>NC_057390.1:85818994-86190904 GCF_019320065.1 Cervus canadensis | reverse complement strand
AAAAAAAAAAAAAAAAAAAAAAAAGATGAGTATTCAAAGAAGAATAAAACTTGATTCTTAATTTCAGATAGGTGGAGAAGTTAGCGGAGGAGATAAAGTAATAATTTCTAGGAAATATCTCTACTAACAACTCATGATAGTATCTGTACACCACTGACTCTCACATTTACATATTCAGCCTAAATCTTTCCTGCAAAAGGAAAGCTCCAGCTCTACAACCCAACTACCTATTCACACTTGGATCTCTCAAGGACATCTCAGACTCAACATACTCAATACCACACTTGCAATCTCTTTCAAACTTGGTCCCCTTATAGTTTTCCCATCTTCAAGAAAGAGACTACATCTCCCAGTTGTAAAAAATTAGGCATCTAGGAATTATTTTTGAAATATTTTGATTACTATTCACCTATATTTAATCATAAAGGAATATTCCTAATTTAATTCCATATCATACTCAAATCTATTCATTAATTGTTCATGTCTACTGTCAATGCCCTAATAAAATTTATCACTTCTCAACTGTATTTCTATCATAATGAGACTATCAGCATCTTAGCATGGTTCCCTCTAATTCATTTTCTGTGTTGCAGCATGAAAACTCTTCAGGGTCTTCCCACTACTTTTAAGTAAGAAACCAAATTTCTTAACAGCCTGGATGGCCCTGCTGACTCTGTTGCTGACCCTTCCTTCAGAGTCCATTCTCTACTTTCTTCTCTCTCTGCCTGCTGCTCTGGGCTCCTTTCAACTCTGCTGATGGACTGGGTCCTTCTTATGCAGGGACTTTGTACATGTCATTCCCACTTTTGGGGATGATCTTGACCAAATACTTTGTCCAATTAACTCTACTTCATCTTCAGCCATGGGTTTCCCAGATGTCTCAGCAGTAAAGAATCTACCTGCTAATGCAAGAGATGTGTGTTTGATCTCTGGGTCAGAAAGATCCCTTGGAGAAGGAAATGGCAAGCCATTCCAGTATTCTTACCTGGACAATCCCATAGACAGAGGAGCCAGATGGGTTACAGTTCACGGAGCAGCAAGAGTCAGACACAACTTAGCAACCAAACAACAACATCTTCAGATGGCATCTCAAGTGTCCTTTTCTCAAAAAAGTACATCTTAGACTTCCTAGGTTGCTTGTCATAAGATCTCATAGAAAATTTATTTTTCTTCAGAGCATTTATCCGTATGAAAGATAATCACTTATTTCTTACTAAGAGTGTTTGATTAACCTCTCTTTCCAGTCATTGGAGGCAGAATGTATTATTCTCTGTTACATCCTGAGAGGCAAGGACACAATTTAAGTGCTCGACAAATATTTATCCAATGAATACATGGACTATGAAATCCATGAGAGGTAGGATTCAGCCTACTTCCTGCACTGTATCCACAGCCTTGCAGTTAGGTGCTCAGTAAATATGTGCTTAAGTGAATGAATGAGGGAAAGATTAAGTGAAAGAATGGAATTCTTGGCTAAAGATAATGTGGGGCCACAGAAGGAAGTGGCTCAGCTGAGAGGAGAGGGTGGGGCAGGCAGTATGCTTCCCCAGAGGTGAGGCTGATGAATCAGCTGGTGCTTGGAGCGCATGAACTTAGAGAGAGATGTGGGAGATACTGAATACCCCATCCTGGTTAGCAAGGAGGGCGTGAGAAAGAGGTGTCTGGTTCAGAGAGGACCTGGAAGAAACAGATTAATGCCCTGTGACAAAGTCTGGCAACAGCAAAGATGAGTCAGAAGGAAAACAGGCAGTAGTAACCTCCTCTGTGTGTGGATGACACATATTTGAGCTCTGAGCTCCTGGGTGTTTGATCAAAACAGAGCTTAAACCGAGCTGAGAAAGGAGCCAAGACTGGCACTGAAGTGAGCATGGGAGTTGTAACTGAGCTAACATGATTAGTCTGAATGCATAAATATGCATGGGCAGAAAGAAGGACTGACCTCAGGCTTATAAAATCAGGACAGCACTTGGTGGCAAGTACACATAATGATTTAATAACCATTTCAGCCTGGAGAGTCAAAGCAAGAATCCGAGAGCCGACTTCCCTGGCACCCTCTGGGTCAGGCTGGAACTCCATTTCATCCTCATTTCACACTGCCATCAACAAAGGCTGGGCGGCCCAGTGTGGTTTCCTGTTCTCACTGATCTGGGAAGTGTGGTCCTCACAGGACACCCATTTTCTCCTCCTCCCAGGTCTTCCTCCTATACTGTGGGGCCACCATCCATGCTGGCCAAAGGCATCCAAAGGTCAGGGAGGAGACACCTGATGCTGCCTCTGGGCTGATATCCGCTGGTTGACCTCTCAGGTGCTCTTTCTATTATGAAGTCCAAGCCCATTCTGCTCACCACAGGGCAATAAATCAGGAGATGAGGTGTTGGGGCAAGAGATGACAACTTTTATCTGGAAAGTCAGAGACTGAGAAGATGGTAGACTAGTGTCTCAAAGATCCATCTTCTCTGAGTCAGAATTCAAGCTTGTTTTGTACTAAAAGGGGAGGGAGTGTGGTTGGTTGTTGCAAACCTCTTGGGGGTGGAATCCTTTGTTCTTGCAGCTGTCCAGGTGATCTGGTCATGATGTTCTTGTAAATCTTCAACAAGACAAATGTTGTCTCCTGTTCTGCAACTTTTTATCTTAATGTGAATGGAAGAGGGTTACATTTTTTAAAGGTCAGAGCCTGCAAGAGTGGGCTATCCTGTATATTTCAGCTTATAGGCATCATTCTTAACTCAAAGCAATAGAATACAAAGGTTAAAGTAAAAGAAACAGATTAACATTCAGATTTGTTCCTCCCTGTTACCTGTCCTCTGCCTTCTAGGTTTCTGCTGGCCCAGCACTCAAGCAGTCATAGCCCTTCTATGACCATCAGACTCTCCCAGTGACCCTGGGTGGGACGTCACCTTTCTCTGCCCCCTAACAGTCTGCTATGCAGGCCTGCCTTATGTCTTTAATGTTTTGATCTTTAACCACAGAGATTTTACCCTATTGTTCTTTAGTTTTTAGCATGAAGTTCCTTTTCTAAGGATCCAGATGTGAGTTCATGGTGTACAGACCTGGAAAGAATGGAAGGTAGCTACTGGGTTTGCCTCAGAATTACTCCTCTCTTCCATCCTGGGGCATCTTTCTCATACAAAGCTTACAAACTCAACACATCTTGCTGAAATGAGTTCTTCCCCAGGCAGTTGTCTTTATTGCAAATAGAGCCTTTATACTTTGGCCAGGTGTGATTGGATTCAAAAACACATGCAGTTTCAACTGCAAATATAAATGACCATGATGCTTTTGGTAATGGTTTAATTTAATGCAGGAGGAGGAAGTATGGTCATTTGTTTAAGGGGAAGTTAAGCCACAGTACTTTACAAGTATATCATGTTTTATAGTTTATGAAGCCTTATCTATATATTTATATCTATGCATACATGTATTGGTGTTTATATCTATATCTACATAATTTTGTCCTTAGAGCAATTTTAGGGAGGAAAGCAGAATATACAGAAGTTTTCTTTGGAGCTGCTCAGATTCAGTTAGTACAGTTCTTCCCCGTGCTGTGTTTGTCTGCCTTTAGTGTTCATTTCTATGTAGATGAATGCTCCTTTAATTCCTAGGAGAATGCATTTTTGCCCACCAACAGTTCACATTCTTTTCATTTTCCATCAGGGCTTACATGTTTTTCTGTCCAGCCAGTGCCTCCTTATTTAATCCCATTCCCTTCTTATTTAATCCCATTGTCATTACAAATGTTGGCCCTTGCACACCATTCTCACACTTCCCTCTCACATCCCAGTTCCATGCCCATTATTTCATATAAGAAGAACCAGGGCACAGCATGCTAAGGACCTAAAGTTACAGAGAATATGAATGACAGAGTTGGGACGGAAAAACATTTGTCCTCCAAACCAGGCCAATACCCTGTCCCCACCATTCTGTTTTTTTTTTTTCCTCTCAATTTTTTTCTTGTATACATAAAACTAGATTTGCTTAAAACACCTAAATATAAGTTATTTGTTTCTTCATTATTTTTTAAATCATATTACAAGTGTTTAAGTGGCAAAATAATGCAATCTTCAATCTTAAGAACTTTCTGAACAATCTAAAATTTTGGCATAATTTTTCCATGTGAGTTATTGTTTTTCAGGTGACAACCACCTTTCAGAGGGTCACTCTACTTCAGCAGAGGGGTTCTCCTAAATCTCCAGGCCGCAGCATGAAATCTCTCTATTTCAGAATCACCAGTGATTTTCCACCTCTCTTGGAGCAAAGCCCAAAGTCTGTGCACTTCCCCATGAAGCTCTGTGTGAGCTGGCCTTGGCTACCTCCCAGCCTCACCAAACATCATGCTCCCTTTTTCTCTCATCCTCCACTATTTTCAGTTCCTTTACGAAGCCTACTGTCTGCTGTCTGCTTCCTAGAATGCTTCTCCTCACTTGACTTCTTCCTATTCATTCTTAGAAAGGTCTTCACTAGATGAAGTACCTCTCTTCCACATTCTTGAGGAATCTTCTAGTTTATTTGATTACTTTACACAGTTGTAAATTTCTTCTACCCTATTTGTCATTGTTTGCCCAGCAGTCAATTTCACTGTCATCCTCTAAGCCCCAGGAGGTGGGGATCAGGGATGCTTTCAGATTCCCAGGACCTAAGAAGGTACTTGACACATAGTTGAGATTCAGAGAATATTTCCTGACTGCTTTGCCCCTTGTCAGACCTTGCTGACTCTGAGTGACAGACTCTCCAGCCAGCCCCTGCATAGATTTGCTTTTTTCTTGTGTTGACTCAGCATCTCACCCACCCCAGCATCACCCATGAGCCTCTACCTTCAGCTTTGTTTAACTTCCTGGGTTTAACATCTGCAATGCGAGGCACCCGGGTTTGATCCCTGGGTCAGGAAGATCCCCTGGAGAAGGAAATGTCAACCCACTCCAGTACTCTTGCCTGGAAAATTCTGTGGGCTAGAATCCATGGGGTCGCAAAGAGTCGGACACAACTAAGCAACTTCACTTTCACTTTCACTAAACTATGGTGACAACCAGAAGCAGTAACCACCACGGGCTTTATGTAGAGCATCCTGTCTACTCCTCATGAGAGATTTGGGGTTATTACCCTCATTTTATAATTCCTTCCTCTTGAAAGTGTGCAGGACTTTGCTGAGGTTACACTTCCAGTGAGAGGCAGAGTCAGTGCGCACTTGTGTCCGCTTCCTTTAATCCAAATCCTCCCACCTGTACAGGTGAATAGGGGGAGCACACGGGTTCTCAGGCCCAGGTCGCTGACTTGACCAGGTCCTAGTCCTGTTCCATCACAGGACAGGGTGTTCAACCTCATTGGTCAGCAGCCATGTGCAAATTAAAACCACAGTGAAAGCACCAGGGTGGAAAGAACGATTCTAACAGAAGCCAGTACTCCAGACGCCTTAGAGCGGTGGGTGTCTGTCTTACCAGCCTGATGGGTGCATACTGGCATGACTGTCTAGAAAGCTGAGAGAGGAAACCCCTTTCTGGGGACCTGCCCAGACTCTGGTGTTCACGTCCAAGGAAACAGACACAGAGATGTTCACAGAAGCACGTGATAGAATGTTGGATGCATGCCTTGTGAGACAGCCACATGCTGGCAACACTGTGTCCATCAGAAAAACTGAGTGGACCTCAGCTACACAGGTCAGCGTGGGTAGAGTGAGAAAAGGTAGAGTAGCATAATCCACTTAAGAAAATGAAAAATGAACATATCAATTAAGAAGATAGATAGCCAACACATGATAAAATTAAGCAGGAAAGCAGGAGATTTAAAGTATAATGAATAATGTGTCATCCCTTCTATGAGGGAAAGGGGCAAAGGGATGCTTCAGAATCACTGGCCGAACTCCTTCATTCCAAGTTTGTGGTGTTTCTTGAGCTCAGGTGTTTATTTTTCACTTATTTAATCTTAAACAATGTGTGTTATGTGTCCTTTTTGTCAATGTGATATTTTAGAAGTTAAACTGCAAGCACAGTTAATTAAAAAACTGTAATTGCAAAAGTGTATACCACAGATAAGGTTGCAGTTTTTAGGCCACAAGAGAATAAGTTGTCTGATGTTGTTTTCTATAGTTTGAAATGCTCTGGTCAACTCAGTAAGCTGATAAATAAGGCAGAATCTTTGGTTCTATTGAAAATAATAAGAAATCCAATTTCATAGCATTAAAAAACAAAGCAAGGAGCACCACACTCTGAATCAGCTATTGTTGTAATTTAGTTGCTCAGTTGTGTCCGACTCTTTGCGACCCCATGGACTGCAGCATGTCAGATTCAGAACAAATTTCAGGGTTCATCTAGGCCAAGCTGGCATGACATATGGAAGCAATGGCCCTGTTTCTTTTTTACGTTTAAGGAAACTCTAGTGATTTGACCGTGTTTAGTTTCTATATTAAATAGTGTGTTCAAAGACAAATGAACACACATGTGAAGTTCATTCATGTACATAGCAATCAGTACTCAGTCCCCACTATGTGCTCACTCCAGCAGTCAGGAGATCAGGAGCCCAGGAGAAGTCAGATTTGGCCCCAGTTTTCAAGGAGACACTGTGCTACAGAAGGCTGGCCACAGCATGGACATCTGACAGCCCCTTTGGAGAATGAAACAACAGAAGTGTCTCTGAGTACAAGGTCCAATGTGGGAAAATAAAGGAAGTCTTTCTGGAGAAGAGAAGCTATGAACCGGGTCTGGAAGGAGAGAAAGAGGAGAAGCAGCCCAGTAGGAGAAGGTGTGTGGGAGGAAGGTGGGGTCATGAGAGGAAATGAGGCGAGGGCTTAATAGGAAGGGGACACTCAGGATTCTGATTTGGATGGAGTCATTTTCCCTGGTGGTTCAGTGGTAAAGAATCTGCCTGCAATTCAGGAGACTTGGGTTCAATCCCAGTGTTGGGAAGATCCCCTGGAGGAGGAAATGGCAACCCACTCCAGTATTCTTCCTTGGAGAATCCCATGGACAGAGGAGCCTGGTGGGCTACAGTCCATGGGGTCACACATGAGTGGGACATGCCTGAAGGGACTTAGCATGCACACATGCTGCTCTTGGAAAATACAGCTTTCCTATGAGACCTTTTGGGCCAAAATAGCATAACGTCAAGAAGCGATTACCTGAGGACTCGTCTTGCTAAGGGATGCGAAAAAAAATCGAGACGAAGCACCGATGCTCAAGACAAGGTTCACAAACCCAGTGGCTGGATGCTGAGATGCTGAAGGCGGTTCCCAGGAAGAAGCCTGATGTCGCCTCCACTGGCTCACTGGCTTGGTGCTCACTGGCTCTGCGGTGCTCACTGGCTCTGCAGTGCTCCCTGCAAAACACATGCTGGATGCTCTCGTTCCTTTTTGTCATTTTTTGTAAATGTGAAAATTCTGTTCAGCTTTCTTTCAGTTAGTGAAACCAGGTTCTAATGTAGGTCTTTCTTAAAAGCAAAGTGGGGTAGATTAAACTTCTGAAAAGCTAAGAATACTTGTGTTTGCCAAGTAATAACCACAACAAAGACCCCAGCAGGATTTCTGACCTTTATTCTGTGTCCGGGTATCTAAGAATGCCCGCCCATCCCAACCCCTCCAGAAGCCTGTGGCCAGCACTCAGAAGACCATGCCATCCTGCCCCATCACCCCCAACACCGGCATCCTGCACCTTGAACTTCACACAATGTCCTCTCCTCGGGGTTCTGATAGATAAGCTTTGTCTCAACGTGTCATCCTTAGCAGCCAAGAGCTGCCCCCTGGAGTATGGCACCTCAAGGGGTTTCTGAAAGGGTAAGGTGATGCCCTGTGCTTCCAGGCTGCATCATGGCTGGAATGGGAGCCTGAGGGTACTGGGAGGAGGGAGAGGAGGAGGGAGGGTGGAGAGGAGCCTTCTTAGGCAACTCTGGCCACATCTGTTGCTTTCCTGTCAGTTCTGAAGCCTCAGAGAAAAATGGGCTGGTCTCTGAGGTCTGACTGCCTTCTCACCATGTTTGAGCTTCCTGGTCAACCACCTTGTTCTTAAGAATGTTGGATTGACATGTATTCTGATGGAGACCCAGAGCAAGAACAGTTCTATATTTTAACCCATTGCACACTTTTGGCAACAAATGTTTCACCCACACACTCTTTGTGATCCATGCTACTAGTTTCTCTTTTCTTTTCCTCCCTTCTATCATGCTCTGTTTTATTTAATTTTGAAGGAACCCTGGTTGTGACTCAGTAAATTGACCTCATGGTACACTGGATCAAGGCTAAAGTCTGGAAAATGCTGCTCTAAAAGAACTCAGAGTTCCTGACCCTATATATAATCTAGATCATCCTTTGTGCATTCAAAGGAGAGCAGAGGGGGCTGACTGAAGGGTACCTCCTCTTAGCTCTCCAACACCCTGAGCATATCTGTGCAGGATGCGTGTTAGGATGTTATCTGTTAGCATGTCTGCCCCACCCCCCACCATCAGACTGTCACTTCCTTCAGAACAGAGCCTGGACCTTATTCATATTATTGTATCCTATTCCCGGCTCAGGTGTGGAATGTATTAGGAGCCCATATATGCCATATACTTCTTAAGATAAATTCTTCCATCCTCTTTCCATTGCTTCCTCTCTCCATTTCCCTTTCCTTTCTTTTTTTATGCATCGTTCACTCTATAACATTTGCTGAAAATCTTAAAGGGCTCACAGGATAAGGGGATAGAAAGGCAAGCATGCAGTACCTTGTGGCGAGTGCCACAGTGCAGGCCGGTAAAGGGTTAAGGATTGAGCCTGCTCCTTACCAAACGAAAGGCTCTGTGCAAATAGCAAATTATTTCCATTGAGTTTTCAGGCTGGTTGGGCCTCGGGGGCCCTGAAGACAGCCTAGAAAAGAGACAGCAAAGACTTCGTAAGGTTTATCGATGTGCATATCCAATGCGGCATTTAAGGTTGTAATCATTTAGAAAATAAAAACAAACATCTGCATTCTTCTCCTTCAAGCAAAAGTACCCAAGTGTGGAATATGCCTCATGACGCTGCTCCTTTATTCAATTGATCAAATGGTATGATCAATAGGCTGAGGATTGAAATAAAGAAATCAATGTACACAGAGAGAATTTAAAACTCTGTTTACATAATCAGTTGATTAGGGGAATTGATTTGAAAGATACAAGTAAGAGGAAAGGGCTTAGAAGTAAAGCAGGAAAAAAAGTCATGTGCTTTAGTGAAGAAAGAGATAAATGTGGCTGTGGGATGCTGACATAAGGTAAAGATGGAAAATGCAAAACTAAGACTAGAGTTTGGTTTATAAAAACATGCTTTCTATTGACATTTAGGGTATAATATGTTGTAAAATCATACATTTTCATTGTCATTTCTAGTTGACTGTGGTTTAACAAGCAGTGCTGGGCAATTGGAAAAGGCTCAGAGTTTTATTTTGGAAGATTCCATCAGCCACGATTCTGTGTCAGAAGCATCAGAGAATGATTCTAACTGGTGTAAGCAGAGAAGCCGTCTAGGGAGAGGACTCCATAGAGAATCTGAACTCAGCCAGCGCGTGTACCCTGGAGCTTTGGCTGATTCATCCAGGGTTCCAAGGAGCCCCAAATAACCTAGCCAAAATTTCGTTTCAGGTATTATTGTTTTTCTTTGTGGAACCCTTCCTTCCGTGGGTACTAAAACCTTGGACTCAGCAGAATCTAGAATCCCAGAGTGAGGAATCACATTTATGGGGACGGTTCATCACTGAATGTCCTAATGAAAGCTTCATCCTCATGTCCACCTTCCTTCCTAGAAGCACGTGTTCCAGTCCCGGCCATGGGAGAAACAGCTGTATTGTTGTGTAACAGACACTCTCCACCCTCACAAGGTTTACAATTGCAACAGTTTATTCCAGCTTAGACAAGCGATTGCCACTCAGCATGGGGGATTTAGGAATAGGAGTAAGTCTCATGGGCACTAACTTGTTGCTTTACAGCTGGTTGAGGAGTAGATTTTTTAATGTTACATCACCTAACAGGATGGTATTAAACCCTCTATGCACCAGGAAAAGCAGTCATGACTGTTATTATTTGAGCCCACTGAAACTTCATATATATAAAAATATATACATATTTATGTGTGCATGCTCAGTTGTGTCCAACTCTTTGTCACTCCATGGATTGTAGCCCACAAGGGTCCTCTGTCCATGGAATTTTCCAGGCAAGAATACTGGAGTGGGTAGTCATTTCCTTCTCCAATGTGTATTTATATATTATATATGTATGTATATGGGAGTTGGTGATGGACAGGGAAGCCTGGCATGCTGTAGTTCATGGGGTGGCAGAGTCAGACATGACTGAGAGACTGAACTGATATTATATATACAAATTTAAGTCAGAAGGAAGATGGCACATTGGAAGCATAACTTTACTATTATTATTGCCCCCATGTGATGATGGCAGCCTAGCAGCATCTCTCACTAGTCTAAGCAGGGGTCTGGCAAGCTCTCACCATAAAGGGCCAGATCGAAAACATTTGAGGGCTGCAGGCCATGTGAGCTCTGTCACAGCCACTCAGCTCTGCTATTTTAGTAGAAGTTGCAGCTGTAGAATATACGTCAATGACATAGCCGTGTTCAGATAAAACTTTATTTACGTTACCAGGCACCTGGTCAGTGTTGGCCAAAGGTCAGTATTCAATGGCTTGTCCTCTAAGCCTCTCAGATGACATTCTGCTTCAGTTGTTATCAAAATCAATTAGCAAGGGCTTGCAGTTATGTTAGTTCTAAAGATTGTCCTGTAGAACTTGAGTTTATAGCAGCCCTGCCCTGGAGCAGGTCAAGGTCTGACTCTTCCTAGATTTGTAAATAGTACAAGCAAAGTTGCAATATGAGACTGAGCATCTCTTTGCAAAAAAACCCCTCTCAGATGAGACGTTTTCAGGGGCTTCAATCTAGAGGGGGAAGAGTTCCCCACAAGGAATAGGAGGATATGTCTCGGTTGGCAAGAGAGTCCTAGGACAGTTGAAAGCTACTCAGAGTTTTCCACATTATCTTGTGTGACTTCATCCAACTCTTAGAGTCCCATGTTTTCCTAGTTAATGCCCTAACCTGTGGGTAAGAGACTTCATGTCAATATAAACTCGGAGTAAAGTAAAGCAGCCAGCTGAAGATTAAAGTGTTTGGGTTTGTACCTAACGCAGCCCTGCAGCTGTGAGGCACAATGGCTCTTTCACGCGGTTGTTAAACGTCCCCGGGGCTCAGCCCACACCTTGGCTGAAGAATTTACACATTTGGACTTCTCACTTTCTCGAGTGGGGGTAACTAGGACCATTTTAAGTCTCCGGGCATCGTGAGAGGATGTGAAACCCACATGCTCTCTAATAGCCTGTGACAATGACCGCTGTGTCCCCAATCTTGGCTGGAAGGTGCGTTGCGTTCTGGGTGACTACAGGTAAGCGTTTGATGAAGTGCTTCCCAATGCTCTGCCTGAGCCCTTCACACCAGCTGGATGTTTGTCACGTGGTCGCTATAATAGGTCCACACACCAATTCCCAATTTCTTTGATTTCCTTGCGTCTATTATCCATAAACTCCCTTGGTGCTTACAAATGTCTGTATTTAGAGAATCACTTGATGGCATCCCACAGAAATTGAAAATATCTGTTGGACAGAACATGCTGTGAATGCTTTCTGGGAGCTCATGGAAGGGCCAAGGAAACAGGGTTCAGAAACCGGGCAGGGAAACGGACTCCATGAGGGAACCAAAACCACAAATAGTCCACTGTTTCAAACCACGGACTCAGAGTGGTAGAATATAAGGCCAGTTACACTAGGGAGGCCATAAAACCCTTCTCTTGGCAAACAGGTCTGGAAGGAGCAGGCAGGTTGAGGAGGCAAGCTACTGTCTGCTCAGAGTGCTCCCTGCTGTTGGTTCTATTGAGAAAGAAAATCGAGTAAATTTCCTGCCAAAAGTTTTGTTTCTAAAAAAGTCTGAATGACATTTTACCAACGATATTAAAAATGTTTTTATCCTAAATTTTAAAAAGTTGCATTTAATTACGAGAAGAATATAGCCTAATTCACATACACACACACACACACACACACACACACACAATTCCCTAAAATTGTCAAGCTGCACTCATATATTATCCTTTCAACATAGAATATTTTCCAACAGGTCATATTTAATCTGCTTTCTCTCATGTAGAGACTCTGAGTGATGGAGGATCACATGATCCCAGGGCTGAGCCTGACTATGGGGTTTCCAGAACGGTCACCAGGATTTCGAAGATAGTAGGTCTTTGTTGAATCAGATGCCTTTAAATGAGTGCCTATGTTCCTCTGCCTCACATCTGACCATTTTCCTCATTTTCCTTTGCCCTATAAATCCTTAAATGTCATTTCCCAGAGTTTTTACATGTGTGCTTAATGGTTTCTGCTGAGGAGAAGTTTAAGGCACTTTAGAGCAGCCAGCCCAGGGCTCCGAAAGCCTGGGCTCTCTCTCCTTCAGCCTGTGCTGCTTAAGTGTCCTTGGGCAGCCCTGAGCCTGTGGGGGCTGGTTTTCTCACCCACAGAAGCAGGGAGCCTCTTCAGAATTACGATTCTCTAGTCTTCTATGAGGGTTCGTAACATGTCTGGTAGGTCAGCTCTATCACCTGATGACCTAGCATCCTGCTTCTTTAAATAAAATTCCAACAGACGTTTCCTTGAGCAGCTCCTTTTTCTGGCTTTCTGGAACCTTCTGTTCCCCTGGACATTACACAGGCATCTTCGTGCACTTCTCTGGGCTGGTGAGGAGCCCTGTCTCTGAGGGCGGATGATGGAGCAGCCAGAGCAGGCTGCAGTGATGGCATCTCATCGACAAAGCTTGTTTCAGGAGATGATCAGACCGGAAGCTTGAAGCAGACATAGGTGTACAGGGATGTTTTCATCTCTGTATCTGCCTCCATCTCCCTTATTACATATTTAGGATCATAACTAAAACCCAGTGATATTTCACAGTATTTTTTCTACTCTTTCTTACTCTAACCCTCTTTTATTTGTGATTAATTAATGTTAACTATTTTTTAGGTGAATTAATTTTTACTTTCTCAAAATTTCACATATAGTGTTAAAAAAAACTCAAATGCCATTGTCAGGCCCACCCAACTTCCGATTTCAGCTTTCCAAAAACTCCAACATTTTGTTTTATATTTCAATATTTACATTCAGTATTTCTAAAATGTCGTGCTTATGCTTTTTGTTCTATTTTAAGTGTCACTTAGTGTCTTTAAACCAGTCAATCCTAAGGAAATCATCTCTGAATTGGAAGGACTGATGCTGAAACTCCAATACTTTGGCCACCTGACTGAAAAAGACTGACTGGAAAAGACTCTGAGGCTGGGGAAGATTGAGGGCAGGAGAAGGGGGTGAAAATGAGGCTGAGATGGTTAGAGAGTATCATCGACTCAATGGACCTGAGCAAACAATGGAAGATAGTGGAGGACCGGGAAGCCTGGCGTGCTGCGGTCCGTGGGGCTGCAAAGAATCAGACATGACTGAGCAACTGAACAAAAACCCGGAATTCAAAGTGAAGGCTCTGGCGCCCTTCTTATCTGCTTTCCCAGGTGATTCCCTCTCCCCAATACACGTAAATGGCAAATGTCAATTTATATCAATATTCAGTGTTTGCACTATGATGTCTGTATTATTTATAGCTGTGTATTGTAGTCATCACTTTTTTATGATATCCTTCCCCCAGAATGAATAATTTCCCTTTTTGCTTTGTTTGGTTGTTTATCTGCTGGTTATTAATTCACCTACACACTTCTGAAGCCATTTGACCACATCGGGATTCTATCATCGTTCCCTTTTCGGTGGGGCCTTCCCCTTCCTGATGGTACAGAGACACGGTCACCCCTCGGATGTCTGCCCCGCTCACTTGGTGAGCATCACACTGGACCAGCGGCCCTCACTCCACTCTCCTGGATCTCCTCCTGCGTGCTGCCTTGTCCTCTTCATTGGCTCACTTTCTTAGCTTGCATTAAGATTCACACTTGAGTAAAGAAGTCTGTGTTGGAAGTGGTTCCCCCAACAAAATTTTAAAGACATCCATCAGTTGTCTTCCAGCATCTATGCTGTTTTTAAGAAAGCTCAGACTTCAGCAACTTATGATTCTGTGCAAAGGACTTGTTATCATCAAATTTTAGGTGGAATATTAGCTGCAAATTTATAAGAATAAGGCACTAAGAAGGTGACTGGAAGGTCTGTTTTATGGTTGGGATGGTTGAGTGATGAACGGCAAACTTTGCTCTGCCTTGGGGGGTAGGGAGTTGTTTCACAGAGAAGCTACCAACAGTGAGGTCTCTCCGCCTTGTTTCATCTGGATTGGTCCATTTCTCCCTGAGAAAGATTATACCCTCACTGAGTATATAATGCTGGATAGCAGTAGTTTTGAGACAAGGATAAAATCTCATTGGTTGGCATTTCAGTTTTCACTTAATCTTCCTCTCTTTGGTACTGACCTTGCCCTTATTTGTCTCCTACATCTCTGTGTCTAGAGAGTGTATTGCTAACAACTGATGTAGGGATATTCGACTACTTATAGCAGAGTGATAGAGAAATTATGCAGAAGGAGGTGAGGAGCTGCACTCTCAGGTTAGAGCATCATTGCTTGCTGTCAGGAAGGAGAAATCTGGGCCCGGAAGAGCCCCTCCGCCCTTTGATCCTTCACCTAAAACCCAGGCACAGAGGATTCACACCCCTAACGTTCACAGCTTTCCCTTTCTCTCTGTGATCCGCACCCTCCTCTGCATGGCCCTAGCACAACAGGGCCCTTCTGCGGGGAGACACCCCTCTCTCACTAGGACCACCCAGACTCAGTCATCACTTCATTCCGCAAACATCTGCTGAGCGGCTGAAGTGAGGGATCTGCTGTCCTGTGTCCACAGCACTGGTGGACGGGGGCGCTTCCTTCCTTCCTGCTGTCGGAGCATGGAGAACAAACGAACAGAGGGACTGGGGAGCTGATGGATGGATGGCTTCAGAAAGCGGGATGCTCTCCTTAACAGGAGTCTCTAGAAATGGCCAGGTCAGGTGTCCAGTTATGTCTCCAACGAAACCAATGAAACCTGGACACCTCTTCCCGTACTAAAACATTTCTGCCTTAATTGAAAGTATTTTCTTTAGAAAAGCTGAAATGTAGGTTCAATTAATGAAACAAATAGGGATAAATTAGGAGACTGGGATGAATAGATACATTTTTCTACATATAAACAGATAAACAATAAGAACCTACTGAATAGCACAGGGGTACTATTGCCAATATCTTGTAACAAACTATAATGGAAAAGAAACTGAGAAAGAATATATAGTAGATATACATATACATATATATATATGTGTATGTATAACTAAATCATTTTGAAGTACACCTGAAATTAACACCACATTGTAAATAAACTACATTTTCAATAAAAAACTGATTGCTTTGGAAAAAAAAAACTAAAAAAACTCCCCCCAAACCATAAAAAAAATCAGGATACATATTTGACTATATATATATAGTTAATATACATATAAACTAACACCAATTTTGTTTAAAAAGAAGCATGCTTTCCACCTGGTGTTGTGATAAAAAGTAAAATTTTCCTCCAGTCTCTCTTATTGCTGAATATGTATATATGTATATTACATACCTGTAAATATTTTTACACTATAAATATACACATAATATATGTTAAATGTAGAAATTGTATTGATAAGTATCAGTTGTTCACGCAATCTTTATGGAAGGCAATTTGGCTGTGTATAACAATTGTGTGTTGAAAATTTTAAACACTTTTATTTAATTACTGCTGGTAATTCATTCTAAGAAATAATCCAAAGAATTGAATTTGCTTGATGAACAAGTGCTTAGGGCAGTATTGTGTGTGATAGTGAAAAATCTGGAACCATCTAAATGTCCAACAATAGGGTAATAATTAAGTAAATTATGGGAGATAATTATGCAGTCATTAAAATAATGTTTATAATGAGCTTGTGGTAATACTATAGAAGAATTTATAATAAAAAATAAAAGTACAAGAGGCAAGCTTAGAGCATGATGATATCCACATTGCTGTTGCTAAGTCATTTCAGTAGTGTCCGACCCTGTGCAACCCCGTAGACGGCAGCCCACCAGGCTCCCCCCGTCCCTGGGATTCTCAAGGCAAGAACACTGGAGTGGGTTGCCATTTCCTTCTCCAATGTGTGAAAGTGAAAAGTGAAAGTGAAGTTGCTCAGTCGTGTCCGACTCATAGCGACCTGATGGACTGCAGCCTACCAGGCTCCTCCGTCCACGGGATTTTCCAGGCAAGAGAAATGGAGTGGGGTGCCATTGCCGTCTCCAGATATCCATATTAAGCACCAATAAATCCATATACATGACAGAATGATGATACACAAAAATGCCAAGAGTTTTTGTTTCTAAGTACATAACTTCAAGTGATTCAAAAATTTCTTTTTCCTGCATTTCTTTATTTTTCAAATTTACTGTACCGGATATTTTGTAATGGAAAACATAATAAGCAGTTAGAAATAAAGACACAAATGAGGCCAAAAATTAAGTTAGATTAAATGTTACATTTGGGCTTCCCTAGTAGCTCAGCTGGTAAAGAACCCTCCTGCAGTGCAGAAGACCCTGGTTTGATTCCTGGGTCAGGAAGATCCCCTGGAGAAAGGCATGGCAACCCACTGCAGTATTCTTGCCTGGAGAATCCCACAGACAGAGGAGCCTGGCGAGCTGCGGTCCATGCATGGGGTTGCAAAGAGTCAGACAGGACTGAGCAATTAAGCACAGTGCAAGTGATACATTTACTAAAAAGAAAATCATAAAATCATCACTGCCTTAGAAAACTCAAGGTGTAAGTTTGTTGTTCCCAGGGGGCTAAAGTGGAATAATGATTTTGGACGTCATGATTCTGAATTTTCACTGGCTCTGACTGGTCTGCAGAGGCCAGTGGCTGAGGCGCCAGCAGCAGCCTTCATCAGAAATCCTAGCCCTGGACGCTGGCAGGCCACCTCTGGGGCCAGGCTGGTCTCAGGACAGACACGCAGCCCCTCCACAGAGCTCTGTCTTCAGTGCTCAATTACCTGTCCCTCACGGTGTCAATTCTGCCAGCTCCTATGAGCTCTGACAAGATAAATGTTGGCAGGAGAAGATGAAACAGACTGACAGCCACTGCATTCAAACAGGTCACTTACAGAGGAAGGGAGTTTAACAACATTAACATCAGAGCAGCCATTTTAAACGTCAATCTCCCTCCTCCAGTGATCGGAAAACACACTCTCTTGGTTTTTATTCAGAGCTGATTCTTTCGTGGCTAAATGAGGCCAAGTGTCACTCAGGGAGGCTGGACGCCTAAAGCAGATCATGTTTAAAAAAGAAGCATATTTTCCATCCAATGCTGTCACAAAAGGTAGAATTCTCAGATCTCCCTTCCTCTCTTCTATTTAAATATTATTTCAAGTTTTAGTTAGCAAAATCTTATATGTACTGGATGTCAAATATTAAGTATATAAAGAAAAATGACTGTTAAAAAAAAAAGAGGGGTGGAGAAAAACCAGCCTGACCATTTGGCGTGCTTGTCCCCCTACATAAGCTGATAAAATGTATTATTAACTTTTTTAATCCAAAGTCATTTGCTTCTTCCGGAAAAACAGAAGAAAACATCTTGGGTAGTGCATCGTTTTGAGGGTTAAAACACCCCCACCACTCACAGACAACCTGATAGTGTACCAGCAAGTTCCAACAAGGGGGAAAGGAAACACTGGTTCAAGACAGCATTTCTGGAGATTTAGGAAAGAAAGCACGCCAAAATGCCAGACTGAAAGAAAGGCAACTGGTTTAGACATAAGAAAAAGAATTTGAAAATCTTTGATATCAAATATTTCCTGGGTTTTGGCTGCTGCTCCCCAAAGAGTTCCTCATCTTTTCACAGGACGTGAGAGGCAAAGACCTCCTGACTGAACCCCCTCCTTCGATCTGGATGTCCAGCCTTTAGGACACGTGGTCAAGGCAAACAGTCCAGCAACAATGGCCTCTCATTTACGGCTTCTCCGCCACTGAAATTTCCCAAGTAGCAAACTCCACAGATGGGGTGGATGGGAAACACATACATTCAACCCATGTGGTGCCTTCTTCTGTAACTCTCCTTCTTTTTATAGAACTTTGAAAATTCCTGGCATGTCAAGCCCTTGACCATCTTCCTACCTTTCTGTTTTGAATAGTTTCATCTATGTTGGCATTTTGACTGGCTTGAAGTTCTGGAAAAAATCTTTGCATGAAGAGATGTTCAATAAAAAAAAAGATACAGATGGCACCTGGGTTGAAATTTCACAATACTGTGCCAAGTGGGATGACCAGATAATGAGATAGCTAAGCTTCATGCAAATATGGGATCTCTATCCACTTCTGGGGAATCTCTTCTGTGTCTTCTGTCTTCTTTCAGATGCTGGGGGTGGGGGGGTGGTTGGAATCAGAAGTCAAGGCCCCACATATTTGAGAACTGAAAGACTTTTTCTCCAGAGCTGGCTTCCTGCTGGTTGATACCAAGGTTATTCATTATGCAAAGTCATTAGTCACATCACATTACTTCTGCAATCAGGCCTTTGACGATCAGTTTTAAGCTTTAAAAAAAAAAAAAGTAGAATTCTCAACAGACACAAAAAGATGATACCCTTGCCTGGTCTATTAGACCTCTGCTGTTTTCTCACTGTGGCTGGGTCCTCTCCATTTTATGTGTTATTTTACGTTCCTGACATTTTTTTCCCTTGATAATTATTACTACCTCTTAATCACTCACCCTGTCTTGAGGTCCTCTGCTTGCTGGAAGCATCTTTCAGTCCTGGTTGCCACAGCAATGCGCCTGGACCCTCCAGGCTCTACACAGAACCTGCTGCTTAAACTCTGTTTAACATTGGATTCTCAGTCCATTTGTTTCTCTTCCTAACATCCTGTCTCTAAACTCCAGTTCAGAAGGGAGAAGGCCTCAGGGTCTTATGTCTGCATTCTCACAGAAGCTCAAAGAGCCATCCAAACCAAGACACCTCAGCTCCCTCAGCGCTTATGCCCTTGGAAAGGTCAGAAATGATGATGTATGATGTCACTTGCAAATATAAAAAGTGCTGTCACAGAGGAAGACAAATATCACAGGATATCACTTATTGTGGAATCTAAAAAACTATGCAAATGAACTTAAAGAGACTCACAGACATAGAAACCAAACTTATGGTTACCAAAGGGGAAGGATGGGAGGAGAAATAAATTAGGAGTTTGAGATTAAAATCTATTTACGACTACATATAAAATAGATAACTAACAAGGACTTACTATATAGCACAGGGAGCTCTACTCAATATCTTGTAATAATCTTTAAGGGAAAAGAATCTGAAAAAGCGTATATGAGTATACACACACACACATATATACACACATACATATGTACATATATATATAAATCTATATCTATGTCCATGGAATGCTATACAGTCCATGGAATTCTCTAGGCCAGAATACTGGAGTGGGTAGCCTTTCCCTCCTCTAGGGGATCTTCCCAACCCAGGAACTGAACCCAGGTCTCCCACATTGCAGGCAGATTCTTTACCAGCTGAGCCACAAGGGAAGCCCTGTAATAATCTTTAAGGGAAAAGAATCTGGAAAAGCATCCATGTGTATACACACACACACGTACATATACACACATATATGTACATATACGTAAATCGCTGTACACCTAAAACTAACATGACATTGTACAACAATTAGACTTCAATAATATGAAAAACGCTGTCATTACAGGATTCATAAAGGATGAAAGGAAACGCCCCCTCTCTCGGGAAGACCAAAGCAGATTCCTCTCCGGGCTGCAGGAAACGTGGGGCTCTGTGTGGTACAGGCCGCGGCGCCTCCGCAGGTCTGGGGTGTTGGGGGTGCAGCCCAGGGGTCCAGTAAAGGTGCCGAGCCCTGCGATCCCCGCCGGCTGTCCTGGACGGAGTCCCCACGGCCTCGCTCCTTCCCCCTCAGGGCGGGAGGGGCACCCTGCCCCCGGAGCAGAGAGCGGTGCTGCTTGGCCATCCGCGTTGCCTTGGAAACGCTGGTGGGGAGCCCGCTTTCCCCTCATTAAGGGGCCCGTCCATTTACAGTGGATTTTCTCCGGGGTTCCTCCCGTTATTTATGCCACTTAAAGAGACCCTAAAAACCTTTCCTATCTGCTAAGAAGAATAAAAATGACATTTTTTTTTTTTTCAGGACTTCAATGTTTAAAGTCCTAACAGATAATGCGTGGTTTCGATAGTAATGCCAATTCACGGAAACCCTTCAGCGGCACATTTTTCCCCCGTCTCCATGGATTCCCAGGCTTTATAATTACATATTTTCTCCTCCCTTTTTTCTTTCATCTCCACCTTTTCTTCATATTCCACCGTCAAAGAATCCGTGCCACTTGGCTTTTCTGTGATCCCAGATCAGATACCTGGCTGCTTGTGTGGGTTTAAGAAATCACAGATGCTCAGATTTGGAAATCTACAGAGCAGCTTCCCCCAACACACTCAATAAATGAAGAAAAAAAAAATAAGATACAGAAAAAGATGCTTTATAAATGGGGAAGCACAGTTTAGACATGGCAAATTGCTACAAGAATAAAAACGATTCAACGTTTCAGACACCTGACACCTTCATGTTTTTCTCAACAGAAGGTTGAACATGTTAAATGTGATTTCTGCTTTTCAAAGCATATTGCTGAGTGTTATTCTTTTATTTAATCCTTTTCAACCATTGGACACTGTGTGTGGGGCACCAGTAACTGTTTCCCAGCATGCCTTGCAGCTGTGTGTGACCAGAGTGACTGAGTATGTCTCCAGTGGATTCTAAGTGGAGCTGACATGTGCTTCGATCAGATGGGGATGCTTGAGACGCAGGAGTTCACCATGAGCTCTCTTTCTCTCTCATTAGCTTCCTATGGGAACAGCAAGGTCCCAAGCCACGGTGGAATCGTGATAGAAGGCACTCCAGGCCCTCCAGCCTTGGCCCAGCAGCTTCTGAAGTGTGGTAATAGGGCACAGAGCAGACGGCTCTGGGTGCCTCAGAAGATGCTCTGCACTGACTCCCATCTCGGCCCCAGATGCAGGCCTGAGTGAAGGACACGGAGGTGTGAGAGAAAACATCCTTCTTATTCCAGATGCATGTTCCTGCTTGTGTGTGTGTGTGTTTTATTTTTAATCAGCATTTCTAGTCATCAAGTATGGTTGTGAGAGTTGAACCATGAAGAAGGCTGAATGCTGAAGAATTGTTGCTTTTGAACTGTGCTGCTGGAGAAGACGCTTGAGAGTCCCTTGGACACCAAGGAGATCAAACCAGTCAATCCTGAGAGAAATCAACCCTGAATGTTCAGTGGAAGGACTGATGCTGAAGTTGAAGCTCCAATACTTCGGTCACCTGATGCTAAGAGCTGACTCATTTGAAAAGATGCTGGGAAAGATTGAAGGCAGGAGGAGAAGGGGACGACAGAGGATGAGATGGTTGCATAGCATCACCGATTCAATGGATGTGAATTTGAGGAAACTCTGGGAGACAGTGGAGGATAGAAGAGCCTGGTGTGCTGCAGTCCATGGGGTCTCAAAGAGTCAGACACGACTGAGCAACTGAACAACAAGCATTTCCTCTAGTTCATCTTTCCATTTTTCCCTTAAACTAGCCAACCCCCACTGTTCAGGGTAGTTGTTCTGAAAAGATAGATCCTTTGGGTGTTGCTGTATTTCTGCAGATATTAGGAAAGTAAGAAAGAGGCAGATGAAAAAGGTTTAGTAAGCATCACCACCACTCAGAGTAGTTCTAAGGATTACTTGTTCATTTGCACAGATTCACTCATGCACACTGAACCCATTTTCTTTAGTAAAATGAAGCCCCTGAGTTTACTGCCCTCTGTCTTCAGGTTTCTCCTCCAACTGGACAAGAATGCCCTCCACCCTACTGTTCTGGTATTGTGTAAATATGGAGGGATGTACAGACATGACGATGCCAGGTGATGAGGTATCTGGACCAGGCCAGAAGGGCTTTGAAGTGAAAAGACTTCTCTCTAAAATTAATAAGTGCTTGCAGAGAATGTTTATTGTGAGAGGATACTTGTACCATGTTTTCTAGAAGAAAATCATCAGTAAGGAGCAAAAATAACAATTGTTTTATGTAGAAACGAACACTTTCTGACCTTTTATTAGAAATTGCTGTGAGATGTATGTTACATATATGCATTTTCAAAAGAATGTTTTTTCCAAAAATGACAAAATATATATTAATTCAGCTAACTGCTCTTGGTCACCTGCTTTATTTTAGTATCTGAGATTAGTTAACTTTTTAAGGGGGACAGAAAACTTCTAGGGAAGTAACAAGTAATGTTGGAACCCAAGAAGGGACCTGTGGTTTGAGGCAAAATATTTAGGTGTGGGCTCTATTTTTCAATTCATACAATCATGTTTTTAAAGCAAGGAGAAGCTCTGCCACGGTCTTATGATTTGGCAGGAGCCTGAGGTCAGAGACTTCCTTGGTGGCTCAGACAGTAAAGTATCTGCCTGCAACTTGGGAGACTGGGTTCAATCACTGGGTCGGGAAGATCTCCTGGAGAAGGGAATGGCGACCCACTCCAGTATTCTTGCCTGGAAAATCCCATGGACAGAGGAGACTGGTGGGCTACAGTACATGGGGTTGCAAACAGTTGGACATAACTTCACTTTCTTTCACTTGAGGTCAGTGAGGGGAACTGACCTGCCCTTACCCAGTGACCCGGGGCGCTGATCTGTCATCCAGACAGGGCTTATACTCTGAGCTAGCTCAGGCTCTGTCTGACATTCCTCCTGCAAACCAGTCCTGGTGCAGAGGGTGTATTTAATTAATGATGGTTGTCACCCGAAGGGCCTGGGTCCAGAGATGTGGGTGCACAGAGGGGCAGCCTCCTCTCCTCCAGGGAGGCGCAGACATCTTTCAGGAAAATCGACTTAAATGCTGAGTCTTGCCTTTGTACTCTGTCTGTGCCAGCAAGTGGGAGGGGACTCGTGAGCAGGGCTGGATGTGAGCAGAGCCTCGCGGGAAGATGGTGAGGAACCTTCAGTGTCTGGAGCAGACCGTTTGCTGGAGGCAGAGGGCAGCTTGGGTGGGAGGCTCGGGACCTCACCACAGCCCTATTTAGCTAGGATGGACAGACCTGCCTTCTGATGCTGCTGTGAATGCTGGCCATGACAAGCATGGAAGCCAGTTTATAAAGGGAGCAGAATTCGGCATATTTCCTTAACCCAAATGTGACCGGGCACTGTAGTCACCTCCAGGATGAAATAGTCGCTTTCTACCACACCCCCTCTTCTAACACATGGATGCTGAAACAACCCGCTGTCTCCCACAGAGTTGCCAGGAGAGCTTCCAATCGGAAATTTCGAGGCTGTCTCTCCCCTGCTCCAAGCACCTCAGTGGCTTTCTGCTGTTCCTAGGGCCCCTGTGCAAACTGTTTGATGTGGTTTATAAGTGCCTCTGCCCCAGGGTTTGACTTCTCCCACAGAATGTACCCTGAGCGTGGACCTCTTGCATCCTTTCTACATGAGTCTGCCCTTGGGACCCAGCTTGCTTGACCCTGTGCAAGTGGTCCTTAGAGCCAGTTTCAGCTCTGGGTCTCAGAGTCAGCACAGAGTCCTCAGCCCAGGTCTTTCTGCTTCAGCACTTAAGGAGAGGGTCCAGCTCCCAACAGCCCCCAGTGAGGCCACTCAGACTGTTCTGAACATCCCCATCCCTGGCAGAAGGCTCTAATAGTGAAATAGTATGAACCTTCCTGATGCAAAGAGCTGACTCACTGGAAAAGACTCTGATGCTGGGAAAGATTGAAGGTAGGAGGACAAGAGGGTAGCAGGGGATGAAATGGTTAAAGAGAAGAGAGTAGCAGAGAATGAGATGGTTGGATAGCATCACTGACTCAATGGACATGAATTTGAGCAAACTCTGGGACATGGGGAAGGACAGAGGAGCCTGGCGTGCTGTAGTTCATGGGGTCATGGAGTCGGACACAATTTAGTGACTGAACAACAACAACAAAAATGAGCTGTGTGTCTGAAGTTGCAGCTGCTGATTCTAGAATCCAAAGGGCAGGGACTCTGCTCATTCAAGAGCGAGTCTCCTCCTAGACTGTCGGAGCAGACACCACGGTGGGGAGCACTTTGGCAACAGCAGGAGCTGAAGGATGCGCGGGTGAGGGCAGACATGTCAACAGAAACCCAGGGGCTCCAAACGTGATTCCTAACAAGTAAGATGCAGTGAATTAAAGGTACCTCCCAGAGCCTGGAGCTGGTTTGGAGAGATGTCGGGGGTGGGGAATTCCTAGGAAGAACAGAAGAAGAATATTCTTAAAAGGAGCAGTGCACATGCAGTCATCAGACAGTGAATCCTCTCCCTGTCCAGAGACCCTGGAGGAGCTCAAGGGAACTGAAGCATGGGAGGTGTGGGCTGCAGACCGTAGACGCGTTCTATGGGAGCTCAAGGGAACTGAAGTGTGGGAGGTGCGGGCTGCTGACCAGAGGTGCTGGCCTGGACACAGAGGGTCAGGGGGTCTGTGTGATTCTGTAGAGTGGCCAGGGTCAGTCCTCAGAGCTTTACGACTACAGATGCCAGCACCCTGTACCAAAGCCTCATAAAAGTATAAGCTTGGGGGTCACCTGGGCATCTGTGTCTTTGAAAAGTGTCAGGAGGTTCTGACATGCATCTCCCAAATGATGACCACCATGACCCTGGCAGGCAACGTTCTAGAAGATGAAAGTGAAAAGGACATGGTCCGCTCACCAGCACCTAGATCTAGTTTACATGTTGAGTGAAAATAAAATATAAAATAAAATGAGGTTCTTTAATGATGGATGACACTTCTCTGAGATCTCAGTATTTGGGGTTGTGTCAGGTTGTGTTGTTGCGTAGCTGCTGTTCGGTCAATAAGCTGGGTCCAGCTCTTAGTGACCTCGTGGACTACAGCATGCCAGGCTTCTCTGTAGCCAACTCCTCCCAGAGTTGGTTCAAATTGATGTCCATTGACTCAGTGATGCTATCTAACCATCTCATCCTCTGCTGCCCCCTTCCCCTCCTGCTTTCAATCTTTCCCAGCATCAAGATCTTTTCCAATGAGGCAGCTCTTCACATCAGACCGCCAAAGTATTGGAGCTTCAACTTCAGCATCAGTCCTTCCAATGAATATTCAAGGTTGATTTCCTTTAGGATGGACTGATTTCATCTCTTTGCAGTCCACAGAACTCTCAAGGGTCTTCTCCAGTACCACAGTTCGAAAGCATCAGTTCCTTGGCACTCAGCTTTCTTTATGGCCCAACTCTCACAGTGGTTAGTAAAGTATTAATAAAAGGCATCAGAACTCGTGAAGGAGTCCAGCTGAGGAAGCCACTTTATTACTTTACCCTGAAGCAGCAAGCGCACCCCAGAGCCTGGATTCTGGAATCTCTGTGTGTGATTAGACACATTCTAGTCACCCTTCACAGAAAGCATACTGCTACAGGGAGAGTCTAAGAACAGGTGTGTGCATGGGGTTACAAGGACAGATGAGTGCACTGAACACTTCACAAACCTGTCATTTGAAGACAAGGAGCACATCCTGTAAAGAAATGGAGAACCTGACAGATGTGATGTTTACAAAGGAGGCGAGGAACGTGGGTGTGTGCTACAAGCTTGACGGCTTCATAATCATCTATCTTCCAGCCTGAGATCCATGAAACAGTAGTGAGGAACAGAGATCCTAGGAAGGGCTGCTCCATGCAGACTGCTGTGGGTGAATTAGGCAGAGGCAAGCAGCGATAGGATTTGGGTGCTCAGTACAGTGGGGCATCCGTAAGCCACTTTCTGGGGTCCTGCGATGCCTCCCCCAAGGAGAGGTGTGTCTGCTGAGAAAGGCAAGTCCTCCAGGAAACCCAGGTAAGCAGGCGGTGTTCTCTGAATTCAGTGGGACACTGATTTCTTTGCTTAGAAATTTCTGAGAATTTAGGTTATATTTCTTGAAGAAGACTGCCTTTATGAATATCTTCTATCCAGTCTCTTATGACATTTAGAAAGTACCAAATTTCTTTTTTTTTTTTTTTTAATTCAAAGGGTCAGAATTAACCAGGTCAGAAGTGAAATAGAAAAGTATGTCTACTTGTATGTCTGCCATTGTGTGTGTGTGTGTGTGTGTGTATGTATGTGTTGAAGATGGTACTCAAAGAGGGAATGGGCAGCACTTTGGTCTTGCCATACGGTGTCTTGGCAAGTATAGATGTAGAAACGTCACCATACTAAACTAAATTAGGTGTCTGTGCTTGACAGTATTGTCTGCAGTTAGGCTTTCAAAATAATGATAGTCATATTAATGCTTTATAGTCAGGCTTCTTTTGTTTTATTTTGTTTTTTTTTTAAATTTATTATTTTTTTATTGAAGGATAATTGCTTTACAGAATTTTGCTGTTTTCTGTCAAACCTCAACATGAATCAACCATAGGTATATACATATCCCCTCCCTTTTGAACCTCCCACCCACCTCCCTCCCCATCCCACCCCTCTCGGTTGATACAGAGCCCCTGTTTGAGTTTCCTGAGCCACACAGCAAACCCGTTGGCTATCTATTTTACATATGGTAATTAAGTTTCCATGTTACTCTTTCCATACATCTCACCCTCTCCTCCCCTCTCCCCACATCCAAGGTCTATTCTCTATGTCTGTTTCTCCATTGCTGCCCTGTAAATGAGTTCTTCAGAACCATTTTTCTAGGTTCCGTATATGTGCATTAGAATATGATATTTACCTTTCTCTTTCTGACTCACGTCACTCTGTATAATAGGTTTTAGTTCATCCACCTCATCAGAACTGACTCAAATGTGTTCCTTTTTATGGCTGAGTAATATTCCATTGTGTATATGTACCACAACTTCTTTATCCATTCATCTGTTGATGGGCATCTAGGTTGCTTCCATGTTCTAGCTATTGTAAATAGTGCTGCAATGAACAATGGGATACATGCACCTTTTTCAACCCTGATTTCCTCAGGGTGTATGCCTAGGGGTGGGATTGCTGGGTCATATGGTGGTTTTATTCCTAGTTTTTTAAGGCATCTCCATACCATCTTCCATAGTGTATCAATTTACATTCCCACCAACAGTGCAAGAGCATTCCCTTTTCTCCACACCCTCTCCAGCATTTATTATTTGTAGACTTTTTGATAAGGGCCATTCTGACTGAGGTGATAATCTCATTGTGGTTTTGATTTGCATTTCTCTAATAATGAGCGATGTTGAGCATCTTTTCATGTGTTTGTTAGCCATCTGTATGTCTTCTTTGGAGAAATGTCTGATTAGGTCTTTTCCCCACTTTTTGATTGGGTTGTTTGTTTTTCTGGTATTGAGTTGTATGAGCTGCTTGTATATTTTGGAAATTAATCCTTTGTCAGTTGTTTCATTTGCTATTATTTTCTCCCATACTGAGAGTTGTCTTTTCACCTTACTTATAGTTTCCTTTGCTGTGCAAAAGCTTTTAAGTTTAATCAGGTTCCACTTGTTTACTTTTGTTTTTATTTCTATGATTCTAGGAGCTGGGTCATAGAAGATCTTGCTTTGATTTATGTCATCGAGTGTTCTACCTATGTTTTCCTCTAAGAATTTTATAGTTTCTGGTCTTACATTTAGGTCTTTAATCCATTTTGAGTTTATCTTTGTGTATGGTGTTAAGAAGTGTTCTGATTTCATTCCCCCCCCCCCCATTTATTATTATTAGTTGGAGGCTAATTACTTTACAATATTGTAGTGGTTTTTGCCATACACTGACATGAATCAGTCATGGATTTACATGTGTTCCCCATCCTGAACCCCCCTCCCACCTCCCTCCCCATCCCATCCCTCTGGGTCATCCCAGTGCACCAGCCCCGAGCACTTGTTTCATGCATCCAACCTGGACTGGTGATCTGTTTCACACTTGATAGTATACATGTTTCGATGCTGTTCTCTCAGATCATCCCACCCTTGATTTCATTCTTTTACATGTAGCTGTCCAGTTTTCCCAGCACTATTTATTGAAGAGGCTGTCTTTGCCCCATTGCATATTCTTGCCTCCTTTGTCAAAAATAAGGTACCCATAGGTGCATGGGCTTATTTCTGGGCTTTCTATCTTGCTCCATTGGTCTGTATTTCTGTTTTTGTGCCAGTACCATACTGTCTTGATGACTGTAGCTTTGTAGTATAATCTGAAGTCAGGAAGGCTGATTTCTCCAGCTCCATTCTTCTTTCTCAAGACTACTTTGGCTATGCTGGATCTTTTGTGTTTCCATATGAATTGTGACTTTTTTTTTTGTCTAGTTCTGTGAAAAATGCCATTGGTAATTTGATAGGGATCACGTTGAATCTGTAGATTGTGTTTGGTAGTATAGTCATTTTCACAATATTGATTCTTTCTATTCAGGAACATGGAATATCTCTCCATCTATTTATGTCATCTTTGATCTTTTCATCAGTTTCTTATCATATTCTGTGTACAGTTCTTTTGTCTCCTTAGGTAAGTTTATCCCTAGATATTTAATTGTTTTTGTTGCAGTGGTGAATGGGATTGATTTTTCATTGTTAATATATAGAAATGCAAGTGATTTCTGTGTATTGATTTTGTATCCTGTTACTTTGCTAAATTCACTGATTAGCTCTTGTAACTTTCTGATACTATCTTTAGGGTTTTCTATGTACAGTATCATGTCATCTGCAAACAGTGAGAGCTTTACTTCTTCTTTTCCAATCTGTATTCCTTTTATTTCTTTTTCTTCTCTGATTGCTGTATCAGGGCTTCCAGAACTATGTTGAATAATAGTGGTGAAAGTGGGTACCCTTGTCTTGTTCTTGATCTTAGGGGAAATGCTTTCAGTTTTCGCCATTGAGACTAATATTTGCTGTAGTCTTATCATATATGGCCTTTACTATGTTGAGGTAGGTTCCTTCTATGCCCATTTTTTGAAGAGTCCTAATCATAAATGGGTGCTGAATTTTGTCACAGGCTTTGTCTGCATCTATTGAGATTATCATATGGTTTTTATCTTTCAATTTGTTAATATGGTATATCACATTGATTGATTTGCATATATTGAAGAACCCTTGCATTCCTGGAATAAACCTAACTTGATCATGGTGTATGAGCTTTTTGATGTGTTGCTGAATTCTGTTTGCTAAAATGTTGTTGAGGATTTTTTTGCATCTGTGTTCATCAGTGTTATTGGCCCATAATTTTCTTTTTTTGTTGTTGTCTTTATCTGATTTTGGTATCAGGGTGATGGTGGCCTCATATAATGAGTTTGGAAGTGTTCCTTCCTCTGGAATTTTTGAAAGAGTTTTAGAAGGATAGGCATTGGCTCTTCTCTAAATGTTTGATAGAATTCTCCTGTGAAGCCATATGGTCCTGGGCTTTTGTTTTTTTGGAAGATTTTTGATCACAGCTTCAATTTCATTGCTTATAATTAGGTTGCTCATAATTTCTATTTCTTCCAGGTTCAGTCTTGGAGGATTGAACTTTTCTAAGAATCTGTCCATTTCTTCCAGGTTATCCATTTTATTGCCATATAGTTGTTCATAATAGTCTCTTATAATCCTTTGTATTTCTGCATTGTCTGTTGTAACCTCTCCTTTTTAATTTCTAATTTTGTTGATTGATTAGATTCTTCTCGCCTTATTTCTTGATAAGTCTGGCTAAAGGTCTGTCAATTTTGTTTATCTTCTCAAGGAACCAGCTTTTAGTTTTATCAATCTTTACTATTGTTTCTTTCATTTCTTTTTCATTTATTTCTGCTCAGATCTTTACGATTTCTTTCCTTCTACTAATTTTGGGGTCTTTTTGTTCTTCTTTTTCCAGTTGTTTTAGGTGTAAAGTTAGGCTGTTTATTTGATGTTTGTCTTGTTTTTTGAGGTATAATTGTATTGCTATAAGCTTCCCTCAGGACTGCTTTTGCTGCATCCTATAGGTTTTGAGTTATTGTGTTTTCATTGTCATTGGTTTCTAGAAATTTTTTAATTTCCCTTTTTATTTCTTCAGTAACCTGTTGGTTATTTAGAAATGTGTTGTTTAATCTCCATGTGTTTGTGTTTCTTACAGTTTTTTTTCTTGTAATTGATATCTAGTCTCATAGCATTGTGGTCAGAGAAGATGCTTGATATGATTTCAATTTTCTTAAATTTACTGAGGTTTAACTCATGACCCAAGATGTGGTCTATCCTTGAGAATGTTCCATGTGCACTTGAGAACAAGGTGTATTCTTCTGCATTTGGATGGAATGTCCTGAATATATCAATGAGATCCATCTCATCTAAAGTATCACTTAAGAAATGTGTTTCCTTATTAATTTTCTGTTTTGTTGATCTGTCCATTGGTGTGAGTGACATGTTAAAGTCTCCTACTATTATTGTGTTACTGTCAATTTCTCCTTTTATATCTGTTAGTGTTTGTCTTGTGTATTGAGGTGCTCCTATGTTGACTGCATAGATATTTACATTTGTTATGTCTTCCTCTTGGATTTACCCCTTGATCATTATGGAGTGTCCTTTCTTATCTCTTCTAATCTTTAAAGTCTGTTTTGTCTAATATGAGGATTGCTACACTAGCTTTCTTTTGCTTTCCATTTGCATGGAATATACTTTCCCATCCTTTCACTTTCAGTCTACATGTGTCTTGAGGTCTAAAGTGGGTTTCTTGTAGACAGCATATATATGGGTCTTGTTTTTGTATCCATTCAGCCAGTCTGTGTCTTTTGGTTGGAGCATTGAATCCATTTATATTTAAAGTAATTATTGATATATATGTTCCTATTACCACTTTCTTAATTGTTTGAGGTTGATTTTGTAGATCTTTCTTCTTCTCTTGTATTTCTTGACTATATAAGTCCATTTAACATTTGCTGTAAAGCTGGTTTGGTGGTACTGAATTCTTTTAACTTTTGCTTGTCTGAAAAGCTTTTGATTTTTCCATCAATTTTGAATGAGATCCTTGCCAGGTACAGTAATCTTGGTTGTAAACTTTTCCCTTTCAGTACTTTAAATATATCCTGCCATTCCCTTCTGGCCTGCAGAGTTTCTGTTAAAAGATCAGCTGTTAAGTGTATGGGTTTTCCCTTGTATATTACTTGTTGCTTCTTCCTTGCTGCTTTTAATATTCTTTCTTTGTGTTTAGTCTTTGTTAGTTTGATTAGTATGTGTCTTGGTGTGTTTCTCCTTGGGTTTCTCCTGTATGGGGCTGTTTGTGCCTCTTGGACTTGACTGACTATTTCCTTTCCCATGTTGGGAAAATTTTCAACTATAATCTCTTCAAAAGTTTTCTCAAACCCTTTCTTTTTCTCTTCCTCTTTGTGGACCCCTACAATTCAAATGCTGGTGCATTTGATATTGTCCCAGAGGTCTCTGAGACAATCCTCAGTTCTTTTCATTCCTTTTACTTTATTCCGCTCTTCAGAAGTTACTTCCACGATTTTATCTTCCTGCTCACTGATTCCTTCTTCTGCTTCAGATATTCTGCGATTGATTCTTCTAGAGTATTTTTAATTTCAGTAATTGTGTTGTTTGTCTCTGCATGTTTATTCTTTAATTCTTCTAAGTCTTTGTTAATTGAGTCTTGCATTTTCTCCATTTTCCTTTCAAGGTTTTTGATCATCTTTACCATCATGATTCTGAATCCTTTTTCAGGTAGTTTGCCTATTTCCTCTTTACGTATTTGGACGTTGGTGTTTCTATTTTGTTCCTTCATTTGTGCAGTATTTCTCTGCATTTTCATTATTCTTTTTTAATTTTTATTTTTAATTGGAGGATAATTGGTTTACAATGCTGTGCTAGTTTCTGCTGTACACCAACGTGAATTAGCTGTTTAATATATGAATACATACATCCTTTCCCTGTTGATCCTTGCTCCCAATCCCTCCCCCACTCCACCCCTCTAGGCCATCACAGAGCACCAAGCTGAGTTCCCTGTGCCATACAGCAGATTCCCACTAGCTATCTATTTTACACCTGGTACTGTCCATATGCCAATGCTACTCTCTCAATTCATCCCACCCTCCCTTTCCTGGCTATGTGTTCTTTTTAACTTATTGTGTTTGAGGTCTCCTTTTCCCAGGCTTCAAGTTGAATTTTTTCTTCCTTTTGGTTTCTGCCCTCTAAGGTTGGTCCAGTTGTTTGTGTAAGCTTCTGATAGGGTGAGATTTGTGCTGAGGTTTGGTTTGTTTGTTTTTCCTCTAATGGGCAAAGCTGAGTGAGGTGGTAATCCTGCCTACTGATGATTGGGTTTGTGTTTTTGTTTTGTTTGTTGTTTAGATGAGGTGTCCTGCACAGGGTGCTATTGGTGGTTGGGTGATGCCGGGTCTTGTATTCAAGTGGTTTCCTTTATGTGAGTTCTCACTAGTTGACACTCCCTAGGGTTAGTTCTCTGGTAGTGTAGGGTCTTGGAGTTAGTGTTCCCACTCCAAAGGCTCAGGGCTTGATCTCTGGTCAGGAATGAAGATTTCACAAGTGGTTTGTTATGGCATTAAGTGAAATTAAAACAAATATCAAAAAATGAGAAAACAAAGATGAATCCCAGACAAATGGTGGTTACAAAATCAGGCAAATAATAATTAAAATGATGGAATATACACTAATACATATACACCCCTGAACAAAGTCAAAACAGCCCAACAAAAATAAAGTACAATAGATTGACCCAGCAAACAAAGGAAATAAAAAATTATATTTACCAGTTAAGAGCAAAACTAACTAAAGCACAAACTGGAAAACAAAACTAAAGCAAGGTGCCAAGTGGGAGATAAAGCAATGAAAGCAAAATGAACAAATACATTGAAAGGAAAGGAAAGGAAAGAAAGAAAAGAAAGAAGAATAGATATGCAAAGTTAAATAGAGGTAGATGAAGAAGATTTATATATATTAAAGATTAATTGCAAGGGGAAAAGAATAATATGAGAGGGAAACAAAGGAATAAATGTAGAAAAATATAATAGGTTTAAAAAATTAAAAGTTAAAAGTATAAAAAAGAGAAAATATTATAAAAAAAAAATGGAAGAAGAAAGAAAAAAGGAAAAAACTGCAGAACTGCAAAAGCCCAACGTAGATGCAGAGGTTTATAACAACAATAAAAAATGTGACTGAATATACATATACATATATATATATATATATATATATATATATATATATATATATACTCCCATAAGCAATATCAAAACAGTCCAACAAAAATACAGTAGATTGACCTGGTGAACAAAGAAAACCTAAAATTATATCTACCAGAACAAAACTAACCAAAGCACAAACTGGAAAATAAAACTAAAGCAAAGTGCCAGTTGGAGAATAAAGCAATGAAAACAAAAGTAACAAACATGCTGAGAGGAAAGGAAAGAAAGACAAGAAAGACAAATCATGCAAAGTTAGAGGTAGATGAAGAAGATTTATATACATTGAAGATTAACTGTAAGGGGAAAAGAGCAGTAGGAAAGGCAAGCAAAAGAATAAATGTAGAAAAAATATAATAGGTTTAAGAAAATTAAAGTTATAAAATAGAGAAAAGAAAAAAAATGGAAGAAGAAAGAGAAAAAGTAAAAAAAGGAAACTCTACAGAACTGCAGAGGCCCCATGTATCTGGTTTTTTGTTGCTTTTTTAAAATTTGGTGAGTGGCATTTCCGAGCTCTGTGTCTGTGAAGTAGCCTCTCCTCACTTCATACCTTGGAGTGCTTGAAGGAATGTTGTGACTTCTGTTCCAGGAGGTCAGACACGAGCCCTTTCTTTCCTGGATCCAGAGTGCCCAAACAGTTTTATTTTGTATTTCACTGAGCCTCAGAACTTCTACATTGGAGGGGACTGTATGGAGTTCATTCCCCAAACATTTGAATGTCCCAGAGATGCATATTGGTCCAATGCCATTTTGATTGGAATCAACCCTCACTCATATCTGGGACTAAGCATTCCTACTTTTTCACCCTACTCTACTTTATGGGATTCCCTGGTGGCTCAGATGGCAAAGCATCTGCCTGCAAAGCGGGTGAGTGATCACACCATCATGATTATCTGGGTCATGAAGATCTTTTTTGTACAGTTCTGTGTATTCTTGCCATCTCTTCTTAGTATCTTCTGTTTCTGTTAGGTCCCTACCATTTCTGTCCTTTATTGAGCCCATCTTTGCATGAAATGTTCCCTTTGTATCTCTAATTTTCTCAAAGAGATCTCTAGTCTTTCCCATTCTATTGTTTTCCTCTACTTCTTTGCATTGATCGCTGTGGAAGGCTTTCTTATCTCTCCTTGTTACTCTTTGGAACTCTGCATTCAAATGGGAATATCTATCCTTTTCTCCTTTGCTTTTCACTTCCGTTCTTTTCACAGCTATTTGTAAGGCCTCCTCAGACAGCCATTTTGCTTTTTTTCATTTCTTTTACTTGGGGATGGTCTTGATTCCTGTCTCCTGTACAATGTCTCGAACTTCTGTCCATAGTTCATCAGGCATCCTGTCTATCAGTTCTAGTCCCTTAAATCTATTTCTCACTTCCACTGTTAATTGTAAGGGATTTGATTTAGGTCATACCTGAATGGTCTAGTGGTTTTCTCCACTTTTTTCAATTTCAATCTGAATTTGGCAATAAGGAGTTCATGATCTGAGCCACAATCAGCTTGGGGTCTTGAATGTATAAAGCTACAAAGAATATAAACTACAAAGAAAATAACAAATTTTGGCTACAAAGAATATAAACAATCTGATTTCGGGTGTCAACCGTCTGGTGATGTCCATGTGTAGAGTCTTTTCTTGTGTTGTTGGAAGAGGGTGTTTGCTATGACCAGTGCATTCTCTTGGCAGAACTCTACTAGCCTTTGCCCTGCTTCATTCAAAGCTAGTGGAGGTGATGGAATTCCAGTTGAGCTATTTCAAACCCTAAAAGATGATGCTGTGAAAGTGCTGCACTCAATATGCCAGCAAATTTGGCAAACTCAACAGTGGACACAGGACTGGAAAAGGTCAGTTTTCATTCCAATCCCAAAGAAAGGCAATCCCAAAGAATGCTCAAACTACTGCACAATTGCACTCATCTCACACGCTAGTAAAGTAATGCTTAAAATTCTCCAAGCAAGGCTTCAGCAATACGTGGACTGTGAACTTCCAGGTGTTCAAGCTGGTTTTAGAAAAGGCAGAGGAAGCAGAGATCAAATTGCCAACATCTGCTGGATCATTGAAGCAGCAAGAGAATTCCAGAAAAACATCCGTTTCTGTTTTATTGACTATGCCAAAGCCTTTGACTGTGTGGATCACAATAAACTGTGGAAAATTCTGAAAGAGATGGGAATACCAGACCACCTGACCTGTCTCTTGAGAAACCTGTATGCAGGTCAGGAAGCAACAGTTAGAACTGGACATGGAACAGCAGACTGGTTCCAAATAGGAAAAGGAGTATGTCAAGGCTGTATATTGTCATCCTGCTTATTTAACTTATATGCAGAATACATCATGAGAAATGCCAGGCTGGATGAAGCTCAAGTTGGAATCAAGATTGCCAGGAGAATTATCACTAACCTCAGATATGCAGATGACACCACCCTTATGGCAGAAAGCAAAAAACTAAAGAGTCTCTTGGTGAAAGAGTAAGAGGAGAATGAAAAAGTTGGCTTAAAACTCAACATACAGAAAACTAAGAGTTGGTGATGGACAGGGAGGCCTAGTGTGCTGCAGTTCATGGGATCACATAGAGTCAGACATGACTGAATGACTGAACTGAACTGAACTTCAATGTGGGAGACCAGGGTTCAATCCCTGGGTCAGTAAGATCCCCTGAAGAAAGAAATGGCAACCCACTCCAGTACTCTTGCCTAGAAAATTCCATGGATGGAGGAGCCTGGTGGGCTACAGTCCATGGGGTTGCAAAGAATCAGACACTGCTGAGCGACTTCACTCACTACTTTATGAATGCAGATTCTGAGCAACGTGCACCTGGGTTGTTGTGCATGGAATTTCCCAGGCAAGAATACTGGAGCAGGTTGCCGTTTCCTTCTCCAGGGAATCTTCTCAGCTGAGGGGACAAGCTGATTCCAGCTTGTTAAGATTCAACCAAGGGTCTCTTCTGAGGAGCTGGCCTCACCCCTTCAGTTCCTCCTTAGCAGTGAACCATCACAATTCTTCAGCCCACTGGGTAGCATTCAGAGCACTGTTTGCACTTATCAGACTGTCCCCACATGTATCATCCCTTTTAGCATCTTGATGGTTGAAACCATGACTAACCCATCATTCAGCCCAACCTACATAATACCTATACTTTGTATGTGACACATACATGTTTGTTGAATGCATATTTCCTTCTAGGTACATAAAATTTCCTTCTTATAAAAAGTCATACTGGCTGATTCTGAATAGTGATATTGTGGAGCCAACAAATTTAAACAAATGTATTTTATATTTCACTGAGCCTCAGAACTTCTACATCAGAGGGGACAGTATGGAGCTCATTCACCAAATATTTGAATGGCCCATAGATCCATATCAGCCCAATGTCATTTTGCTTGGAATCAACCCTCATTCATATCTGAAATTGAGCATTTCTACTTTTGTTCTTATATAGGAATGTTCTTATTTCAGGACATATTTTTGTTTGTTTTTATTTCAAGGTGGAGGCCAGAATACATTAATGATGAGGGGTCCAAGGAAGAGAATGTACATTGCAGATGACATTCTACTTTTTATCTTAATATGTACTACATTATTCACATCAAATGTGTCATGTTTCCATAGCAGCAGTAAGAAGAAATCAAGCTGATTATAGAAATGAAATACTGTTTCACCTTGAAAATACATGCTTTGCTGAATTTTGCTTAATATAAAAAAGACAGTTTCTTTTCTATAATGAGTAAGTTATACAAGTGCACAAATTATAACATCATGGACTCTAGCACATGTACAGAGGAGCAAGGATTGGATTTTGGTCTGAGGAGGATCATTCTTGAAGGTGAGAAATGTAAGCTAATAGCTGGCAGGTATAACAGTGGGGAAGAAGGTTTGCTAATAGATAGGCCAGTTATTAATTGTAGAATTCAGAGCACGGTTTGTGGAGGAAATGATGGCACGTGAATTGTGTCTTGAATGATAGGTCTGTGCCAGGAGGTGAGGAATGGTGGGCAAAGGGTGTGCACTCAGGTTACAGTGACCTGGGCTGCAAGCCCTCCTTCTCCAAGAGCTTCAGCTTGTTGACCTTTCTGAGGGCTGGTTCCCTCTTGTGAACAGTGCGGACAGTGACCTCGAGCTCACAGCAGAGAAGCGTCATTTACAGGGAATCATTTATACAAAGTGCTTGAGCAATCATGTTCTAGATTGAACCACATCCTCTCAGCAAGATGCCGTGTTCTCCACCCCCCAGGACCTCAGAATGTGACTTTATTTGGAATCCCGAGCTGGACAGAGGTAATGAGTTAGAGTGTTGTCACTAGGGTGGGTCCTCATCCAATATTTCCGCTGTCCTTATAAAATGGGGAAACTCGGATACAGGGTCAGACATTCTCAAAGGGAAGAAGGCAATGTGAAGACACAGAGAAAAGACAGCCTTGTGGCCGGAGTCATGAAGCTACGAGCCACCAGCCTCCAAGGAACACCAGGAAACGGCAGAAGCTGGAGAGACGCTGGAGCACAGTCCAGCCTCCCTCCCCACGGAGCTCGTCCTGGACCAGTGATACAAACTCCCTGAGGCCTGACGGCATCCGGATGCTCAGAACTGGAAGACTCTGTTACGGTGCCGAGGTCAGGGGGGCAGCAGAGGACAGAAGGGAGAGAGAGGCAGGACCATGATCAGGAAGATTCCTGTCTCCCCCACTCAGGAATCTGATCGAATTGGATCCATCCTACTGCTTTGGTTGATTCTTAAAACCGGCAGTGGGAGAAACTGAGTGAGCAAGCGTCGGCGTCATGATTCTCTGTTCATTTTCTATCATGAGCCTCTCCGTCACTGCTCAGACTTTCTAAAGTGGCAGACATGGTGACCCAGCCTTGCATACAAATCTGTAGACTAAGGATGGTGATCTGTGTGGCAGTCAACCACGCCCAGGTCCCCAGCCCCCGGAAGGCTACCATGCATACCCAGGGCATGACGATCCATACAGCCTAGTCTGCCTTTTATCTTCTCCCCGCTGAAGCTCACGGTCATGAAAAAAGCCTCCCTTTGAAGATGTGATGTGCTGGTAGGATGCTGTCCCAGAAGGATGGCAGCTGCAGGTGCCCGCCTCCAAGCCCTGCCCAGGGCCCTGCGTGGGCGGCACCAGTGGTGGAAAAAAGCTGGAATCTAACAGGCGTGTGTTCTTCCAGTCAATGCTCAGCTCCTCCCTGGTCCTGCAGCCCCGAGGAGATCTCCCTCATGGGAAGCCAGTGAGGAGGGAGCTGCCCCGGACCAGTCCAAGGAGAGCTGGAGGTGGCATGGAGGTGGACCCGCCCCTCCTCTGACCCACAGAGACCCGAAGATACAGACACAGTGGGACTAGAAAGCCAGTTTCACTAGATATAAGTCTCTCCAGATAAACAGAGCCATTGTGTATTAAGCTTTGTCATAAAACCAGTTTCCCCAGATGCTCAGCTTCTCATCTAGCTCCTGGGCGTCAGGCTTCAAGAAGTTTCCTTTCCCTCACCTCTTGCTGGGACCGCTGTGTGATGCCTCCAGAACGGTGGCCATGGAAACATGTGGGGAAATCCGTTAACAGGGCCAGCCCTGTAATGCCAGTGCCCCCTCCCTCGGTGCCTGAAGCTGGTAGATTATAACCTTAGATATCTGCTCAGAACAGACAGTGCCAAGAATGTCTCTTAGCTACAACTGTTCCACCATGGACGCTTTTCCAAAAGCTTTTCTCGGTCTGTCACATAGAAGCATAGCAATCGTCACCATTTTCAGTGACTCGATTCAAAGACAAATTGTATGCAACTGCTGAAAGCCATAAAACTAAAATCGCCATCAGCTCCAAACACAGCCAGTTTAGAATCCAGAACTGTCATATTGTTATGTTCTCTTAAGAAAATTAGCTTTGCCCCCTCCATCATTTATAACAACTGCCCATTGCGCATGCATGCCCAGTCGCTCAGTCGCGTCAGACTCTTTGCCACCCCATGGACCGTAGCCCCCCAGGGTTCCTCTGTCCAAGGAATTTTCCAGGCAAGAATACTGAAGTGGGTTGCCATTTCCTACTCCAACAACTTACACATTATATATGCTGATATTATTGAATCATAAGCTTTCTACCCTAAAAGGCATTATGGAATCATCTAATCAGAATTTCTTTCATTTTATAAATGAGGAAACTAAAGACCAAATCTCTGTGCTTCTCCCAGTTCTAGAAGCTGGTCATCAGACTCGGCAGTCAGAACAATAACCCAGATCTTCCTCAGCATCGAGGTTTGGTGAGGGGAATGTTCTCTGGAGACACCCCGTGGGCAGCAGAACCCGTAGGGCTGTCTCTGGACTCCGGTGCCCGACTCCTGGAGTGCTCAACCCAATAGCAAGGCTGGGTCGTCCTTTGATTCTTTGCAGTCACCAGCTGGAGCCTGGACCTGATGGAACCATCTCTAAACAACAGAGATGTTGACTCTGAGGGCGCCACTCGGCGCCACTTTCCCTTTCTGGGAAAGGGGGAGCTCCTCTCTGTCTGTACAAGTGGGTGGACTGCCCTGGTTAACCAGCAGGTGATAGATGGAGGTGGGATGCAGACCAGGAGAAGAGCTCCTCCAGAAGGTCCCAATGCCACGGAGATGGCTCTCACGGTGGGTCAGCAAGGAGAGAGACCTCCTGTCTCCTCACCTGCCCAGGTGGTGGGAATGGCTGAGGACGTCTTTCCCCGCAGTGAAAGCAGGTGGAGATACCCAGGAAGCTTTCTTTCCTGGGGCCTCAGCTGGGAAGACTATTAGGATCCTGAGCTGTGTTGCAATGGAAGCTTTTTTTTCAGCCCAAGGATCCAGCAGAGTAACAGTGGGGCAGCTCTAAATATAGAGGGACACTCATCCCTGAGACCTCTTGCTGGGTCACAGTCAGAGGCCTGTGCCCACACCCAGGAATGCCCAGTAGGTCCCAAGGCCATGAGACCATGTAGAGGACTTAGAGAGGATGGGTGCAGGACACAGCTGCTGCCCAGGCCCGGACACTCCTTCTAGGAAGGGTGGGGCTGCATTCTTGCAGTGGTGACACCCAGTCCTTCCGGGGATCGTCCTGGAAGTTGCCTGCTGGAAATGGAAAACTATGTATCCTTTAATTGCTCATGATCCCTGCAAAATTCCCGGGTGTGGTGCCTCTGGGGATGTCACTGGAGGGTCTCTTGGCTTTCACGGAAAGAGGGAAGCATGAACCTGGGCGGCCGCTGACGACGAGAATCTCTCTGCTTCTCTTTCCTTTGCGTGTTGTCTCTTCTTCTGTTCTTTATTTCTTCTATATTCTTATTTCTTCTACATTCTCTGCTATTTCACTGGAGAGGTGAGAAGTTTTAAGTGTGGAGGGGATATAGCTATGACTGTTTTTGCTTCATTGTGTTTTAAAGATGGAAGATCAAGCCTGGAGAGGAGTAGTGTTTTGAGGTAAAGAAAAGGGGAGCCCAGAGCCCGGACAATTCTTAATATGGGATGGAACATCTTACTTCCTCCCTGCTGCTCACCTCTTCTTCACACACACCTTCTTTCACCTTAGCTCCTGGACGGTTGGACAATACATGTGCTTCTCCATCCACCTAGTCACAAATTTTAATAACACAGGTGGTTTCAGATTTTCTGCAGCCTTGGGAACAAAACAAAGCCACGTGACCTCAATGGATTTAAATTTCTGGTTCATAGAGTCATCTTTGCTCCTGTGACTTCTAACCTCAGGTCCGTTATCCTCACCCTTGGAGGCCCTGTTCTCACCTCTGCCTGGAGGAGGTAGGACTACAGGGTCTCTAGAGGTCCTTGGGGCTAAGACATTTTATCATCCTTCAAATCCTTTCCCTGTCATCGGTCTGTTTGGGAGATACATGTTGGGAAGAGTAGGATGTTTAAGACATTCCCGTCTGCTCAGCCTACACAGAGGAGATTTACCTCTCATCCTTGAGGGTTGCTCTTTCTTAGATCTGCTGAAGAGTGAGCCACAGGACACAGCCCCGCTCTGCCCCACAGCGCCCACATTCCCGTGTGCAGCCACTGAACAGTGGGCGGTGTTCAGAGCGAGAGTTCCAGAATTTCTTTTCCCCTTTGGCCACTTTCTGAGCTGCTTTTTGGGTCTGGCTGTTCCCATGAAAGCCAACTAGCTCACCCACATCTCAGAGGCAAGATTTCTCTCGCAGGTACATTTCTACAACTTAGGGTTGTGCTGAAGTCAGTTGGAACATTATACCCATCTTACAAGTGGGAAGTTATGGTGTATCTCACTAGGTAGACTCAGTAATACTTAGGAATACATTCTGTGAAAAATATTTAAGGCCTGTGCAAAAATAAGCACAAAATATTGTGGAGAAAAGACAGAAAATGTCTAAATATGTAGAGGTAGTCTGTGTTCATAGAAAAGAAACATTAAAGCTATAAATGTAAGGCATAAATAAAATAAATAAAAAATAAAATAAAATACAAGCTTATAAATATAAGGTAATAAATGAAATATTAAAAACTATTAAGACTACAGGGAGATCAAACCAGTCAATCCTAAAGGAAATCAGTCTTGAATATTCATTGGAAGGACTGATGCTGAAGCTGAAACTCCAATACTTTGGCCACCTGATGCGAAGAACTGGCTCGTTGGAAAAGACCCTGACGCTGGGAAAGATTGAAGGCAGGAGGAGAAGGGGATGAGAGGATGAGACGGTTGGAATGCATCTCTGACTCGATGGATATAAGTTTGAGCAAACTTCAGAAGTTAGTGATGGACAGTGAAGCCTGGCGTGCTGCAGTCCATGGGACTGCAAAGAGTCAGACATGACTGAGTGACTGAACTGAACTGGTCAAAGTATCTATTTTCTCCAAACTTACTATAGCTTCAATATGATCCTATAAAATTCTATGCATGCTGTTTTTGAAGCAATTGTTGGGCTGTTTTAAAAACTGAAATTCAAAATCTGAAAAATATCCAAAATATTATGAGAGTTGAAAATGTGATCTGAAGACTTGTGTCATGGGCCTAAAATGGGGAGGCTAAAACTCTTGAGAATTCTAGCAAAAACCATAGAAGAAAAATCCTGCAATTCTGAGGTAAGCAAAGAATTCTTAGAGAGGACCAACAAAGTACAAATCAGTAAAATATATGCATTTATGTTCCTCAAAGATTAAAAACTTCTACTCTTTAAAGAGTTCACAATTAAGAAAAGAAAAAGTCATTGACTGCAAGAAAACATTCTCAGTCTCTATGACTGGAAGGGTTCTTATCTAGATCATGTAAATAATTTGTACAACTCAATGCTAAGGGGAAAAAAAATTATACATACAGTTATCTTATTAGTTTATCTTCTTGTTTTTATTTTCTACTTCTATGTAACAAAGTACCACAAATTTAGCAGTTTAAAATTTCCATGGACCAGGAGTGCAGGCAGTGCTTAGCTTGAGGCCACTGCTAATAAGACTCTCATCATGAAGTCCCCTGATCTTACCTGTTAGCTGAGGTCTCACCTGAAGCAAGGGCTCCACCTCCAAGTTCACCTGGTTGTTTCCAGGGGCTGATTCCCTTGCAGGAGAGGCACTCAGAGTGGCTTGTTCTTTGAGGCCAGCAATCTCTCATTCTAGAGCCTTTTACAAAAGGTTTACCAGATTAGGTTAGACCCACCCAGGAAATTTCCCTGTTAATTAACTTAAAGGCAACTGATTAGTCATTTTAATCACTGCTGCCAATCTCTGCACCTTGACGCTCTAGTCATGAGAATGACATCCATCACTCACAGGTCCTGACTGCACTCAGGGGAACAGATTACAAGAGCAGGTACACTAAGGATGCAGGGAATCTGGGGTGCAGACTTAAGAATCCTATGCACCATACTTTCCATATAACCCAATAATTCCACTATGAAGTGTTCCCCAGATCATTAAAAACTGCTGCTGCTGCTAAGTCGCTTCAGTTGTGTCCGATTCTGTGAGACCCTATAGACGGCAGCCCACTAGGTTCCCCTGTCCCTGGGATTCTCCAGGCAAGAACACTGGAGTGGGTTGCCATTTCCTTCTCCAATGCATGAAAGTGAAAAGTGAAGTCGCTCAGTCATGTCCGACTCTTAGCAACCCCATGGACTGCAGCCTACCAGGCTCCTCTGTCCGTGGGATTTTCCAGGCAAGAGTACTGGAGTGGGTTGCCATTGCCTTCTCCTCATTAAAAACATGTTCACAAAAAGACTCGTAAGGATACGCTCTTACCAACCTTATTCATAATAATTCAAAACTTAAATAAACCAGTCTACCAGCAGTTTAATAGGCAATCTGTAGTTTAGTCATAGGACTCACTAATGTAAGGAGGAAGAAAATGACATATGCTACAACCACTGATGGCTCAGTGGTTAAAAATATCTGCCTACCAAGCAGGAGACTCAGGTTCGATTCTTGGGTCGGGAAGATCCCCTGGAGAAGGGAATGGCAACCCACTCCAGTATTCCTGCCAGGATAATCCCATGGACAGAGGAGCCTGGCAGGCTACCATCCACGGGGTTGCAAAGAGCCAGACAGGACTGAATCGACTGAAGAGCAGCAACAGCAACAACCCAGATATGTCTCTAAAATCTATCGAGTGAAAAAAGTCAGGAACGAGAGTTCACATATTATGGTTCCATTAGTATGAAATTCTAAAACAGGCAAAATCAAAATCTACTCTAATCAGGAGAGTGATAGAAATCTGATCCCTGCTTTTATAAGGAAAGGGAAGGCTGGCTGCAAAGGAGCAAGAGGGAACTTCCTGAGTGATGGAAATGTTTTATGTTTTTTTTTTTTTTTTTGGAGAGATCACAAATGCACATGTATGCATTTGTCAAAACTCATCAAACTATACACTCAAACATGTGCCTACTATGTAAATTATGCAAATTATATCTCAATAAGGTTGATTTTTTTAAAAAGAATGTTTCTATCAAAACCAAGCAAAAACAAACTCCAGAGGCCAGATTATCTCAGAACACATTTGGAGATATTTCTCTGCTTGTGTATAGTGTCACATTCACACTGAAATCCTGGCTCCATAGTTTAGTTGCTCAGTTATGTCCAACTGTTTTGTGACCTCATGGACTGTAGTCCCCCAGGCTTCTCTGTCCATGAAATTTCCCAGGCAAGACTACTGGAATGGTTTGCCATTTCTTACTCCAGGAGATCTTCCCGAACCAGGCATTGAACCTGTGTCTTCTGCATTGGCAGGCGGATTCTTTACCACTTAGCCACCGAGGAAGCACCCTGTATGGAAACATCCCTGCCCTTAAACGCACCTGCCAGCCAGTTAGGGGCCAGCATCTGGCGTCTGTGATTGGCTTCATTTGTCTTGCAGTTTGTGGATCTTCCAGTATCTCCACAATTGGTTAATTTTCTGCCTGAAGCCTTTCTGCATCAACCTGGTCTTTTTCTTTAGCAGAACAAGGAAAAAGTTGAAAGAGAACGTAGTTTCTAACATTTGTAGCAAAGTTTATCACGATGGTATTAGCAAAAGGTTTTTCTTACAGGACTTCTTATTTTATACACGCACAGAGCAACATATTTCACGACACTTATCTCCTTTACAAAAGGCAGTTCCAAAAATACACTATGTGAATGGTCAAAATTGTACTCTGCCACTTTGTCAAGGGAAAGGAGAGTTTGTCTTCATCAAGCGTTGTTGATCCAGTTGACTAGCAACCAGGCATGAGGAAGAGGGACTGTGAGGTGATGGGCTGTATCCTGCTTGAATGATTGTAGATACTGGGGCTGCGGTAGGACCGGTGCATGGGGGAGGGACTTCTACAGGAAGCTTGGAGGCCCATGGGCATGTCATGTACTTCTTAGCACCTAGTGGAGATTCACTAGATGAATGAATGTATATTGGATGCATATTAATATTATATACAATTATATATAATATATATCCATTGTATGTGTGTTTGTGAGTACTCAGTTGTGTCTGACTCTGTGACCCCAGGGATTGTGGCCCACCAGGCTCCTCTGTACATGGGGTTTCCCAGGCAAGAATACTGGAATGGGTTGCCATTTCCCACTCCAATATATAATATGTACATATATCAGTTCAGTTCAGTCTCTCAGTCATGTCCAGCTCTTTGCAACCCCATGGCCTGCAGCACGCCAGACCTCCCTGTCCATCACCAACTCCTGGAGTTGACTCAAACTCATGTCCATAGAGTCGATGATGCCATCCAACCCTCTCATCCTCTGTCGTCCCCTTCTCCACCCACCCTCAATCTTTCCCAGCATCAGGGTGTTTTCCAATGAGTCAGTTCTTCACATCAGGTGGCCAGAGTATTGAAGTTTCAGCTTCAACATCAGTCCTTCCAGTGAATATTCAGGACTGAGCTCTTTTAGGATGGACTGGCTAAATATATAATAACATATATGTCCATTGTTTTTTTCAAACAAAAATGCCCCGATATATATTCAAGGCTAATTAAATAATACTTGAAAACATATTATACTTATCTCAGATTTTAAATAATTGTGAATTATGAACTATAAGACATTATAAAGAAATGTCTTCAGTTCATATGAAAGAGCTTATGAAGATATCAAGACCGTTATTAAAAGCATGTTTAAATGAGATCTCAAAAAATGTCACCAATTTCATTCTTATGACATCCTAGTAGAATACTGACCAAACTGATAATTTTGCACAGGAGCATATATGGCCAGAATGTTGCTAACTCTCTGTGTTTTAAAACAAAACCCTTAACTGTGTAGCTAGCAGTCCCTGGGGGTGTTCATTTGGCTTGCACCTGTCCTCCAGCTGCTCACAGACCAGAAGGGGGTGCCTAGTGTTTGGTGATCTCAATGTGTCCTGTACAATAAGGTCACAGGATGCTCAGAGCCTGTAGGGAGAGATGCAGGACACCAGCAGAGGACGCGGTGTGGTGTTAACAGTAGCTGGGTTCTGGGATTCCTGCAGATAACTCCGTAACTGAGACACGAGAGAGGAGATACGTGATTCGGGGAATGAAAAAGTGCAAGAAAAAGACAGAAGAGTGAGAAGGGGCAGATCAGCGAACAGGTGAGTGCAGCTGGAGGGGAGTGGCGAGAGAGATGGCCTTGGCCAGCTCACCAAGGGCCGCCTTTGCTGACTTAACACCCCTGACTTCTGAGTTGCAGGCTTCAAGTCAATGACTTTGCAGTAACGGCTTTATCACTGTGAGTTTCAAACCTTACCATATGCTCAGGGATGTTTAAAAGTATGTCAGCAACACACTAAGCTATGCATTTAGGATGCAAGTCATAAAGACAACCATTGACAGATGATCATGGATTAGCCAAAGGAAGTCACATGTGTGAAATGGATAAAGTACACTCTTTCAGAATTGTCAAAAAGTAAGTACCTTCCTGAAATGCTTGTATAGCAAATCCCAAAATATTTCATCCAGTGCTAAAAAATGGAACTCCAAACAAACAAAACCCTTGTCTTTTTTTCACAATTCTCTAATGCAAAGTGTAAGTCATGTTTCACCCATAATTTCTTCTTGAATGCTCAATTTTCAAAAGCAATGAGTGAGTCAGATCCAAGGGTCTGCATTTCACCAATTTACAGAGTATTAAATTTATTGTTTGGTGGGGTAGAGCCATAAATTTGAGAGGATTACATATGGAGCATATAAAAGGTATTCTACTGTGTGGGCTTCAATACAGTTACTTATTTTGTCCTAGCCAAAAAAAAAAGAAAACCATGCTGTGAATGTTAAATAGTTCTGTATTACTTAAAAAGCCTTTGGATACAATTCAAGACCTTGACTTCACAAATATTAGGAATGGGACATTTTTAGTGCACATTCTTATTAAGGCTGTTTAGTTCTAATGAGTATGAAATGCAGTGGTAATCACACTCATTTCCAGTTCTTTGTTCTTTTTTAATTGAGAAGAACAAAACTTTAGCAACCATTTACACATGTCCTTTTAGGCACATGACAAATACTCATTCAAAACTGACAAAAATAAATCCAAAGGTCTCTACAACAAAGTGCTTGGCTGTTAATTATTAATGGTTAGAGTAAATTTAGGGGCTTCCCAGATGGCTCAGTGGTAAAGAATCCACCTGCCAATGTAGGAGAGACTGGAGATGCGGGTTCAATCCCTGTGTCAGGAAGATCCTCTGGAGGAGGAAATGGCAACCCGATCCAGTATTCTTGCCTGGGAAATCTAACAGACAGAGGAGCCCCGAGAGCTAGTGTCCATGGGGTTGCAAAGAGCGGGACATGACTGAACAACTTAGCATGCATGCAGAGTAAATGTTCCCCAAAATATTTTGGGAGATTGAAAGCTAGACAATGTTTCCCTCTCTTCCGTGTTACACAAGAAGAATTTAAAAGAGTACAGCAAAATACACAAGAACAAAACGTCCTTAATTCATGCCTCACTTGATAGGTGTTCATGATAACCCCTGATGGAAGTTACCCTACTCCAAAGCACAATTCCAAGTAGTTCGGACTTCTATTTTCATTCAAAAATGATCATGGCAGTTGGAACATTACCTGGAAGCAGATTATCAAACATAGAGCTTGAGTTCTTCAGAATAACTATAAAACTCTTTCCACGTGTTTTAGTATTTCCTTCCTCAAGGTACCTGCCCTGTGCACCACTGCTTTAAGAGACCTTCCCAAACATCTCCTAATTCCTTTCAAACACCTGTGGACAATACTTTTGTGTAAGAGATTCACTCAACTTCAGGACCTGTAGAATTGCCTTTTGCAGGTAACTGTAATAAAAGTGTATAGTAGGAATCTTAGACCCTAAAGGACCCTTTGGTGTATTAATTTCCAACTTCCAACTTAATGCCATTATCTCCTTCAATTTAAGTACTCTTGGACAATTCTCAGTGGCAGAAAACAACACACTGCTTCAAAAACAGTCATCGCTGGATAATCTCAACTACCAAAATTGTTCCTTAAAATAGGAAGCTATCAACTTGTTGACTAAGTGTATCAAAATTAGCACAGGTTGTTACTGTGTGTTTAGACTCATCTTTATTGACTGAATTTATTCCAGTGGGTGTTTAATTGTTTCATAATTCAACTAACTGGAATAGCTGCAATAAGACTTCCTTATATTGCTTGAAAGATGAATATACTAAGATGAGTTCTTTGGGGCCAGAGAAAACAAGCTTCTTGTGTCAACTTTGTCAACATGTAGCAACTTTGGGATCTGGCTCCTGACTGGTGCCCAGAATGACCTGTTTCTTTGATTGGAACCCAAGGTTGCTTTTGTGTCTGGGCCGCTGGGTTGCACCACTGACTTGTATAGACTTATTTGTAATGAAATATTGAGTTATTTATGCTCTGTCATCCTCTGAAACTTGGACAGTGCCAATTTCACCAACTTTAGTCCATTGTTTCTAGTTCATCAGTAGCAAAGTGACTATTATTAACTGTTTCTTGTATGGTAAGAAGAGTTCTGAAACTTTGATTTGCACTATTTCAATTAATTCTCAGAGAAGCACTGTCCGGCACACCAGTGGTAATTTGAAGCAAATTGCTTGAACCTTCGGAATTCAAGAATTGTATCTGACTCTCTATGTTATTACCTTCTACTTGCGGTGGGAACTTAGAAAACTCACGTTCACTGGATGGGTCTCACTTGCCTAAACAATAAAATGAGTACTGTAATGGCTCCCTGAAATTATAGATAATATTCTGGAGGGTTGGAAATGACTACCAGAAGATCAAGAATGAAGAGATGCTTGCATTTCTGAAAAGTTTGCTTTAGTAAAGCACATAGTAACTTGCTACTTAAAGTGTGGTTTGAGGCCAGCAGCACCGCCTGGGAGCTCAGTGGACGTTCAAATTCTCAGGTCCTGCCCCAGACCCGGATCTACTGAATCAGAATCTGCAATGTCACAAGACTCTCGGATCCTTCCTAAGCAGGAGCAGCTCTGAAAGTGGGGTAGATCGCGGGGCAGAGCTGCAAGGAGAGTTCAGAGCTGTTGTGTAAGTCCTAGCTCCACACACAGCAGCTGTTTGCACAAGTCACTTAAGCCTGTTCCTGAAAAACAAGAAAGAAAGAAAAGGAAAAACACTATTACCTCAAGTTGCAGTTTAAAATAAACTAGATTAGATACACGTAGGTCATCGACACTCTACCTAGAATATCTCTGATATCTTTTACATATTTGTTGAATCCAAACATGGGTGTTTTAAAGCCATGCTTTCTCTTCTCTGATTTTAAAAATAATACCTCTTCATTGCAGAAAACTGGCAAAATGCATTTTTATGTGCAGTTTTTATTTCCGTTTAAAGCTGTAAAAGACAGCTAAGATGTTTATGGGTATTCTGTCAAATTAATTGGCTGTTGTAACAACCCAAAAAAGAATAACACTTGCAGTGCACTTTAGGAAATCAGATTCTATTTTCTTATAGCAATTCTATGATAACAAGAACAATACATGCAGTGCATTTTGCATAATAAACTTCATAAGGGGTAGAGGCAAACTGAGCGAACCTGGAGTTGTGAATCTGGGAGAGGCAAGTACGGATCCAGAGGTGTCATTGAATAGATGGATGATGTCAGGCACGGTGTTTATGTCTCGTGAACTGCAGTTTCTTCACCTTTAAGTCTGTTGTTGAGAAGATTTAGTTGAGAGGAGAGGCTTAGCTCAGGGGCCGACATGGAGTATGCCCTTCATAAATGGTGATGATCTCTGTGCTAGGGTGTGAAGACACTCCATTTCTGACAGCCCATTCAAAGAGAAACTTGGAACTAGGTTTCATATTTATGTGGGATTCCAGATACACAACGTAACCAAGGCAAGAAGGATGGGAGAGAGGGCTGAGAATTCTCCTTGTGATGGAACTTAACATTGCAAAAGCGACAGTTCTCCTGCCAAAGCAGCATAAACCACAGCTCTATGATGGAAATGATTATATGAAATCGCTTGACTATCTGCAAAATGCCCATGCCTTTTCAGACTGGGAGTGATCGCAACACAGAGAACAGTCTAGGAGGACTAAGATGTGTTTGTCAGGAGTTTATTAAAACAATGAGCTGCCAATCACATTTCTAGTTTGTCTTTAAATCTCTTTTCATGTTTTCGGTCATTGGGAACCTGTTCAAGTAAGTCATTGGGTGAGTAAATAGTTCATTATTTGTGACACAGTGATAAAGAATCTACAGATGTAGGTTCATTCCCTGTGTTGGGAAGATCCCCTAGAGAAGGGAATGACTACCCACTCCAGTAGTCTTGCCTGGGAGGTCCCACAGACAGAGGAGCCTGGCGGGCTACAGTCCATGAGGTTGCAAAGAGTAGGTCATGACTGAGCACTCAGCACTCAAGATAATAATGGGGATGTAAAAAAAAAAAAAAAAAATAATGGGGATGTAAGATAGCATAACTGATAGAATCTGGTTGAAAACCCACCAGGTAAGAATTGTGTGGAAGATGACAAGCAAGCTTTGCCACAGAGAAAAAGTCTGAACTGTGTTCAAGAGGAATTATTCCAAAAGAACTGCAAGAAACAGTTCACTTTTGCTTTTGTCCTGCAATGTGTGGCTGCAAAATGCAGTTGGCGTGCAGGGAAGATGTACACTGTGCTGAGTTGTGACGATCCTGCCCAAGGAGCCAGGCGTCCGGAAGAGCATTTCTGAGCCCAGCTTGCTTACCGAGTTACCACACTTACATGTGTGGTGGGCTCTGTGTGTGTGATTAGTTCCAGCTTCCTGCCAGTGTACAAGGATTAGAGCCAGTTCCACTCAGATGTCTCCTTCACTCTTCTTCTCACTCCTGTCATGAGGGTTCTTCTGCTTTTAATGGAAAATGGAAAAAAACTGCAGTGTAAAAAATGATTCACAGAGTAAAGGCTGAAACAATTTTCTGCAGAATTTTGAAGAGAAATATGTGGACATAGACCACTTCCTAAATGCACTTGTTAATATGGAATATGCTTTCTAACCATGCCCTCTTTGAATGGGTCGACATAGTTATGACTATAATTGGTTCATATGCACTGAAATGGGCTTCCCTGGTGGCTCAGACTGTAAAGAATTCACCTGTAATTCAGGAGACCTGGGTTCAATCCCTGGGTGGGGAAGATCCCCTGGAGGAGGGCATCGCAGCCCTCCAGTGTTTTGTCTGGAGAATCCCATGGACAGAGGAACCTAGTGGGTTACAGTCCATAGGGTCACAAAGAGTCAGACAAGATTGAGCAGCTAACACTATGCATTGAGATGCTGCTTGGTTCAGGTCACTCGGGGGATCTCGTGGGAAGGAGCATAGAGCGCCAAGAGCAGGGAACCTGCGCCAGGTACTCTGGACACCAGGAGGGAACACCAGGCAAACGTGTTCACAGCTACATAAAGTCAGCATTTAATACGGCAAGGGGTGGGGCTCATGGCAGCAGGGACTTCAGGCTGCTTGGATGTTAGAGCGAGTTGGTGCTTCCAGGAGAGGGACGTGGTACTCCAGAGGAATCGGGAGTCTCTGCAAGTCCTCTTCTGAAAGGTGGAAGATTCCAAGTGTGCAGAGAGGAGAAAGAAAGGGAGAACCATGAGCCACAGCTGTAGAAAGTGCTAGGTTTTGTCCTGGAAACATGGATTTTTAAATTCCTGTTCTGTAAGTCTGTGTGTGTGTGTGTTACTATATATAAAGTGTAAAAAAAAACCTGTTAGAACTCAATTACAAAATAATTTTCTATAACTAATTTTAAACTGGATACATGCACACCAGTGTTCACTGCAGCACTGTTTACAATAGCCAAGACATGGAAGCAACTGAAATGTCCATTTGTCATACAATGGATAATTACTCAGCTATGAAAATGAAATAATGTCATTTGCAAAAACATGGATGGACCTGGAGATTCATATTAAGTGGTAAGTCAGCAGAGAAAGAAAAATATCATATGATATCGCTTATGCCTAGAATCTTAAAAAAAAATGATACAAATGAACTTATTTGTGAAACAGAAACAAACTCACAGATTAAGAGAATGAATTCATGGTTACCAGTGAGGGGAGGGATAGATTAAGAGTTTGAGATTGACATTAATATGTGCACACAGTACTATATTTAAAATAAAATGCCTTTCCATGAAATAAAGAAAAAAAGAAGTTGTGAGTAAATAAATAGAAAATAAAAAAAGAGACTTTTCTTATTGATAGTGTGGTGTTTTGTTGTTTTTTTTTTAGTGGCCAAAATAAATATTAGCTGACTCAAGTAGACATGTGAAAAATCCTTGGCCAGTCTTAACTCTTTAAAATCAAATATTTACCTGCCTGGAGTTCTCAAATTAAAACCTTCTGCTTAAAAATTCTTGCCAGCAAAACAAATGATTTTTTTTTGCATGACACTGCAACTGGTCTGTGATACTACCAAATAAATGATCACTAAACAATATTCTGTTTGGAAAAGGACTACCATTAGTCATATAGCCAGAGAGTTAAAGTTAGCTTTTTGTAGGCAAGTAATAGTGTGGGACAGTCTACAAAAAGAGTGTCAGTAAATCAGGCAATGTTTACTCTGTGGATATTACACACTTCAAAACATTGGTGAAGTTCCTCTGCAAAGGTACACACTCCCCTGTAAAATAAACACTCCCTGAAAGGTGCACCCTACACACCCCCTTGCTTGACCATGACAGCCCAGCCTTCACTAATATTCGTAGAAATTTTGTTGTGGAAAACAACCTCAATCAACCAGACTCCCCTAACTCTGACGCTGCAAATTGCTTAAAGAAGTGAGCTTGAAATCATCCTTTTATGGTGAAAGAGTAAGAATGATTTCAGGGTCACTTTTTAAGGCAACTTAATAGATTGGGCTATTTTTAAGTGCTGTGGGAAACATTTCTTTGCAGGTCACTCCAACCTATGGATTTAAGCAAGTTCCCTCCAGATCCTCTTGGATACGTGGACTTGCAGCCACTTTGAGGGGTCAAAGTTTTGTTTTGTATGTTCCTACAAGTTGCATGTATTTATATTGTTCTCAACTTTGTCTTCTGTGCCCAGTCTCTATGAATTGGGGACATTTTCTTTGAAGAAAGTAACACTGGTTACACTGAAACAGGAGAAATGGATTAGCTCACTCTTCTGGAGGCTATAAGCCTGCAATCATGGTGTTGGCCGCGAGCAAGGAGCAACTCCAGGCCAGTTTGCTGACTTGTGGTGTTTGGCTGGCAATTGCCTGTGTTCCTTGGCTCAGAGATGCATCACTCCCACGTCTGCCTTCTTCTTCACCTGGTGTTCTCCCTGTGTGCATCAGTGCCCAAAGTCCCCCTTTTTATAGCAACTCAGCCACATTAGATTAGAGCTCACCCTAAAGACCTGATGTTAATTTGATCATCTACAAAAACCTTATTTCCAAATTGGTCCCATCCACTCACTCGTACTGGAAGTTAAAACATCAACATCTTTTTAGGGGCCACAGTTTAACCCATAATACCATAAATCCTCTGGAGAAAGAAATGGCAACCCACTCCAGTATTCCTACCTTGGAAATCTCATGGACAGACGAGCCTGGCAGGCTCGCAAAGAGGTCCATGAGGTCGCAAAGAGTTGGACACAATCAAGTAACAGAACAGAATAGGACCTCATGATCCCACACCCAGCTATTTTTCCTCAAAAGGTTTTGTGAACATTGTTTTGTTGTTGTTGTTGTTTAGCCACTAAGTCATATCCAACTTTTTGCAACCCCGTGAACTATAGCCTTCAAGGTCCTCTGTCCATGGGATTTTACAGGCAAGAATACTGGATTGGGTTGCCATTTCCTACTCCAGGGGATCTTCCTGTTCCAGGGATAGAATCCACGTCTCCTGCATCAGCAGGCTGGTCCTTTACCACTGAGAAACCAGAGAAGCCCTTGTGAAGATTATATGAAATTTATTTATTTTTAACTTTTAAAAAAAATTTTAAGTGTAGTCAATATACGATGTTATGTTTAATTTCTGTCAGAGGTGGTACCATGTGGAAAGTGACAATTGATGTCCTCTTAAAAGTTCTGGACAAGTAGATAGAGAAAAAGGCAGTCCAGGTGGCGAAAGAGTAAAAGCCAGGTAAAGGATATGGGGGGCATAGAAATATGTGAAAAACCTATACATCACTGATAGGAGGAGGGAAGCGTGGGCAAGGTGGGCTTTAGCGAAATATCACTGCATCAGGGGATGGTCCAGGAGGCCATTAGCAGAGGAGCCCTGTGTTCTGGAGGCAATATGGAAGGAAGGGATACGCCTCGAACAGGAGGATAATGATATTAGTGCTTTTTCAGCAAGTTTATCTTGCATGGGGTGTTGTGCCATGTGATCAAAAAGGGGAGCATGGCACGGGGGCCACTCAGTCAGTGGTCCATGAAAAAGGGAGGAGATGCCGCCTGACAGGAGCTCTATCTGCCTTCCCTTTGGGGAGGCTGTTCACTCAACTGGCCTTGTAAATATCAGCCCATTTTCTTTTAACACCAGTCCAGCAAAGGGTGTGTCTAAATGGTCAGAGAGGCTGTTGGTCCCTCTGGTTAGGCTAAAAGAGCAAGTATTACCTGATGCTGCCATATCTTCCTTCTCCCATGTGAGAAAAGCTCTTGATCATGCAGTGATACTGGAATAATGCAACCATCAGCTTTATCTTTGCAGAAAAAGCAGCAGCATTTTTTTTTTCAGAATCAAATCTCTGGATCACCAGCATTAAAGATAATTCCAATGCCACCATTCTTTCAAGGCTAAGTCTTACACTGCTGTTACTGCATCATTCTTCTAGGGGAAGACACCCAAGCATTTAGGGCTGTAGCTCAAATTGTGCAGATGCCCAAATAGCCCCTCAGAGCAACATCTTTCAAGGTCAATGGCCAGACAAACAATCTCTGTGAGAAAATCTGAGAATGGCTTGATTGCATAGTAAACTCATAAAATTGGTGATCCAGGGGGGCAAAGTTGAAGGACTTCTAATCCTTTAATTTTATGTCTCTCCTTGAATATGATCGTAAAGGTAGACCTTGGTATCCTCCTTTCCCTAATATATCAGGAGACTTAAGAGAGGAAATGGTGGTGGTTTAGTTGCTAAGTCATATCTGACTCTTTGCAACCCCATGGACTATAGCCTGCCAGCCTCCTCTGTCCATGAGATTTTTCCAGGCAAGAGTCCTGGAGTGGGTTGCCATTTCCTTCTCCAGGGGATCCTTCCCACTAGAGATTGAAACTGGGTCTCCTGCATGGCAGGTGGATTCTTTACCAACTGAGCCACCAGGGAACCCAGTCCCTCACCCAAATGTCTCACTACTCCCTCCCAGCAAGTTGCTACTATTTCTTTCCTGTTTCTCCAGTGGAGCTATGTGCTTTAGGACAAGCTCAGTGACTGAGGGTTGAGAACAGGCCTGGGAAAAAGGCTTCGGGTCTCCCCAGATGGCTGGGAGATTGCAGTGTACCAGGCAGACTTCTCACGTATGTAGCTTCAGGAAAGTGGAGGCTCCCTCAGGAAGGCAGCTCTGGATGCCGATCTGTCTCTTGTGCACGACAGATGAGTGTGAGAACAATTAAGTTGAATGCACTCACACACCATCTCCATGAGTTCTCCAGGAAGCATTTTAAGCAGGAAGTAAAATGTTTATTACTATGTAAAGCTCTGAGTTTCCTGGATAAAAAATCTGTTCCTGTATTTATTTATGCCTGTACTTCATATCTACCCATGGAGAAGAGCAAAATATTTTAGGCAGGAGCCTCTCTGCAAGGAAGGCTTGTATTTTAAGGAAGATGTTTGGAAGTGGTGATATTTGGTGATCTGAGAACCAAAGGAGTCTGTGGTGGTGGTTTTAGTCACTAAGTTGTGTCCGACACTTTCCATCCCATGTACTGTAGTCTCCTCTGTCCACTGGATTTTCCAGGCAAGAATACTGGAGTGGGCTGCCATTTCCTTCTCCAGGGGATCTTCCTGACCCAGGGATTGAGCCTATGTCTCATACACTGCAGTCTCTGCATTGCAGGCAGGTTCTTTACCGACTAAGCCACCAGGGAATCCCTTTTAAAGGAGTCTGCGGCTTAATGAAGAATTCAGCTGAAAGTTAAAACAAGTAAAGAATTCTCCAAGGTCCCAAGATGAATTGCTGGCTGATTTGAAATCCAGTCCTCATGTTTTGATTCCCTGCTTCTGCTGTCTCCCCAGATTCAGTGACTCAAAACAATAGCAATTATTGGGGTTTTTTACATTAATTTTTATTGGAGTAAAGTCGATTTGCAATGTTGTGTTAGTTTTAGGTATACAGAAAAGTGAATCAGTTATATGTGTACATATAACCACTATTTTTAAAGATTCTTTTCCCATATAGGTCATTACAGAGTGTTGAGTAGAGTTCCCTGAGCTATTTAGTGGGTTCTTCTACTATGTGTGCTCAGTCATATCCAGCTCTTTGCGAACCCATGGACTATAGCTTGCCAGGCTCCTCAGTCCATGGAATTTTCCAGTCAAGAATACTGGAGTGAGTTGCTGTCTCCTACTCCAGGGGATCTTGCTGGCCCAGGGATTGAACCTGTGTCTCCTGCGTCTCCTGTGTTAGCAGGAGGGTTCTTTCACCATTAGCACCAAAGGGGTGTAGTGGTATATAATTATTGTTTTAATTTGCATTTCCTGGTGAGAGATGATGTTGCCTTCTTTTCCTATGCTTGTTTGCAATCTGTACATCTTCTCTGGTGATTTATCTGCTGAGGTCTTTGGCCCATTTTTCAAGTTGGTTTGTTCCTTTTCTGATTGTTGAGTTTTAATAGCATTTTGTGTACTTTAGATAACAGTCTTTTCGTGGATGCGCCTTTTGCAAATATCTGCTCCCAATTGGTGGCTTGTCTTGTAATTCTCTTGATATTGTCTTTTGCAGAACAGAAGCTTTGCATTTTAATGAAGTCCAGCTTATCAATTATTTATTTCATGGATGGTGCCTTTGGTGTTGCATCTAAAAAAAATCATTGCTTTACCTAATGCCATCTAGGTTTTTTCCTGTGCTATCTTCTATGATTTTTATAGTTTTGTGTTTTATATTTGGGTCTGAGATCTATTTTGACATGATATTTGTGAAGAGTGTAAGGTCTGTGTCTATATTCTTTTTGTGTGTGTGTGTGTGTGTCTATATTCTTTTTTTTTTTTTCTTTTGCATTTGAGCACCTAGATGCTCCAGCACTGTTTGTTGAAAAAACTGTCTTTGCTCCTTTATGTTGCCTTTGTCCCTGCATCAAAGATCAGTTGACTGTATTTGTGTAAGTCTATTTTAGGACTCTCTATTCATCTCATTGATCTATTTTTTCTATCTTTTCACCAGTACCAGGTTCTCTTGATTACTATCACTTTATAGTAAGTCTTGAAGTCAAATAATGTCAGTTTTCCAACTTTCTTCTCCAATACTACCTTGGATATTCTCAGTCATAGCTTTCTTTATGGATAAAAGAATATTGCCTCTGGAAACCCATGGGATCTCTCCCATTCCCTCAGTCTATGAGTTTTAAATCCCTTTTACATTATTTTTAAAATTATTTATTTATTTATTTTGATGTGGGCATTCTTTATTGAATTTATTACAATATAGCTTCTTTTTTGATGTTTTGGTTTGGTAGCATGTCTGATCTTAGCTCCTCAACCAGGTATCAGACCTGTACCCTCTGCATTGGAAGGCAAAGTCTTAACCACTGGACTGCCAGGGAAGTCACCCCTTTTGAGGCTTTTAAGAGTGAAAATTTCGTAAATTAGGTTTCTGTCTTAGCCATGCTGTCGTTTTGACCTACATCACTTCTGTGAGCTCAGCTATACTGTTGCTAACACACTCCTGTGCTTGGGCCATTGTTTATATTGTTGTGGTCACTTTACCTACATGTTGAGGCCACAGTACTATAGTGAAAAGTGGAAGTGTTATTTGCCCAGTCATGTCAGACTCTGTGGGACCCCATGGACTATAGCCTGCCAGGCTCCTCTGTGCGTGGAATTTTCCAGGCAAGAATACTAGAGTGGGTTTCTAGTCCTTTCTCCAGGGAATCTTCCCAACCCAGCGATGGAACACAGGTCTCCCACATTGCAGGCAGATTCTTTACCATCTGAGCCACCAGGATACACTTATGTCATCCCAGGGATGTTGTTCTTCTTAGTGTAGCTTCAGAAACAACCTCAGTACATACAACCCTTTCAGAGAAAGCCTGTTTCCTGCTGAACCCTGCATAAGAGTAACACGTCTTTACCCATGGTGATTTTTGAAATGCTATTCTCTGGGTTAAATGTCCTTTCTGCACATTGTTTTAGTTTTAGGACAAACATAGCATTTAACTTTGATTACACAGGGAGTAGATGTGAATTTAAACTACTGGAACTCAATTATCAGACTGATTAAACAAGAAATATATGTTGTCCATTTTAATCTGCTTAATTATTGAAACAAGCTTTTCTTTTAAAATTACTCCATTAGTCAAAACAGCAAAATCAATGCATATTCAATATTAATTATACACCAGATTCAAATTTGAGTCAGGTTTAGTACAGTCCAATAATGTGGTTTTCTTATTGGTAAATTGAAAGTTCATTTACTGAAAGAGAGTAGGGTGCTTTTGACTGTATTTAGAATCACCATGAAGGCCAAATTCTAAATGTCAAAGCCATATCAGACTCGAAGGGATTTGTTTAAGTGTATGCAAGTCTGGGTGGGGGGTGCAATATGGCTCTGTTCCCTCTGCTTCTAGAAGAAAAACTTTTAAAAGGCCCAAAGAATAAATTACCTAGACTCAATTTATAATTTTAAGATCTAGTCTAATTGGCCACAGCCCTATAAATTGAGTCCAGGTAATTTATTCTTTGGGTCTTGACCAAAGAGAGGGCAACACAAGCATGATTTTTCAATGATTTCCATGCCATGAAGTCTGGAAGTAGAATAGAGCTTATATGGGCAAGAAACAATTTTCCATTCTGGATGTAATAATTTTCAATGCATACTGATTTCACCCTTTCTAATTCATCAGTTCTCTTATCTCGTGATGAATGGACAGAGAGAAAGAAGATGAAGGTAACATGCCTTTTAGGATGCTTTGGGATTCTTATGTATACACAGAGGGCTTCCCACCAATTTTTCCCTTTTCCTATCTTCCTCTCCAGGTCTCCTGGGCATATGTTTTCTAGGGTGTCTCTCTCAGATGTAAATCACCAAGTTGTGTGTACCTTTCTCTTAAGAGACAGCATGCAGACTCTAAAAATAAACCCTTAGAAATAAGTAATTAAGACAGTGATACAGCTGTTAATCATGTGGTTGGCATTTAGGTCATTTTTGATGACTCACCGCTCATTTGCCAAACATTTGCTGCTTCCTGAAAACCCTTGTCTTCACACCTTTGTGTCTGCATTCCTTTCTGAGTGCTGCCTGCCTAGCAGACGGCTGTACACGCTTAGCTTCATTTCCTATCTTCAAGCTTCTACATCCAGCTCACATATCACTTATTCTTGCCACCCAATGTCCATTAAAATTTCTTCTGCTAAAACAATAGTCTTTTTTTTTTTGAGAGGGGTTCTTTTTCCAAGGCTCTTAACCTATGAGGATTGGATGGATCTGACTTCACCTCCAAGCACTGTGATGGGTGAACGCTGATTGGCCCCATCAAAATAAAACATTCACCTTAATTTGTTGTTGTTCAGTCACTAAGGCATGCCTGACTCTTTGTGACCCATGGACTGCAGCATGCCAGGCGTCCCTGTCTTTCACCATCTAACAGAGTCTACCCAAACTCATGTCCATTGAGTTGGTGATGCCATCTAACCATCTCTTCCTCTGTTGTCCCCTTCTCCTCCTGCCCTCAATCTTTCCCAACATGAGGGTCTTTTCAAATGAGTCAGCTCTTCGCAACAGGTGGTCAAAGTATTGGAGCTTCAAGTTCAACATCAGTCCTTCCAATGAATATTCAGGGTTGATTTCCTTTAGGATTGACTGATCTGATCTCATTGCAGTCCAGGGGACTCTCAAGAGTCTTCTCCAACATCACAGTTCAAAAGCATCAATTCCTCAGCGCTCAGCCTTCTTTATGGTCCAACTCACACATCCATATGTGACTACCGGAAAAATGAGAGCTTTGACCAATAAGATACAAAAGACTTCTGCTGGATCCTCCTGAAAACATGCAAGTTAACATTATACCTGGTGTCCTTGGACCTGGAAGAAATGTAGTACTGGAGCTGATGCAGCCATCATGCCCTGACACGTGATTTGAAAATGAAGCCCCCTCCCACCTGCTGAATGGACCCAACAGAGAAAAATAAGAGTCTGGTAAAGCCAACTGAGTTCCTCAACCCAATCCTCCCTGGAACAAGTATTAGCATCACTACTCCATAGATACTCTCCTATTCTTTAAGGCAATTTGGGTTGTGTTTTTGGCTGTTTTCCATGGATAACACATTAACTGGCATGCTTTGCCAGCCAGACCAGGCAGAATGGATGGCTCCCTTCTCTGCATCCTCAAAATGCTTTGTTTATAGCACCATTGGATCACTTGTCAAATGGTTTATAGTTAGTTGTATGTGTCTCTAAGCCTCTGGAGGGCATTAACTGTGGCTAATTTCTCTCTCCAACTCCCCAGCTGCAAGCACAGAGCCTGGCACATGGTGGGGGACCCATCAGGGTTTGTTCAATTAACTAACAATTTTACTGCTCTTCCTCTGTCAGCTTCAAATTGGCTTCCCTCTCTGTGTTTACAAGCTTCAACTCCCACAGAATGGGAATGTATCAGCGCAATGTTTTAATGATTAAAATAATTAAAAGACAATAGAGCTACATTATCTTGACAACCTCCTCAAAGGTTGAACCAAGTTAGACATTGTTAACTAATTACCATTAGAGGGAAACCAAATGTAGGAAAGTGTCAATTATCTGCCAAAAAATGTCACCATTGTTTTTAAGGCATATTTTTCTGGACTTAGGTTGTTTTAATCCTTCTATAGGCATCAGAGACCTTTGAAAAAAAATGAAGTATGAGTATCCTATTGATGAAAAGATAACCTTTCAGGGATTTTAGAGGAAAAGAAATAGCAATTCCTGAGAGTGCCTTCCAAAGCCTTATAAAAATGCTACCAGCTGAATTATTACAGTATTTCTACTTCATTTCAGAAAATCCATGCCTGCCATGATTGAAACATACCAGCAAATTAGCCATCCGGACAGCTCGAGTGCTTCCATTAGACTTCAGATCCTTGCTGAATCTCTCCCTTGCTCCCACACGCAGCAAACAGCTGGCTCATGCTTCCCATGTGCATGTAATCAATAGAGCAGACTCGTCATTTTTTCACTCTTGGTTGCTCGGCAAAGCTATGCAGCGTGAGTTCACTCCCACTGTCCATATATTTATGTTTTATCACAATTTTCACAATATCCTTTCCTCACCTTAAATGAAGGGAAAGATTATAGCAGACTTTTATCTATTATTTCTTGCCCTGATCACTAAAGCCAACACATGCTGCTTCTGCTTTTCCATAAGATACTGGCACATTTATCATTAACTGGCCGTAAGAGTGTTTTTTTGTGCTGTGCTGTTGCTTCCCAACTCTTTGCGACTCTATGGACTGAAGCCCACCACACTCCTCTGTCCATGTGTTTTTCCAGGCAAGAATACTGGAGTGGGTTGCCATGTCCTCTTCCAGGGGATCTTCCCGACCCAGGGATCAAAACTTCATCTCCTGTGTCTTCTGCATTTCAGGCGGATTCTTTACCTCTGAGCCACCAGGGAAGCCCAGCAGTGCTTTTTACCATTAGGAAATAATGCTCTTGAATTTCACCTTCAAAGTGTGGCTCCAGGGAGAGGAATAAAGTAACTTGGTGGATGCTAGGACAATTGGTTGTTTCTGACTCTGGGTTTATGGTTCTTGGTGATATGTGAAAAATCACTTCTCTTTCCTTGACCTCACAGGCTTGTCAAAGAAAAGAAATTGGTATAGGTAGTCTATAAAATGTTAGTCACTCAGTCGCGTCTGACTCTTTTGCAGCCCCGTGGACTGTAGCCCACCAGGTTCCTCTGTCCATGGGATTCTCCAGGCAAGAATACTGGAGTGGGTTGCCATTTCCTTCTCCAGGGGCTCTTCCTGACCCGGGGTTGGAACCTGGGGGCTCCTGTATTGCAGGCCAATTTTTTACTGTCTGAGCCACCAAGGAAGCTCATAAGAATGGTAATAATATTAGTGTTTTTCTAATACTGTATTGATTTTCCCTGAGAAGGTGACTTGCTGGTTCATGTGCATGGAATGCAATGAAGGTTATTCACAGAACACTTAGAACATCTTGCTTACATTTGGCAATACACATTTTTTTCTTTCAAGTTACTTTGCTCAGTTTTTAGCTGGGGAACATAGGCTTGCTTAAGGCTCTCTTTCTTGTTTTGGAAATAAAGAACTGCAAGAAGAAATAGAGCTTTCCTTGTCATTAAATCACACAGAATTGTGCTAGAATTAGAATGAATTCTTGGAATATTAATGAATTTTGAAAGGTATTACTATGTTAAGATTTCTTCTTTCTGTTTGCTAATAATGTAACTTAAATTGTCTAATCTAGAGAATTTCTAGTGGCTTGTAGAACTCTACTCAGGCCTGGCCTGCTCCAGGAGAAGGCCTCCCTTGGTGTCCTGAGCGTTGGTTAGACACCCCTTCTCTGTACCTCCCTGGTGCACACCAGCCTTTGCACCCCACATGCCATTGTGTTTAGGTCCTTCCAATTATATCAATTTTCTACACACTGAATTCCTTGAAGACAGTATTTTGTGTTCCTCTCTATATGCCTAAGACCCAGCCTAACAGATAGCACATTATAAAAAGCACAGTGTATGGAAAGTAGGTTTAGATAAAACTTATTAACAAAAGTCTTAAATAATACTGATAGATTAACTTGAAATGCAAAAGGATTCCCAGAAATGTATATGGCAAATAGGAAATGAATTAACCAGGGCTGGGAAGACAGAGAGGAGAAGAAATAACGTTAGAAAAAGAAAAGTATGAATAAATATGAAAGGAAAGTAGTGTGCTTTTTATGATTAAGAACGATGATTAGTTCAATATGGCTCAGGAATGTTAGAAAGTCAGGTTGAGGGGAAATTAGAAGAAGCTTTGAAGATTAGGCTGAGACTTAATGGACACATCGATTGGCCAGGCTGAGATGTTTATGAATATACCCTGTAGGCAATTCAATCCTGCATGTATGCTGTAAAGATAGAATCTCCCCAAGCCTCGGTTCCTCACATGTGAAGCCAAAAGCTTAGAGTCCAAGGTGACCCCTAAGGTCTCTTTATGACCCTTTCTCTATGATCTAGGGCTGCACTGGCTTACTCCACATTGACAGCCCTTTGGAAAGTGTTCACCTCACTGGGTCAGCCTTCTCTAAGCCCAGGGTATCAAGTAAGTGCAATTATCAACTTGGCATGTTCATTTAGCTTTCTTTCGTAACTCTCTTTTTATTTGTTTTCTCTTTTTAGTTGACTTATAACTGACACATAACATGATATCAGTTTCAAGTGTCAACATAATGATTTCCTATTTTTGTACACTAAGAAATGATCACTGCAAAAAGTCTAGTTACTCTTCATCACCATCATATTTACAGATAGTTTTTCTCATGAGGAAAACTTTTAAGATGTATTTTCTCAGCAACTTTCAAGTACAAAGTACAGTGTTAATATCTAGTCAGCATGCTGTACATGACATCTCCCAGGCTCATGCATTTTATAACTAGATATTTATACCCTTTGACACTTTTCAACCATTTTGCCCACCCTCTACCCTTTCCTAAACATCTTGAAGACAATTCTTTAAGTAGCTTGTGCTCAGCTGTGTCCAGCTGTTTGCGACCCCATGGACTGTAGTCCACCAGGTTCTTCTGTCCATGGGATTTCCCAGGTAAGAGTACTGGAGTGAGTTGTCGTTTCCTCCTCCAAGGGATCTTCCCAATTCTTTACCTCAGGTCTTTAGAAACATAAGATAATTAGTTCAAGAGAACCAAACACATTTTACTGCCCTCAGAGAAGTGCTTTTCTGTGGGCACAGCTCAGTCAGAAACCAGGACCTAGAACCAGAGCCGGGTTGACTTCATATTGAGAAGGGTAGAGACATTCTGAAAAGGAGCTGGGAACAGAGGCCAGAACTCCAGAGTCTGTGGTGTAGGTGTGAGCACGGAAAGATCTGGAGCTCTGAAGTCACTGTGGCCAGGCCCAGAGAGGTCAAATTGTCCCGAGGAACCCCGGCAGACTACTGTGGCTGGTTAGTTGCCTGTCCATGAGTTTGCATTCCTAACCACTTCCCATGGGTATCTCCACTTGTGTTTCAGAGAAACATAGAGGTCCCAAGTTACTTATGATGGTTTGGAGGCAAACTGACCACACAGAAGCTCAGATTGGCCAATACAAAGGCACTTTGGCAAATAGCTCGGTGAAGTGCATTTATTATCGTACATAACAAGCAACTGGAGGAGGAAATGGTGACCCACTCCAGTATTCTTGCCTGGAAATCCCATGGACAGAAGAGTCAGGTGGGCTACAGTCCATACGGTGGCAAAGAGTCGGACACAACTGAGCAACTAAACAACAATAGCAAGCAATTTGTATGGTTCTGTGGCAAAATAAAAATGGGACGTGGACCTTTGGATATAAAATCTTTTGTCTACTATAGACTCAAAAAAAAAAAAAAAAGACTTTATATGTGAGGAGTTACTCTGACTGCTTCTTTCACAAGATGCTTTGACTCAGTAATTTATTCACACATGTGGGATAAAATATGACCCAAAGCACACAAATTTAAGGTTTTTGAGCCTACAGAGTTTTATAGGAACAATGAGGATCATAAAACACACCTCTATATACAGAGCTAGGTTCACACATTTGTAATCTGTGTTGTCACACCAGGCCCATGCTTAGCAGGGCCCCACCATTGGTTCAATGCTCTGGGATCACCACCTCGAAATTCTCATAGTTTTGAAAAGGATTCAGTATTTTTATTTTGTGTTGCGGTCCTACAAATTATGTAGTGATCCTATCTGTATGTGTAGATAGAAAGATAGATGGATAGATAGATGATAGATGATTGATAGATGATGTATTAAAAACAGATGGTGATGGTGATGATGATGATGGTGATATAGAGAAATCTGAGTGAAGAAAATGAATCTCGGGGATGGGGATCTATTTTCTACCATATGTTGAGTGGTTGGACCATTATTTTTCTGCAAAGTCACTCTTCTTCTGCTCATTCACATCCTGTCTAGAGAGAACATTTCCATCCTGTTATTAATAGAGAATTTAAATGCTCTAAAGCACCTAATTTTTATGAGTTGCACTAAGATTAGTTTGCATGCTTCATTAAATGGAGTCAACATTATTTATGTGGGTACTTTAAAAGAGATTAGAAAGCTACTTTTTCCTGAAAAGGTAGCATATCTGTCAATAACCTTCTTTTGACTTCTCTTTATCATAACTTCATGCCTCAGAACCAGCTAATCCTCTGAGAAAGAAGCCTCATGAACTCAAGATCATCCCGGATAAGCAAACTTGGACTTTGGGCCTGAGCTGCACAGTGACTAAGGGAGATGGGTTCTGAAGGCCATTCTGTGACAGCTGAGGATCCTCACATGAAGAGAAAGGGTCACTATGCCAAGATGAGTGTATTCTACAAAATAAGTTGCTTGAAATTCTCTAAACCTCAGTGTTAATCCCCACTGCATTATTATTTTGATGATTACATATGAGTGGTTTCCTGCTTTCCCATCATTCTGTTATTCTACATTTGGGTTACTTAAAAATATATGTGGACTTCCCAGATGGCTCAGTGGTAAAGAATCTGCCTGCCAGGGCAGGAGATGCAGGAGATGTGGGTTTGACTCCTGGGTTGGGAAGATCCGCTAGAGAAGGAAATAGCAAACCACTCCAGTATTCTTGCCTGGAAAATCCCATGGCCAGAAGAGCCTGGCAGGCTACCTAGTCTGTGGGGTTATAGCAATCGACATGACTGAGCACACATGCAAAAAAAATATATGTTTTCTTTCTAGTGAAGGAAAAATCACTGATTCCTGAATTATTAGAGCTGGCAGGATTATTTGGCATTATTCAGTTCATTGTTTTACAATTTTTCAAGTATTTGGTATTAGCTTCGAATACCAAATATTTGAAACAACAATATCCATTAAATCCTGGCTTTAATAAACTAATTTTATGTTTTTCACAACAAACATACACATATATGCGTGTGTAACTATTTTTTCCTAAAGTTTACTTTTGATGATCTAAAAATGGTTCATGTTTTTCTCTAAAAACATACTACAAGTTGAACAGAGGTATAATTCAAACTTCTCGGTACACATGAGCCAGTGAAAGCAGAATGAGCTTATTAAAATAAAAACATACATTATCCCACAACCCAATTAAAAATCAGTCTTAAAAATAAATCTCACAATCTTTATTCTGCAATTTCTTACCTCTACCTCTTTGGAAAAGTCGCTTAAAATCCTTGAACCTCAGTTTTGTCATATGCGGAACCTGAGTTTAATCAGCATGCTAGCTCATAGGATATTCCAAAGCAAGGAGGAAAGTGAGTGGTGGGGGTGACAGTGACAGATGACATGTGACCTGATCAAGACAGTGAATATAATTCTGAGTGACATGAGAGACCACCGCCCAAGGTTACAGTGTCATCATAACACAGGGGTGGTTGACAGAGCATGAACAAACCCAACTTTCTTAACTCTCCATTCAGTGACCTTGGTGCCGAATGAAATAAGCTAATTAGATGTTGAATAAACTTCCCTGGAATCATGCTTCTGTTTCCAAAGCACTGGATTTTTATATGGCTGGTGGTGTTCACAGATCACTGATAACACTTTTTGATGAAAATACATGAGTACAGTATTGCCTAACGGTCACTGGTTCCATAATTCTTTTCTGACATGGTGGCCTCCCTGCAATTTATCTCTGAAGTAAAAGGTAGGATGGTTGGTTCGTTTCTGATTTTTCCTTTCAATCTAACATATGGTTCTGTTTAAATGTGTCCATGTTTGCAACTTACAGTTGACGTTTTTGGCACTCGGAATAGTATCTTGCAATTATACTTAGTTTAGAAAGAAGGGTTTGCTTTAACAGCAGAATGCATGAAATAAAAAAAGTTCAAGTCAAATTTATTGGCTGCTGAGAGTGCTCGAGAATGTAGACGTCTGGTCTGGGGGAACTCAATGGATTTCTGTTCTTGGTACACGCACCCACTTACGGGCTCCTGTCCACCCCCATCCTCATGGCCATTACATGAAAGCATCTGAGTGTTGTACAAGGCTAAAGCTTTTTGCGCTAATCTGTCCCATATGGAGTAGGCATTAAACAGACAGCGAATTCACTCAAGGCCTGGGGGTAAGCATGCATTTGTAACACGGGGACACTGTCAAGGGACTTGTGTAGCAAAGAATGAGGAAAAAAAAAAAAAAAAGAGAAATGACCAATAGAGAAATGTGAAAAGTAGTACCTTCTAGGCTACATTCAGCCTGAAAATAATTGTTTTTGAAGACTGAGTGGTTGTGGACATGCACAAACAGCTGAAGGGGCTGTCCTTGGAGGGAGGCTGCTCTCCTGCAACTCTGAGCCCAGGAGACACAGATTTTTCTCTGTTTCTGGGTCTCCCTGCAGAAATTAGACCCAGAAAGAGAATGATTCAGTGAAACCCAATCATATCCCAGCACTAGATTCTAGACATATGGAAATTAATGAAACACAGGAGTGCTGCAAATGTAACAGAAATGCACATGCAGAGACCCCTTTGTAATTTAAGCAGGATGATTTTATGTTTTAGGTGTTCAGCTTTAAGCAAATGAGGGAGATATTGGGAGATTTTGGTGGCTAGAGTATCTACACCCAAAGCAAAACATGATCAGGCCAGTTGGTCACGTCTCAGCTGATCCCAGAGATCTGGGATGGCTCCAGAGTAACAGAAGGTTCTGGGGCAAACAGGAGAGGGAGGCATTTGTATAGATGACCCTGCTTCAAGGCTAGATTTACCCCCTCCCCCAAGAAGGGAAGAACGGAAACTTAATACCAAAACACAGCAATTAGATTGGTTTATTTCTATAATGTCTTATGTACATTTCTGCTTGTTTAAAATAGCTTTAAATAAGATTTAAAATAGCTTATTCTAGAATGTGGATCCATTTCTTCTGGGCGATTTTACTCTTTATCTGTCCTCACACAGTTCTCAAAGGACTCTCTCAGATGATGCAACCCTAACATCTATTAATGGAGACCTCTTACACAGAAAGAACCCATGCAAAGCCTGAAAATTCATTTACCAGGCAGAATACATGCCCTAGTGGGTTTGTGAAGAGATGGAGTTTGGAGTTGGATGATGTCTAAATTTTCTTTTAGCGTTGAGACTATTATTCAGTGAAAGTTCCCTGGCTTCAAAAAGCTCAGCAAACATGACTCCCTGGGCTGTGCTTCCACCCTGCTTCCAGGGTATGTAACAGCTCTGTGAGTCATCCAGATCAACATTCTTCTAGTTAATAAAGTTCTGTTCAACAGATACTCAGAATGAGCTACGAGCCCAGTACTGAGGACACAAAGTGAGAAAAATGGGCATAATGTCAGTTCCCATGGAGGTGACAGTTTGAGGAGCAAATGTCACTCAAAGAACCACAATCAAAAGGACACCCATGAGAGTGTGTAGAAGCGGTTGGAGGGAAAAGAACATGATTTCACGCACCTCATTACCAAAGAATCTGAGTCAGACTGGACAGTCAGGGAAGGATTCGTGGAGGAGGTGATATTTGAGACAAAATCTGGAGTAAGAGAATTTAACACGGAAAAGAGGGACATGAGAGATGAAATAGCTAGGCCCAAGGGGAAATTGTGACATTAAAAAAAAAAAAAAAAAACCTAGATAGAGGCTAGTGGTCCAGAGCCGAAAGGTGGAGAGAAGTGATGGACCTTTCCTAGTGCAGGAGCTGCTCACAGAGTCAGAAATAAGGTGTTGATCCTAAATGATGGAGGAAGACACTGGAGGTTTCTAAGTTGAACGGTTAACAAAATTGGAGTTGAATTTGAAAGCATCAATTTGGCATCCACTTACCTAGAAACAACCAAACTGAAATAGTCTCTGTATCAATAGCCAGGAGATCAAATCAATCAATCCTAAAAGAAATCAACCCTGAATATTTATTGGAAGGACAGATGCTGAAGCTGAAACTCCAATACTTTGGCCACCTGATGCAAAGAACCAACTCACTGGAAAAGATCCTGATGCTGGGGAAGATTGAAGACAAAAGGAGAAGGGGTTGGCAGTGGGTAAGACAGTTAGATAGTGTCACCAACTCGATGGACATGAATTTGAGCAGACTCTGGGAGATGGTGAAGGACAGGTAAGCCTGGCATGCTACAGTCCATGGGGTCACAGAGAGTCAGACATGACTTAGCGACCGAACAGCAACTCTCTTTTACACTGTCTTAGTAGATAATTCTCAGAAAATCTCCACTGCTAGGTGCCTGCTCTGTGTAGCCGTGGCTGGGCTAATTAGCACATGATATCTTAGACCCAGTGGATGCTACCTGCTGGAGTTTCCTCGCCATTTTGTGCAGAAGAGCCTCTTTGATTTCCTTGAAAAGTTAAAGTCATTGGGAAAAAGCCAAGAGACACAGAGAGGTGTTCAAACAAACACTGTGTTTGGAGAAGAAATATAATTAACTAAGAAGACTGAACAATGGAGATTTGAGAGATGGGATGTGGGAAGAACAGCCCAGAAAGGAATCAGAAATCCAGTTTCTGATTAGATGGAACACAAAGCCACTTTGCACTTCTGTTTACTTGCTTATAAAATAGGATCTGTTCATTCACACAGCACCTATGTTTTTTCTTGTTTTTAAACAATGCAGCCATGCACCAAATCCTGTGCTAGGTTCAAGGGACAAAAAAAAGTGTGGGCCTAGCCTTCAAGTCCATTTTCCAGGCAGCTCAGTGGTAAAGAATCCACCTGCCAAGGCAGGAGATGACGGAGACTACGTTCGATCCCTGGGTTTCGAAGATCCCTTGGAGTGGGAAATGGCAACTGGCTCCAGGATTCTTATATGGGAAATCCCATGGACAGAGGAGCCCAGTGGTCTACAGTCCTTGGGGTTCCCAAAGCGTCAGACATGACGGATAGACCGAGCACACACACAGCCTTCAAGTCACTGGTCTTCTCCCTGGGGAGGCAAGCATCCAGCACGCATCAAACCCTGACCCCCTCCTAGACCCTGGGCTTGGCGCTTTCACATGCGTTCCATTGTTTTGGTCCTGAGCACAACCAGGTGAGATCAGGGACCTCTTAGCTCCACTCTTACAAATGAGAAAACTGAGACTGAGAGAGAGGGGGCCCTCGACCCAAGATCTGCAAGCGGCGGAGCCAAATGCCACACGCAGGTCGGTGTGATTCCAAGCCCCTCGTCCACCCCACTGTAACACGGTGTGAGCAAGTCGTGACAGCAGCCCGAGGAGTGTTTGCGCTGAGGTATGCGGCAGGAATGAGGCCAGCAGGGTGCGGGGACGCTAAGAATAGCCCCGCTGCCGCCCTGCAGGGCTGTCCCCAGGATCACAGGCGCTGATGGACTTGAAAGCGCCCCGGACACTAAAAAGTGCCGTGTAAATAGAAGGGATTACTGTCACCCACACAACCGGATCTGCTAAGTGGAGGCTCTGAGTAACTCTCAGGGTGAGGTTGCAGGCTGGGACGGTGGCTATTTCATTCATTCACTTCCAGGACTTTCTTGGCATTCGAGACACCGCCGCAGGGTGTGGGTCTGCCAGCCAGCAGTCCCACACTTTTTAAATGGAAGCCCAAATCTGACAGCTGTGTGGGGACATTCCTGGGCGCTGAGTGCTGGAATGACACTTAAGGTTTTTATCTCCAAGCCGAGAGGGAAAGGTTGATCTAGCCTGGAGCATTCCCAAGGAGCACCCTCCTTCTCTCCCTCCCCTGGGCTTGAGACTCCAGAGCTCAGAATCAGAGTCCTCCCAGTGGTCAGCAACCCCCTCCCCGCCCATCACCAACCCCAGGCCTGCAGCTGTTGCTGGTGGGATTGCCTGGGCTGGGCTGAGTCATGTCTCTACCTTGCTGCTGAGGCGGGGTGGCAGGGCAGGGAGGGGGGTGCTCAGGAATGGCTTGGGGACAAAGCCTGTTTAAGATTACAGGGGTTTTCCAGGCTGCCCTGGGTGGGGGCTGCCTGGATTATAAACAGCTGTGTTCAGTAGCCAGCGACTGACACCAGGGCTCTGTGACCCGGCTGGAGTCCTTGAGGAGACATCTGTGGCCAGGCTCGGGGCGGAAATTCTCACACTGACAGCCCTGGTCCTGCGGTTAGTGTGGGCACTGCCCGTCTGAATGTGTATTAGTGTGTGTCCCGGGGGAGGGGGAGGGAGACAGGGGGTGACACTCTTGCTTTTCCCTTGTCAGGAGAATTAGCCTCTCAAGGCAGACTCATATGCCAACTTCTGACACAAGGAATTTTATTTACTTATTTGCTTTTTTTTTTTTTTTTTGAGATTTTTGTGATATGAAGTAGAAAAGCGGAGAGACAGAGACAACTGAAAAAGAGAAAAGGCAGAACCAGAGGGTCAAATGATGAGCATCTCCGTGCTGGGAGGGGAGGAGGAGGTGGAGACCTTCCTGACTTGCAGCCATGCGGGAAGAAACGTTTCTGAGGACTATCAGAAGGACTCTGTGGTTTACATAAACATTGTTGTTGTTCAGCTGCTAAGTTGTGTCCAGTTCTTTGCGACCCCACGGATGGCAGCACACCAGGCTTCCCTGTCCTTCACCTTCTCCAAGAGTTTGCTCAAGCTCATGTCCACTGAATCGGTGATGCCATCCAGCCATCTCATCCTCTGTCATCCCCTTCTCCTCCAGCCTTCAATCTTTTCTGGCATCAGGGTCTTTTCCAATGAACTGGTTCTTTGCATCAGGTGGTCAAAGTATTGGAGCGTCAGCTTTAGCATCAGTCCTTCCGATGAATATTCAGGGTTGATTTCTTTTAGGGTTGACTGGTTTGATCTCCTTGCTGTCCAAGGGAATCTCAAGAGTCTCCATGAAGGTGGAGCTAGTAGTAAAGGACCTACCTGCCAATGTAGGAGATGCAAGATATGGGGATTCGATTCCTGAGTCAGGAAGATCCCCTGGAGGAAGTCATAGCAATGTACTCCAGTGTTCTTGCCTGGAAAATCACATGGACAGAGGAGGCTGGTGGGCTACAGTTCATCAGGTTGCAAAGAGTTGGACAGGACTGAAGTGACTTAGCATGCAATGAGAGTTTCAGGTTTTCAGGACTCCCATGTGGCACAACACTGACCAGGACTTGAAATACCTTTTCCAAAAAATGAGTCAGTCTAGATAAGCCACCTGAGTATTAAATGCCAGATTTCTCGGAAAGAAAACTGCAGAAGTGTCATCCATGAAGGACCACAAATGTGCCTACTTTGGACCTGGTATCCACACACATCATAGCTCCCGTCCACAGAAGCTCTGGCCTTGTGCTGATTTAAGAAAACCATGCAGCCCTCTTTCATTTATGTTTTTGTGAGGACTGTGGGGTCACAGACAAAGGGTTATTTTCATGTCTGTCTTCAGCACTATTATTTTAAGAAATTAATATCACCCACCTTATCTAGGAATGCTTTTAGGGTCATGACCTGACCCGAACCATGAATGAACCCTAAACTGAACGGAACCATATTAATTTGCAAAACCAGCCACTGAGAATGAAACTGTGTAGTGATTTTTAGCTGAAATATACACCGAAACAACATCTTCTAAAAACGTGACTTGGCTTGATATATTTCCAAAGTTAATGAAGGGATGTAAAAACGTCTCTGACCGATGGGTCATCCAAGCCTTATTTGTAATATGAGCCAAAGCACATGCAGTGTGACTAAAATAATTAAAGAAGAGAAAAACCATGCAGGACCTTTGCCACGATTGAGCCATCAGCTTTCCAGACGGTTCTGCTGGGGAAAGTGGGGGTGGGGTGGGAGGCAGCCAAGGCTGGGAGGAGACCAGGGACTGCGGGAGCAATGCTGAGCCTGGGAGTCAGGCTGGGAGGAGAGAAAGTGAAATAGTGAGTGGGGGACTCTTCCTGGGGAGTTCAATGAACAGACTGAAGCCTTCTCTAACACTGATGAAAAAGAAACATCCCAGATGGCAAGAAATCCTCACACTGATGACATAATTGAATTAGAAACTTGCCTTGGTCCACACCACTTTGGGATACTGCTTTTTGTGGGAGAGGGCAAGGGTGGGATGTTTCGAGAGAACAGCACTGAAACATGTATATTATCTAGGGTGAAACAGATCACCAGCCCAGGTTGGATGCATGAGACAAGTGCTCCGGGCTGGTGCACTGGGAAGACCCAGAGGAATCGGGTGGAGAGGGAGGTGGGAGGGGGGGATCGGGATGGGGAATACATGTAAATCCATGGCTGATTCATGTCAATGTATGGCAAAAACCACTACCATATTGTAAAGTAATTAGCCTCCAACTAATAAAAATAAATGGAAAAAATAAAAATAAAAAATGCTAAAAAAAAAAAAATAAAGTACAGCTTTGGGGTGGTAGGTCCAGATTGGGGATGGAGGGTCAGGGAAGACAAAGAAAGAAAGAAACTAGAAGGACTTCCCTTGTTTCTTACATGAAGGACTCCCTGAGAAAGCAGCCCTTGAAGGTCCTGATTCCTCTGTGGTCCCTGCCCCCACGCTCAGGCCTCCAGATTCACCATCATATCCATCCTGTCTTAGCCTCGCCCATCTGTGGACAAATGACTGTATGAATACCCCAAACACTCTCCTTGCTCCTCCATCCTCCCCTTTGCACCATGCCATGCCAGCCTGAAATGTATTCATTCAGGGTCCTTTCCCTCTGGGTCACAGGTCCTGACTCTCCATCTCCATCTTATTCAAATTCCTCTATTCCCTTGCTTGGGTGTTTGTATACTTAGTCTCTCAGTTGTGTCTGACTCTTGAGACCCCATGGAGCCCTCCAGGCTCCTCTGTCCTTGGGATTTCCCAGGCAAGAATACTGGAGTGAGTTGCCATTTCCTTCTCCAGGGGACCTTCCCAAACCAGGGATCAAACTCATGTGTCTTGTGTCTCATGCCTTGGCAGACAGATTCTTTACCACTGTGCCACCTGGGAAGCCCTCATTCACTTGCTTCGCTGCTTTGAAATAATCCTTTTCCTTCAAATACCCTCTACTTGAATTATCATCTTATCTTTCCTTTTACTTTAATAGTTGCATTCACTTCCTAGGGTTGTCCTAACCATGGTTTACAAAGCATGTGGCCTAAAACAGCAGCAATTTATTTTCTTCTAGTTTTGAAAGCTAGAAGGCCCAAACTGAGAGGCTTGTAAGGTTGTGCTCCCCTCTAAAATTTTAGAAAAATGGCATGTGTTGAATTCTGTTCCCCCAAATTCACACACTGAAGTCATAATGTCCAGTTCCTCGGAATGTGACTTTGTGACTTAATTTGGAAACAGGTTCATTGTAGAGGTAATTAGCTAAGATGAGGTCATACTAGAATAGGGTGGCCCCACTCCAATCCAACTTGTGTCCTTGTGAAAGGGGGGCAAGGGGATACAGAAGAAGCCCAGGGAGAAAGCAAGTGAGGATGAAGCCAGAGAATGGAGTCATGCATCTAGCGGGAACACCAGACGGTGCCAGCAAATGACCAGCATCGGGGAGAGAGGCAGGGACTGACCCGTCCCCTCCCCAAGAGCCTTCAGAAGGACCATGGTCCCCCAGCATCTTGATTTCAGACTTTCTCCTCCAGAACTGTGAGACAATAACTGTCCATTACTGAAGCCATCAACTGGTGGTACTTTGTCCTGGCCGCCTGAGCAGACATGGGGAGACCCCTTCCTTTGCCTCTCCCAGCTCTGCAGGCTGCCAGCCATCCTGAGCACCCCTTGGTTTGCAGCTGCCCACTCTGAGCGTTGCCTCATCTTCACACAGGTTTCTCCTGTAGCTCTGGGTCCACATTTCCCTCCTCTTATGAGTCATCTTGGCTGAGTGCCACCCTAACGGCTGTGTCTTAGCCTAATTCCATCTGCTAAGACTCTAATTTCAAATCAGATCACATTCACAGGTGCTGAGGGTGAGGACTCTCTTTCTGGGGGACACAGTTCAATCCAGAATCCTTGAATGGGTTAAGCATGCTCCTTGTTACTTCCTCAGAACCTGGTTACTCTTCATCTTTTTAATTCAAAGTGCATCCTGCTGCAGACACCCTGAGCTGGGGTCATACTGCTTTCCCCTTCATCATTTTAATCTCCGACGTTCTCTTCTCCTCCTTTCCCTGACCTTGATGAGATTGCCTCCCAACCACTTTGGGAGCAGACTTCCCACCTTTCTGATTTCCTGGGACTTCTGCTGTGGGCCTGCTCCCCAGCCCTGGCACTCAAAGCACTGGTGATTCAAGCTGTACCTGCCTCCCTCTCCTCCTTCCTCTCTCTCCTCCTCCATCTTAGCTCTCCTCTTCTGCCCTCCCTCTCCTCTGCCCTCTCTCTCCTCCCTCTCCTCCATCCTCCCTTTCCTCCTCTGTCCTCCCTTTCCTCCATCCTCCCTCTCCTCCTCCATCCTCCCTATCTTCTGTCCTCCCTTTCCTCCTCCATCCTCCCTCTCCTCCTCCATCCTCCTTCTCCTCTGTCCTCCCTCTCCTCCATCCTCCCTCTCCTCCTCTGTCCTCCCTCCCTCTCCTTGATCCTCCCTCTCCTCTGTCTTCCTTCCCTCTCCTCCATCCTCCCTCTCCTCCTCTGTTCTCCCTCCCCTCCTCCATCCTCCCTCTCCTCCATCCTTCCTTTCCTCTTCCATTCTCCTTCCCCTCCTCCATCCTCACTCTCCTCCTCTATCCTCCTCCTCTGTCCTCCTCTGAGCACAGAGACCATGTTATTTAAGCACCACCAGTCCTCACACAGAATAAACACGCAGCAGCTCTTGAAGGAAAGAACAAAGACTTGAATGAATGGGACCTTGTGAATTTTCAGAAAGGGAGAGTGACACAGGCTCGACTGTGGTCTCTTTATCCCGCCTTGAGAGATGGGCCCAGCGAGGCACTCATCATGTTCTGCTCAGTTGCACCGCAAGATAAAGAAAGGAACAACCATGGGGTGTCATGGAGGAAGCAACTGGGGGCTGTGGACACAGGCTGATCACTGCCCCCTCTCCCCAGGATGCGTGGGTGATGTTGCAGGGGGGCCTGGGGTCCAGGAGCCTGCTTACCAGTGGCGGCTCTCAAGAGTCCTTGTCTGACTGTGAAATGAATGAACATCAAGGACAAATGTCCTCCTTCACAGGGACATGACAGGAACAAATAGAATATTCTTACTTCTCTAGTAGAGACGTTTAAATCCTAACATAAAAGACTAGAGATAAAGAAAAACATCATAACGTGGGCAATAAGAAAACATCTTGAATCTGGACAGGAACAAGGGTGGGCTGTGCCCACCAGCACCTGCCCTGGGCTCCCCATTCAGCAGACCACCCCCCCCCCCCCGGTGCAGGTGTGAACAGGTGTGCTCTCTACTTGGATGGAATTCAAAACCTTCACTTCACATGAAGGACCTTTGAGCCTGAGAGGATTCAAAACAACGTCTTTAAAGTTATATGGAAACAGTCTCACTGTGAGAGCCCTTCTCTGAAAAAGGAAAGCGTGGGAATGGTTTTACACAAGGCGCCGTGCCACCCAGGTCCTTTTGACATTGGCTTGTGCAGTTAAAGAAATGACATGATTTGGGTAATTGAAAATTTGCAAAGACCATGATAGAATAGTAAAAATGAGTAATAATGGGTTGTTTCAATTTCTTCTCATTTCCAATTCAGAGCAGGAAATGAGACAGTACATTAGGTCAATGGTTATGAACTAATTAAGGGGCAAACTAAAAGCAATTTCATTTTTAAAAAGGTTATGCATAGAATATGCAATACCTTACAAGTCTGTCCACTCACAGGCTTACAGCTTGGTTTCTAAGGCAGATAACATGGGTTTCCATCCTAGTTCTTTCATTTATTAGCTGTGTAACATCAGGCAATTTACTCCAACTCTTTGGATCTGGATTTGCTCATCTGCAATATATACACCTCATAGGCTCTAGTTAAAATGTTACTGTATAGCTCATGTCAGCATCCTTTCTGCAGAGCTGGCTAGAGGATCTGTGTGTGATATTTTTAATCAGCATCTGACTTCAGATTGGGGGAAGCCAGAAAGAAAAACATCTCACGAAAAATTAAAATCAGCTGGTTGGGACCTCACCCCTAGATTCTAGCATTCCTTGCTTTGCCACGTTAAGCTGTTCATTAAATATTCATGGGCACTGTTCATCTCTGAATCTGCCTGGTAACCCTGGAGGAAAAAGCACATCCTGTGTCCTTTGAAAGGTTACCCCGAGCTAACGGACATGCTTGGATGCCGGTGGTGGGCAATTGAAGAGCAGGCGATGACGGAATGAGGAATGAGGGAGGCTGGAAAAAAGGCAGGTCAATTCAAGGGCAGGACGTGGCTTCTGAGCCACGCCAGACAGAAGCCTGCCTTGGGCTACTTAGACCCAGAATCTGCTGGGTGTGTTCTCACGTGGGTGGGAAGTGCACCCCACCCCAGGAGCCCCTGTCTGGGATCACAAGGAGGGGTGCCTAGAGAGCACACGGGACTTTTCCTGCAGCCCACTTGCAAACTCCACAGTTTCTCAAAAAGACTAGATCAGCAGATTCTATCTTCACAAAGATGACCTCATCAACACAGAAACCATTTGTATCTATAAAAGGCAGAGTAACTGGTAACTACCAAAGTGAAATATTTTTGCTGCCTGTTTGAGGTTTCTTTATGTCTTGTCCTAATGGATTCCAGTAAGAAATGATGGTGAAATAGGGTCCAGAGCTCTTGAGTGGTGACATGCTTTGTGCTCCAATTACTCAACTAAAGATCTTTACAGTTTGCATTGCACGGTGATTCACACCTCAAAAAGGTCGTTTGCCAGGGCGGTTTCATCTCATTCATGTTAGAGGATCATTTTGCCTTTGAGAGAGAATTGGTGAGAGAGTGACTTGAAATTATATTTGCACGACAGGAGGAGAGTCACTTTCTAATTTTCAGCAAGGAAACTGACTCAGATCAGGGAAGGAAGTGTGGGGCAGGTCCCAAAGCATGTGTTCTCTGCCAGACCCTGAATGAACGGCTTTGCATATGGGTCCTTGGCGAACAGCCCTGAGTGGTGGGTATTACTGTGTTTTATTTAATAGATGAGGAAACTGAGGTTGACACAGGTTAAGCGATAGGTCAAAGGCTCTATAATTAGCTGATATAAGAACTGGGATTTAAACTTAAGTTTTCTAGCTATATATGGTTTTGCTTAAATGATACTGAGAGACACATCGATATAGCCTACTTATAAGAAGTCTTCTCATGGGATAGGCATAATAACATATCTGACCAAAAATAGAAAATAATTTGTAAAAGCAGACTGAGGTTGATGACACTTATGTCTTGCTGTTACCTGGATGATGAAAGCACAGATTTTGGATTATACAGGACTGGGTGCCCTTCTTCATCCTTTGCTTCCATGGCAAAGTCACAGGAATAGAGAAGAGCAGGAGAAGCATGGACCAGGAGAAAGAAGAAGATGGATGCTCTGACCCACTGACTGTGCAGCTTGGTAAAGGTGGCCTGGGTCTGGAGAAGGAGAAGGACTTGGAGAAATATCAACAACCTCAGATATGTAATTACACCAGTCTAATGGCAGGAAGAGAAGAGAAACTAAAGAGTCTCTTGATGAGGGTGAAAGAAGCATCATCAACTGGTGCTTGAAGACTTTTCAGAGGCACCCAGTCCACTGCAGCATTGTTTCCTAATACTCTAGAGATGCCACTTTGCTGACAAAGGTCCACATAGTCAAAGTTATGGTTTTTCCAGTAGTCATGTATAGATGTGAGAGTTGGACCATAGAGAAGGTTGAGAGCCAAAGAATTGATGTTTTTGAACTGTGGTTCTGAAGAAGACTCTTGAGAGTCCCTTGGACTGCAAGGAGATCAGACCAGCCCATCCTAAAGGAAATCAACCCTGAATATTCATTGGAAGGCCTGGTGAGACTAAAACTCCAGTATTTTGGCCCCCTGATGTGAAGAACTGACTCATAGAACAGATCCTGATGCTGGGAAAAGTTGAAGGCAAAAGGAGAAGTTGGGGGGGAAGGAGGGGCTGGTTAAACAGCATCACCAACTCAACAACCACAACTTTGAGCAAACTCTGGTAGAGAGTGGAAGCCTGGAGTGTTGCGGTGCATGGGATTGCAAAGAGTCAAACGTGACTTAGCAACAGAACACCACCACCACCAAAGGGTTTGTCATAGCTTACCTTCCAAGGAGCAAGCGTCTTTTAATTTCATGGCTGCAGTCACCATCTGTGGTGATTTTGGAACCCCACAAAATAAAATTTGCCACCGTTTCCATTTTTCCCCTTCTATTTGCCATGAAGTGATGGGACCAAATGCCACAACCTTAGTTTTTTTTTGAATGTTGAGTTTCAAGCCAGCTTTTTCACCCTCATCAAGAGACTCTTTAGTTTTTCTTCACTTCCTGCCATTAGACTGATATCATTGCATATCTGAGGTTGTTGATATTTCTCATAGCCACTGTCAACAGGCAGAAAGTTATCAAACCCACGTGATAATGGCTCAGGTGACTCTAGCTGTGTGACAAATCACCCCAGAGCTGTGTATCTTGAAATAATGGTCACATCCATTCCACTCACAGACCTGAAACTTGGGTGGGGCTTGGTGGAGGTAAGGCTCCTTTGCTGCTTGAAGGCTGGCATCATTAAGAAGCTCACCCACTCAGATTTGGTGACCGATGTGGTCACTGGTTACAGCCTCAGCTGGGTCTTTCGACCAGGACCCCTGCATGGTACCTAGTCAGGTCACCTGAGCTTCACCACAATATGGTGCCCAGGTTCCCAGGGCAGGTCTCCAGGCCCAGAGGGCCAAGTGAAGCAGTCCTACTTTTGATGAGCTCTCCTCTTGAGTCACATGACTCTGTCACGTTCAATTAGAAGTGAGTTCCTGATGCCAACATGTATTCAAAAGGAGGTGAGTTGGACCCCACATGTTAGGAGTGGAGCGCCAAAGGACTTAGAAGTATGTCTTTAAAATCATCACAAATATTCCCTCTATATAAGAGAGGGACACCCACCCTGGGACCCCTTGATCTTCCTCCTGCCCCTACGGTATTCTTACTTTTCTCATTTTGTGTCTTATCTTTTCTAGAATGTTAGCTACATGAGATGATATCAGTTTTGCTCAATATCAAATTATGCATATACAGCACACTGTCTAAATCTTTTCTGCATAAATAGTATTTTATTGCACTCACTTGTTTACTACATTTTCTTATCCTACCATTGCCCAAAGGCTTGAGCTGTGTTTTATGTAGCTTCATAATCCATTCTCCAGACATGGTAGGGTATAACACAGAGTGAGAACAATAGCTACTAGTGACAGGAATTAATCAGTGCATGGTGACAATTGCCTTTGTTACCTGTGTATATATGTCATATTTGTGTGGAGGTGTTTTTGAAAGTCTTTATTTGTCTGCTAGCTTCCATGAGAACAGACATTTATTTTTCCTGCAACTCTTCATTCAAGTCTAGGAAAGTATTTAGCACATAATTAACGCCTTGGCTTCCCTTGTGGCTCAACTGGCAAAGAATCTGCCTGCAATGTGGGAGACCTGGGTTCAATCCCTGGGTTGGGAAGATCCTCTGGAGAAGGGAAAGGCAACCCACTCCAGTCTTCTGGCCTGGAGAATTCCATGGACTGTGTAGTCCATGGGGTCACAGACAGGACCAAGTGACTTTCACTTTCTTTCACTTTAACATATGTGGGCTTCCCTTGGGGCTCAGCTGGCAAAGAATCCACCTGCAATGTGGGAGACCTAGGTTCAGTCCCTGGGTTGGGAAGATCCCCTGGAGAATGGAAAGGCTGTCCACTCCAGTACTCTGGCCTGGAGAATTCCACAGACTGTAAAGTCCATGGGGTCACAGACACAACTGAGTGACTTTCACTTCACTAACATATAAAGGAGAAAACGAAAGATATTCCCATCTGAATGCAGAGTTCCAAAGAATAGCAGGGAGAGATAAGAAAGCCTTCCTCAGTGATCAATGCAAAGAAACAGAGGAAAACAATAGAATGGGAAAGACTAGAGATCTCTTCAAGAAAATTAGAGATACCAAGGGAACATTTCATGCAAAGATGGGCTCAATAAAGGACAGAAATGGTATGGACCTAACAGAAGCAGAAGATATTAAGAAGATGTGGCAAGAATACACAGAAGAACTGTACAAAAAAGATCTTCATGACCCAGATAACCATGATGGTGTGATCACTGACCTAGAGCCAGACACCCTGGAATCTGAAGTCAAATGGGACTTAGGAAGCATCACTATGAACGAAGCTAGTGGAGGTGATGGAATTCTAGTTGAACTATTTCAAATCCTAAAAGATGATGCTGTGAAAGTGCTGCACTCAATATGCCAGAAAATCTGGAAAACTCAGCAGTGGCCACAGGACTGGGAAAGGTCAGTTTTCATTCTAATCCCAAAGAAAGGCAATACCAAAGAATGCTCAAACTACTGCACAATTGCACTCATCTCACACGCTAGCAAAGTAATGCTCAAAATTCTCCAAGCTAGGCTTCAACAGTGTCTGAACCATGAACTTCCAGATGTTCAAGTTGGTTTTAGAAAAGGCAGAGGAACCAGAGATTAAATTGCCAACATCTGCTGGATCATTGAAAAAGCAAGAGAGTTCCAGAAAAACATCTACTTTTTCTTTATTGACTACGCCAAAGCCTTTGACTGAGTGAATCACAACAAACTATAGAAAATTCTGAAAGAGATGGGAATACCAGACCACCTGACCTGCCTCCTGAGAAATCTGTATGGAGGTCAAGAAGCAACAGTTAGAACTGGACATGGAAAAAACAGACTGGTTCCAAATTGGGAAAGGAGTACATCAAGGCTGTTTATTGTCACCCTGCTTATTTAACTTATATGAAGAATATATCATGATAAACGCTGGACTGGATGAAGCACAAGCTGGAATCAAGATTGTCAGAGAAACATCAATAACCTCAGATATGCAGATGACACCACCCTTATGGCAGAAAGTGAAGAAGAACTAAAGAGCCTCCTGATGAAAGTGAAAGAGGAGAGTGAAAATGTTGGCTTAAGACTCAACACTCAGAAAACTAAGATCATGGCATCTGTTCCCATCACTTCATGGCAAATAGATGGGGAAACAATGGAAAGAGTAAGAGACTTTATTTTGGTGGAGTTCCAAAATCACTGCAGATGGAGAATGCAGCCATGAAATTAAAAGACACTTACTCCTTGGAAGAAAAGCTATGACCAACCTAGACAGCATGTTAAAAAGCAGAGACATTTCTTTACCAACAAAGGTCCATCTAGTCAAAGCTATAGTTTTTCCAGTAGTCATGTATGGATGTGAGAGTTGGGCCATAAAGAAAGCTGAGTTCTGAAGAATCGATGCCTTCAAACTGTGGTGCTGGAGAAGACTCTTGAGAGTCCATTGGATAGCAAGACGATCAAATGAATCCATCCTAAAGGAAATCAACCTTGAATATTCATTGGAAGGACAGATGCTGAAGTTTCAATATTTTGGCCACCTTATGTGAAGAGCTGACTCATTTGAAAAGACCCCAATGCTGGGAAAGATTGAAGGAGGGAGAAGGGGATGGCAGAGGATGAGATGGTTGGATGGCATCACTGACAGAATGGACATGAGTTTTAACAGGCTCTGGGAGGTGATGAAGGACAGGGAGGTGTGGTGTGCTGGCGTGCATGGGGTCACAAAGAGTAGGAAGTGACTTTGTAACTGAATAACCATAAAGATAGCTGGAAGAGCCAGGTGGACCACGGAGCTGAGTAATAAAGACAGGTCACATTGACATGGAGCGAGTCCTGTCCATGGTGGTTTTGCATGCGTCAACTCAGTTAGTTCATTCGGCACCTGGACCAGCCCAGCATCAGGTAGTGCTTTCCTGTCGTGTAGACGAGGATGCCGATGCACCTACATCTTCCAAGATCTGGCGGGGTCACAGAGCTCAGAAGGGGCGTGGTGGTGACTTGATATCTGTGAGTCTTCAGTAACTCCAGTGATTGCCCATCTGTTGGCCATGCTGCCTTGAAAGCTACAAGAGGATGGCTTTTAAGGCAAGTTATTATAAGGGTGACGCCGAAGGGACTTTGGCAACCCCCTAACCTAACTGCTTGCAAGCCTGTGGGCACGGTGCAGCTGGAAACCACGTCACTGGCATGAATCTGCACAGTTCAGTGAGTATTAGAGCTGGTACCCGGATCCAGGTCCCTGGTCTCAGGTCTATGCCCTTCTTCTGTGTCTCTCACGTTCCTCCAACAACATAATCCCTATTCTAATGTGCATTATTAATTTCCTATGTGGTTTCATTTAAAAAAAAAATACCCATGTCTCCCCAGTCAACCATATCCTCTCCATATGGAGTTTAAACTCATATAAATCAAATGAGAACATGACATGCAGGAATGAAGGAATGGTTGCTGTTTTTTTTTTTTTTTAAGATTAAAATGACTTCGATGAATAGGTATTTATGGGAAAACACTAGAATCTTGACACATACCTTAATGCTGAAAACATATTTTATTGGCTTCATAAATAAAGGGGAGGAACTTTAACAGAAGCCTTGGGATTCATCGTAGCTGAACACGATGATTTCTTGGCTGGCATCTTTTGCAGGGGGTGGGTTGTGAACCCCTGCATGGCTGGAGCCCTGGCAGAGAGCAGGCCGGGCGTCAGAACAGTGGCATCGCAGGAGCCTGCATCTTGGAGACACGTGAGGGCTCAGAGCTTGGGCACGAGACAGTTAACGCCTCCCCGTGCGAGCGAGTTATATCACACAGCGCCAGCGCGAGGTCAGCAGTCTGGCTGGAGCCCGGCCGGGGCTGCGTGTGCCAAGCGATGCCAGGCGCCCAGGCGGCCCTGGAGAGGGTTTCCACATCTAGGTTTCCTTCCGCAGCTTGGAAGAGGCTTTGACGATAGCCTGGAGAAGGGAAACGAGAAGCTGCATCCATGATTCCCAGACCAGCCACTTTGGAGCACGGATCTCTCCCAGCTGGAGCCCACTGCTGCTGGGACAAAGGGAGCCGGGGCTGAGACCCAGCTCAGGTGAGACCGGCCGCGGGCTCTGAGGTCCTGTCTCTGCCGTGTTAGGAGAGCGGAAGTCAGTCTGCTGGGAATGGATGCTGCCATCAGGCAGATTGATGGCTGAATGCTGTTGCCTTTTCTCTAATTCCTTTTTAAGAAGCGTGAGCTAGTCCGATGATGCACTTTGGTTAGAAAGCCACCTCTAAAATCGGGGAGCTGGTTTCCTAGAGAATCTAGCAGCTAGGGGATTCTGGCTCAGGCTCTCAGAGGCGTCAGCAGCAGACCAGAGTCGGATTAGCTCGTCCCCAGAGGTGATTTCTCCATGGCGCCCCCAGATTAATACTGGGATGGCGGCGACGCAACACGCCAGGGGATCTGGGGTGCTGACTTCTAACTCAGAACACGTCCTGGGGTTACCAGGGAGCTACGTGGTCTCGGGAAAGATCAGATAACCTCTTGGCATTTCAGTTCTTCATTGAAAAACGTGATTAAATATTTGCTGCGACAGGTTTGAGCTCCTTGGGGTCAGAATTGTGTCCTGTTTACCTCTGTGTCGTGAGTCCTTGGCACAGGATCTGGTGAGCAGAGTGCCTAAAAATTACGCATCGGCTGTTACAGTGGTTTAAAACAGAAAACAGCAACAAAATATGGGTGTGAACTTGGAAAGGTCATGGAGCCAAGGTTATCATCGCAGGGAATCCAGTTAGCCATTCGGATCCTTTGCAGAACGAAGGAACAGAGCAAAATCGTGTGTGGTGATGTTGCCATGAATTGAGATCTGATCAGCTGTGAGGCTAGTGTGGGTGCCCGGTTGGTTACCTGGGATCTCACTTCACCCAAAGCACGGGCTCTACCCAGTGGGTCAGACATCTTGGAGACTGACACCAATGTGAGCATGACTCAAGGTCATCGGACCTTTTGGGCATTTGTAGCTAGGCTTCATGCAGACTGTCCCCCAAAGCCCCAGGCTCACTCTTACATCTTTCTGTCCCTGAGATCTTCCATACTCATGTAGGTGTTAGCCTCCAAGATGTCTGACCCACCGGGTGGAGCCTGTCATTGGGAAGCCCCGTGGCAAACAGGGTTCATAATGGGACAAATACCTGCTTTCGATCGCCAGAAAAGCCCTCCAAATGGCACCTCTAGCTGAAGTCTTGGAAAGGCAGGTATGACTGTTCCTTTCTTGGCTGATGCTGTCAAGCCTCCTCTCTGCCTTTAGAGCTGTGTTCAGTCCTCCTCTTGTGATCACCAGGCTGATACCAACCTCCGAGACCTGTCTCCTGCTCCCCTGTGCCCGCTCGTCTCGTTTCTGGACTCTGTTCCACGCGGCGCCTGCTCTGTGCTCATATTTTCCTGCTGGCTCTCTGGTGCTCTTGTCATCACATCTGTTTCTGCGGGACCCTCAGCCTGTAGCCGGCAGCCTGTACCACTTGTATTTTTGCTTAAGACCAAGCTTAGCTGTGGCTTCCTCCCACAAGCTCTCTGGGGCTCATTCAGGTTCTTCTCTTCCTGCCCTGAAAGCATGCTGTGTTGTTTCTATTCCACTGCATTGCAATCACCCTGCTGGGGGACGGGGGCCGTGACTTGGGCATCCTGGTGCACTCAGAGCCCGACCTGCAGTAGAGAGAGCCCTGTCTGACCACATGTAGAAAGAAAAGCTGTCCACTTCTGAGAAAGGCTTCAGAGGCTTCCAAGACTTCTGTGGTTCTCCCCAGGATGGGAACCCAACAACAAGATCAGGGAACCAGAACAGGAACGCAGAGTCCAGACACCAGGACTGGGGGCATCAGGGGGGCCCTGGATCAGAAAGCTGAGCAGGAAGGTTCACCTTTGGACCAGGGCACCAAGAACTCCCACGGGGCTCTATGACTGCCAGCCTGGGTCCGCCCTGGATGGGGGCGCTGAGGCGCTGAGCTAAAGACTGAAGCTAGGTTGGAATGCTGGGACAGGCAGTGATGGTCAAGCTGCATTGTCCGAAGTGTTCATACTTGCATCACCTGCTCTCACAGGACCGTGCATTGCAGTGTGATGTGGGGGCGTTTGCACAGAGAGACCTGTGAGACTCTGAGTTTGTCCCCAAATCAAAGTCCAAGGTCCCCTGGTGCGGAAGGAAACGGGGCCACTCCTGCCCTGGGAATCTGGGCGCACAGGCAGACCCCTGGCCCCAGGAGCCAGGCACATTGAGAAAAAGCCCCTGAGTGTGAGCCCTGATCCCTGATACCATCCTGGTGGGCTCTGCCACACTTTGCACAGAACTCACTAGAAAGGTTAAATAAAAACACACAGGTGGCAAGCGGTGTCTGTGAGTCAGAAACTGCCTTGTGACAAATACGTCACGAACTGGTTTAGACGTGAAGGGACATTTTGGGGGTCAGGTAACCAAGGGGATCAAAACACTATTTTGCTTCTGTTCCCAGCTGAATCTAGGGGTTCAAAGAAGTCAACAGAAATCCACAGGTGTTTATGTTTGTTTCATTGTCCACCCCCTGCCCCCCAGCCCAGGTCTGCTTCTTTAATGAGATGGTTTCATTCACAAGCCAACATTCCCTAGAGGGCAGGGCAGAGGCTACCTCTGACAGTTCTAATTAGTAAGCTCCAAGACCGAAGACGTCTTTCCCCAGAGTTCAAGAGAAAGCCCAGAGTCCTTTGTGCGGCCTCATTTGGCTCCCAATTTCATTCTCCATTCTTGGCTTAGACAGTAAGGAATCTGCTACAGTGCAGGAGATCTGGGTTCAGTCCCTGGGTCGGGAAGATCCCCTGGCAAAGGAAATGGCTACCCACTCCAGTATTCTTGCCTAGAGAACTCCATGGACAGAGGAGAGAGCTAAGTTTTTTTTTTTTTTAATTGGAGTATAGATGCTTTTCCATGTCGTGTTGGCTTCTGCTGCATAACAAAGTGAGTCAGCCATATGTCTATTTACCCACTCCCTCTTGGACATCCCTCCAATGCCCCCCATCCTGATCATCTTTTTTGCATGGCTAAGAAAACCAAAAATGAGATGAAAAGACAGCCCTCAGAATGGGAGATAATATTTGCAAACAAAGCAACTGACAAGGGGTTGATCTCCAAAATATACAAACAGCTCATGCAGCTCAATATCAGAAAAACAAACCCATTCAAAAATTGGGTGAATGACCTCAATAGACATTTCTCCAAAGAAGACATACAGATGGCCAATAAACACATGAAAAGATGTTCAACATTGCCCATTATGAGAGAAATGCAAATCAAAACTACTATGAGGTATCATCTCACACCACTCAGAATGGTCATTATGAAAAAATCTAAAAGCAATAAATGCTGGAGAGGGAGTGGAGAAAAGAGAGCCCTTTTAAATTGTTGGTGGGAACGTAAATTGGTGCAGCCACTGTGGAGAATAATACACAGATTCCTTAAAAAATTAGCAATAAAAATACAATATGATCCAGCAATCCCACATCTGGGCATACACCTCAGAAGACCTTAATTCAAAAAGACATATGCACCCCAGTGTTCACCGCAGCACTATTTACAATAGTCAGGACAGGGCATTTACAACAAGGCTTTGAGATTCTGAGTAAATCAATGCAAGAGGTTATTTTCTGTTTCTTTTGCGAACATTGGCCACTTCACTAATCGGTGAGATTGCTCAGGGGCTTCCCTGGTAGCTCAGCTGGTAAAGAATCTGCCTGTAAAGCGGGAGGCCTGGGTTTGATCCCTGGATTAGGAAGACTGATTTCTGGATTGAGAAGATCTGCTGGAGAAGGGATAGGCTACCCACTCCAGTATTCTTGGGCTTCCCTGGTGGTTCAGCTGGTAGAAAATCCACCTGCAATGCCGGAGACCTGGATTCGATCCCTGGGTTAGGAAGACCCCCTGGAGAAGGGAAAGGCTACCCACTCCAGTACTCTGGCCTGGAGAATTCCATGGGCTGAGATTGCTCAGAGTCTAACTTCCATCTCCTGTAAGTGCAATGTCCAAATTCAATTTAATTGTTCTTGATTAATCTCGATTGATCTACTAACAGGCATTATACCCCTCCATGGGTCACTGAAGGGGCCCTGGGAAGGGCAGGGGTTCACAGCCCCCATCCTAGACAAAGCCTTGATTCCCTTGGCAGAGAGACAATCCAGGTCTTCTGATGGAAGTTTTCTGGATAGTTTAAGGTGAAAACAGAATACTTTCTCTTTTTCTAAGTTCAGTTTAAATATACAACATAAGGCACTCTCTAACGAGGACCCTCAGTTACCAACCTATTTGCATGACGTGTGTGTGTGCTCAGCCATGTCTGACTCTTTGTGACCCCATGGACTGTAGCCCGCCAGGTTCCTCTGTCCATGGGATTTTCCCAGGCAAGAACACTGGAGAGGGCTGCCATTCCCTTCTCCAGGGGATCTTCCCAACCCAGGGGTCGAACCTCATCTCCTGCATTGGCAGGCAGATTCTTTACCACTGAGTCACCAGAGAAGCCCGATTTTCAAGATATTTTTGGTATGAAATGTCCACATTCATCCATGTAAACACAGGACATGAGTGGGATCTTCTTGGATGCCCCATAGCTGGATGTCTTTTTTTTTTTCCTTATCTTTGGCTTAGCATTTATGAGATGTGTGCTTGGATGCCCTTAAGCCTCTCAACACCTTCCTTACTGAGTTCAAAACTCTGTGACCCTCGGTTTGTGAATTAAGTGTGCAGACTATTCCTGTGACAGGAGGCGACACCGAAGGCTCTTATTGCCCTGGACCTGACATAGAAAAGTTGTCCCTGGGAAGGTTGGTCCCTTCGGCTCAGAGCTGACAAACTCAAGTGGCCACACAGGTGAGGCTGATAGCAAGAAGGGGTGATGCTAGCCAGGTACAGGGGAGCAGGGAGTGCCTGTCCCACCTGGGGCTGACTTGCTGAAGACCCTGGTCCAGCGTTGCAGGGAAGTCAGAACCTGAACTTGGAGTCTCCGGGCTGTGAGCGCCCCCGTGCACCCAAACACCTCGGTGGGAGGGAGGGATCTGAGGGCCCCAAATTTGTCACATCTGCTTGGCTCCCTCGATGGTGCAGAGGCATCTCCTGCTGGGAGGCCCAGTCCCCAAACCCAGACCCACAATGGCTTTCTGAGTTTGGCATAGTGGTTAGAAGATACACAAACAGAATCAATTTGAATGAAAGTATCTTTAAAAGAAGTTTCAGCTCTGGTTTGCCTCAGGCCTCACCACTCCCTGCTGTCTTACCCCGGCTCCCGGGCCTGCATCTGCGCTTCCATATATGTTCCCTACAGGCATCTGTACGGTGAGCTGTGTGGACAGACAGAGGACTCCCGGGTGGTGCTAGTGGTAAAGAATCTGCCTGCCAAGGCAGGAGATGCAAGAGACACGGGTTCAATCCCTGGGTCGGACGATCCCTTGGAGAAGGGAATAGCAACCCACTCCAGCATTCTTGCCTGAAAAGCTGAATGGACCAGAGCCCCGTGTGCTACATCCACAGGGTCGCAGGGTGGCAAAGAGTCAGATGCAATTGAGCACGCACACACAAACAGATGGGTATTTTAGTTTCTGGTCTGTTCGGGTGTGACTCACTGGAGATCCAGGGTCAAACCAAAAAATGCAGGACCAAAAATTGTTATAAATGACATCCTGTGGCCCACAGAGTGGGTCTTGGCCTTGGAAAGGGGGAGGGGGTTTCCTTTCCACCTGAACTTTCCCCTTCTGGTCTGTAACGTGCTAATTGTGACATTAGAAACAAATTATCTGAAGCGTGGATCACAGCACTCGATCCATAACAGGAACTCAATATATGAAACCTAATTATTGCTTCCATGAGCATTTTATGAGGAATATTTTTATTAGAATAACCTACCTCACTGGACCCAAATACAGAAATTAGCCTTGGAGTCACTGCAGAAAGGCTTGTGTTCACAAGCTTACAGGGCTCCTCTGCCAGGGGTTTCTTAGGACAAACACAATAGAGGCGAAATTCTAAAGCCCCAATTAAGTGGAAAAGGTCGCTTTTGCGGTAACAATAGGGCAGAGCTAAGCAACAACAAAAAAAAAGCTACTTAGTTTGGCAACCTTTGTTCCAAAGAATCTTCTGAAAAAGCCCCCCTGGAACCTTCTGAATGGGGCCTGAGCCAGGCTTCTTAATCCCCTGCCCGTCTCACATAGGGTTAATTGAATGCTGGGGAGGAGGGGGCGTCCCCTTTTGTGGCAGGCCCTGGTCACAGAACAAAAACCAATCACCAGGTTCCAAAGGGCTGCTTCCTCTGTCTCTGCGCTAAAACCACCCGGTGACCCCTCTTCCTTCTCGGCCCGGAGGGGTGGAGAGAAAGGTCAATCTTGCCAACACACCGAATTTGCTGGAAAAGGTGGGAAGCTCCACCTCAAGCTCCAAATTTGAACGCAGACCCCCCGGGCAGACGCTGTGGCCCTTCTTCGTCTGGAGGGGCCACAGACGCCCCTCTGGCTCGGGCCGCAGCTTGGGCTGGAGGCCTCCACTCCCCCCACAACCAGCCCCACCCCCAAACAGCAGGGTGCACCCGGTAATTAAACCTCTGGGGCCCAGAGATTTTGGACTCCCGGTTTGGAGAAACACGACAGAAAACCCGCCCCCAGCTCCTCCTGCTAGCCTGTGGGAATTTTCTTTAGTTACACATGGCTTCCCAGGTAAACAAGCTTGGAAGAAAAAAAGAAGTCACTGGCGGGAATTAAATTAGCACCTTAGCGTTGCTTGTAATGAAGCAGTCTCCTTAATGAGATGAGCATGAACTGATAAGTTTGAAAAACAGAAGAGTGTAGCCAAAAATGGAGGGTTTGCTCCCGCTTTCAATGGTCCTTTGCTGAACATCCTTATTAAATACGAAGATTTCATAAATACAAAGGTGCTTTGTTTACAATCAACAGATTGGAGTCGTGTGGATTGGGCCCTTGCTACCTAAGGACCATGCTACAGAGGTGCATGCATCCTTGTTCTCTGGGCTCCCTTCCTGGAAATGCTCATGATTCCACCGTCTGTCTGGGAGTCCGGTCTGAGGGTGAAGGAAGGCTCTGTAAGGCCTTCCTTCCACTTAGGATGTGGGCAGCGCTGCTGAGGTCCACTCATCTGGGACTCAGACACGGCCTTCGGCACACACAGGCCAAGAGCCGTCGGGCACCTGGGGTGCAGTAACTCCCCTGGGACCACAGACAGCACGTGACGGCGTCCAGGCTCAAGGGGAGCTCTGCTGACCAGAGCCCGTGCTTCCAGCACAGACCGAGGCCCCCAGACTCCATGCCCATATGGTGCAGGAGTGTCCATGTAGTCCCCGGCATCTGTGTCCAAGGAAAGGGACCGTCTTGCTTGATCTGGGGTTTGAGGTCCACCTGTGAGAACGTGGAGTCTGCCCAGGCGTCCCTGAGGCTACAGTTCACAGGCGGGCACTTTACCCCGGAAATAATCACGGGGCATGTATGCTGGTCGGGCTTCCCTGATAGCTCAGTTGGCAAAGAATCCACCTGAAATGCAGGAGACCCCAGAGAACCTGGTTCGACTCCTGGGTCAGAAGACCCGCTGGAGAAGGGATAGGCTACCCACTCCAGAATTCTTGGGCCTCCCTGAAGGTTCAGCTAGTAAAGAATCCACCTGCAATGCTGGAGACCTAGGTTTGATCCTTGGGTTGGGAAGATCCCCTAGAGGAAGGTAAGGCTACCCACTCCAGTATTCTGGCCCGGAGAATTCCATGGACTGTATAGTCCATGGGGTCACAAAGAGTCGGGTGTAACTGAGCAACTTTCACTTAATGTCTACTGGTTGGGGGAAGAAGGAAGGACACCTTCAAACACGTGCTGGGATGGGCCTGTAGGCTGCTCTTGGGAGAGGTGTGTGTGTCCAGCGTCACCCCGTGGTCTTTCACAGGGGGAGCTGGGTCCCCTGATAATCTTTCAAGAATGGACGTGGGCACCCCCCAGCCTGAAATCTGTCCTTCCAGGGACACAGAGGGGAGAAGGTGGGTGTCTCCAGCACCCTCCCTTGACCTGGCTCCCCGCCATTCCTCCAACAAGGAGAGCATCCTTGTTGCATGAGGTGAGGACAGGAGACCTGGTTCCCAATGGGCCTCAGCGCCTCCCAACAACGTGATGAAAGCAGACTGCTGAGTCAGTCCTCAGTCCCTCAGTCACCTTGAAGCTCCATTTTGGGCCTGATAAACCCATGTCTGAAGGATCATAATGATATTTAAAAAAAAAAAAGAAACCCAGAGCCGGGACGATTCAAGGATGGTGCAGCTGAAGTTTGCTGCTGACCTGATGCCACGTAGGAGGAGGAGGACATTCAGCGTTGTTAGGCTGCAGAGACTGATCCCCTCATCCTGCCTTCATCATCCCGAGGATGGACATGGGGAGGCATCCAGGAGGGGGTTCAGGGGAAGCAGGGAGATGGCATCTTCCTTTTCATCTCCCTCAAAGCACATTCTGTAGAGACTTCCACATCGGTGTCAGCGGACAAAGCTAATCGTTCAGACAGAGATGGTGATGGGAGTGGGGCTGTTTAGATGCCAGGTTCTTGGCGTTTGGAACCAGCAGTCACTACAATGGCTGTGGCCATAGAGGTTATGATAGCAGGAATAGAAGTAGGAGCTGACAGTCAGTGAATATTTACTCTATGTCCCAGATGCTCTTTATTTACCTGGACTTTCTACTTCTTAGAAAAACCACAGAGGTAGTAGGGGTTTCATTTTCCCTGTGAATAGATGAGGGGGTCTGTCAGTTGGAGAAATGAAATGCTTGGCCCAGGCACCGCCGGGGCAGTGGCCAGGGCAGCTCTGGAGGATCCGTGAATCCACGGCTCCCCGTCTGCCTTGTCACAACACATCCTCTCCTCTGGGCTTATTTTCTTGGGAGCAGAGGTTTCAGGGAAGAAAACACTGGGTGCGTGTGTGTGAGGCTGAGAGCACGGTGGATTCTAGTGAGCGCCTCATGAGTGATGGTTTCCCCAGCCTCCTTCATCGCAGGCACAATTCAAACACCCGGTCCAGCCAAGGGACCCCTGGTTCCATCTGAAATGAGCAGTGGGCAGGGACCTTGGCTGGCGCTCCCCCTAGTGGTGGTCAGCAGAACCGCCCTGTTCCCTCTGGGCAAGCCCCTTCTTGACTTCATCTCTCAATAGACTTAAAGCTTCTTGAAGGCAAGGCCGCTCCAGCAGTTTACTGTCCACCGATGTCTTCTGGAAGCTAGGGGCACAGGGCATCGAACAAGGCTCGGTGACTTTCTGCGAGCAGCTATTGTCAAGGGGACAGAGGACAGGAACCCAGGCAGGACGAACACACAGACATCCGAGAACAGTTATGGGAGCAGAGAAAGGAATGCCTGACTCTGCCCGGGAGAACTGATCCGGAAAGGTGCTGACTGGGGAGCAGCATTGGGTCTCCACCTAATAAAGGCGTCTGCTTCAACAGGCGGTTCCTGGGCAGCGGGGCAGGGCAGGGGGTGAAGCCATCACAGCTAAAGAAACCCTAGGGATGATGGAGTTGGTCTCAAGCAGCAGGGGAGGGAGTGTGAGGAGACGGCAGGTGACTTTCCCAGCTGATGGGTGCTCTTTACCATCTCCATTTTTAAAAAATTTAATTTTGGCTGTTCTGGGTCTTCGTGGTTGTGCTTTTCTCTAGCTGCAGAAAGCAGGTGAAGTGAAAGTTGCTCGGTCGTGTCTGATTCTTTGTGAGCCCGTGGATGATAAAGTCCATGGGATTCTCCAGGCCAGAATACTGGAGTGGGTAGCCATTCACTTTTCCAGGGGATCGTCCCAACCCAGGGATTGAACCCAGGTCTTCTGCGTTGCAGGAGGATTCTTTATCAGCTGAGCTACCAGGGAAGCCCAAGAATTCTGAAGTGGGTAGCCTATCCCTTCTCTAGCAGATCTTCCAGACCTAGGAATTGAACCCAGGTCTCCTGCATTGCAGGTGGATTCTCTACTAGCTGAGCTCTCAGGGAAGCCTATGGCAAGCAGGGACTACTCTCTAATTGTGGCCATGGGCCTCTCATTGCAGTGGCTTCTCTTGTTGCTGAGCACAGGCTCCAGGGCACTCAGGCTTGTGTCGTTGCAGCACATGGACTCAGTAGTTGCAACTCCTGGGCTCTAGAGCATAGGCTTAGTTGCTCTGCAGCATGTGGGATCTTCCTGTATCAGGGATCGAACCCATGTCTCCTGCATTGGCAGGCAGATTCTTTACCACTGAGAGACTAGGGAAGTCCCAGCATCTCTATCTTTGAAAAATCGTCTCTAAGATGCTAAGCAACACCTGGATGGATACTTAACAGAAGCCGAGAACTTTAAAATATTAAAAAAAAAAAATAGAAAACTCAAACAGATAGTGAAACAGCAGTAAGACCCTCAGAGATTAACATTTTTCCCCCCTAAGTTTCAGCTTATCATTTACCTCACTAGTTATCCCTAATGAGGACAGTGGCCAATAGTGAATACCTAAGTTGTAAAATGCAAAGCCAAAGGGCAACACAGGCTTAGTCTACTGTGTAAGTGACCCATGCCTAGTACGCGCTCATTGGCATGCACTCAGGAAGCATGTTTGGTCAAGACTGTGTGTACAGGGTCCCCCCAGGGTCGGAGCACAGAGTCAGCGGGGTTATGAGAGGCTGAGCTCACAACACAGAACAGAAGAGATGCCCATCCATGCTCATCTGAAGAACCTTTTGGCATTTTCTGTGCATCTCTCTGTGTGAGCTCCTGCACCCCTTCACTTAGAATCCTCCCGGAAGGAAGGTGTGCACCTCAGTTAGGGTGGGCCTCACCCTGAAGCAGGATCTGTGGCCTGCCGCCTCCCTGGACAGCTCCTCAGCGGGTGGGCAGGTGAGACCCTGCCCAGAGGTGTCACAAGGCAGGCTGTCAAGGGCCCGGCAGACCTGGAGCTGTAGACAGCTCCTGAGCCGCAACCTTGGGCCCTGAGCTCATGAAACCTCAGCTCAGAGGCGGGGTGAAGCTCCATGGGGTCGTGCCCCGAGTGCCTGAGGCGGGGTCCCCCTGTGATGAGCCCCCAGGCTCCCCTGACCCTCAGTCCCCTCCCTGCATCCTTCTCCCCTTCTCAGTGGACATGCGTTAAAGCCGTTGGAGCCCACGCTTGTGTTTCGCTTCTGCTGTCAGAGACCCAAGGCAGCACCTGGTCCCCTGCCCTCAGAGCTCCTGTTCGGGGACCACAGACCCGGCGAGGAAGGACCACCTCCCTGTGGCTGACGAAGTCCCTGCAGGTGGGAGGGAAGCACTCAGTTGCCTAAGGCGCAAGCATGAACTTAACTACATCTCATCTCTCCAAGATAATGTGTTGTGTTTTTTTTAAGAAGGAGAAAGTACTGTTTTGATCTTAAGTGAGACAAATGTTCTTCGGATGGGCCCACTGAGGGGCATGACGAGCAGGACTTGGCAGGGCTCCGGGGCCAGCAGGCACCAGGCCAGGTGGGGCATTTCCCCTGGTGGCTGGGGGTGGGAAGGGGTGGAGTGAACAGCCTGGGCTGGAGGCTGTTTTCACTGGGTGGGGGGCAGGTTTCACTCTGATTTGTTTGCAGGTGGCTTCCCGGGGAGGGGGGCGGCACTGTGATTCAGCAGAGCCCTCGTCCTGCCCCCTGCCCCCCGCACACGTGTACAGTTAGGGGAACACAGTGGGGCTGGAGCCTTTCCACCATACATCCCACCCGCACGCTCGGGGGCCGCCTGCGGGGTCCGCCGAGCCCCTTCTCAAATGTCCAGATTCCCTCTGCCGAGTTCCCCAGAACAGATGTCAGCCTGGCTCCTGTGACATTCACTTATGAACTTCACATATGCTGAGTGACGGACCCCTGGCTGCTGCACGTACTTCACTGCACGTTCCGAAAGCACGCTGGTGTGATTTCATAGAGATTCTGCTCCTGGTGAAATTCTGACTTCTGTTCTTATCAGCCTTGCCCTAGAACTTTGCCAGGGAAGAGGAACCCTAGAAGCCCCCAGCCTTCCTGCTAGAGGGAACGGCAGACTTAGGAAAAGGAGGTGTTTATCCAGGTTTGCCAGGTTCAGGGACCAGCTTGGGGCTCAAATCTCTGCTCCGAATTTCTCATCCATCTGGGCTCTTTATGTCTCAAAATCTAACCCCATATTATCAGAACTTTGACAGACGGCACATTTAAAAACAAATGGTTCCGTAATTTTAATTTTTTAAAGACTCTTATTTTAGAGCAGCTTTAGGTTCACAGCAACATCAAGGGGACACACAGAGACTTCCCATGTGCCCCTGATCCCATAGATGCACAGCCCCCCAATCATCAATACCCCCACCAGAGCAGGACCTCAGTTATGACTGATGAGCCTGCCCTAACATGTCACCATCACCCAGAGTCCACAGTTTACATGAGGGTTCCCTCTGGTTATTCTGACTCCCAGCCCCTGGAGACCATTCATCTCTTTACTGTGTCCATAGTTTTTCCTTCTTTGATGTTTTTCAAGGTTTCATTGCTAACCCAAGTGGTTATATGAGTAAAGAGCTCACCCACCGCAGCCTAGGGGTCAGATCTGGCCAGGGGTCCACCTTCAGGACAGAAGCATTTCAAGAAAGCCCTGACAATAGCTTCCTTGTAAGTATCAGAGGCTTCCTGTCTCCATGGTGACATGGTTCCACCCCTACTCTGAAGACCGATGTCCCTTCTGGATTCTGTTGCGTGTCCTTCTCTTATACCCTCCACCTTCGCCCTTTGGTATACAACCTACCCTGGCACCCATATCCTGGGTTCCTGCCCAGCTTTCTGGGCTCTTCCAAGCCTGTTTGGACCTCGCTCCTCAGGGGGACCCTGGTGGTTGTGCTGACCACTGCTCCCATCCCTGGAGATGCCGGCTGGGTTTCAGAGGGATCTCCATGAATAAATCTCCAAGGAAAGAACAGATGCCGTGTTTAAGCCAGTCTTTCTGATGTGGTACACTACCTATCGCTGAGTCTGAGGTCTTGTCTCAGGGTTTCTGGGACTTTGGGTTCAAAGCCATCACTCACTGAGCCAGACTCCCTGGCTTCATCCACAGGCCCCGAGTCAATGTGTCGGGTGAGTCCACCTCCAACACAGGGGACCCCGGGCAGCTGCGGGAAGCACTGTGGTGTGGAGGAGCCCGTGAGGCTGAGTGCTCAGGGATGGGGGACATCGTCTCCTCACCTGCCGGTGCACCTTTCTGTCCTTACAAGGCCATGAGACTAGGGATCCCACAGACGTCTGGGCTGCTGGCTGCAGCGTGTGTCCCCCCACCCCCCACCGCTGCCCAGAAGTGGTGGGCAAGGCGGTGGTGGCCACGCCCTGCGAGGGAACACCCGCACCACGTTGCAGACGCTACCACGTTTCCATGTGACCATTCACGCATGGGGGGGGGGTTCCCTCCCATTGTGGAGAACGACAGCCCACCCCCTCCCTGTATTTTCCCACCTGAGCTATCACCCTGCACTCCCTGCCTGGTCCAGAGCAGCTGGGGTCATGGAAACTGCTCAAGACCAGGGGTCAGGAAGCTCAGATCCCAGGCTGCCTCTGCCACCATGAACTGGTTGCTTTCCCTGACTTTGGTTTCCAGTGGGGGTGTCTCTATGCATTCCTGGTTCTCTACTCGGAGCCCCTGTCTGGCTTCTCTGTGCCAAAAAATACTCTTAACTAGGTTTTAACCTTAGGTGCTTGGGCTCTGGAAGTTGGAACAGGGTTCAGACAGAAGAAACTTGGGGGTGCAAAACAGCTGCAGAGCGCTGTGGACGCTGATGGGCTCTGCTGGGTCTCGGTTACAATGTTCCCCTGACTAGACCTTGCTGGATCTGTGATCTCACCCCCAACATCAAACTAGCAGCCTGGCCCCGTCGGGACAGCACTCCCAGGCTGTGATGCTGTGCGTGAGATGCAGGCTGAGATGGTACTCCTGCCGCTGCTCTGTCGGCTCCAAATGCACTGGGATCCCTGGGTCATGAGTCAGATTGTTGTTCAGTCGCTCAGTCGTGTGTGACTCTTCGCAACCCCAAGGACTGCAGCACACCAGGCTTCCCTGTCCTTCACTATCTCCTCGAGTTTGCTCAGAGTCATGTCCGTTGAGTTGATGATGCCATCCAACCATCTCATCCTCTGTCATCACCTTCTTCTCCCACCTTCAGTCTTTCCCAGCATCAGGGTCTTTTCCAGTGAATCATCTTCGCATCAGGTGGCCAAAGTATTGGAACTTCCGCATCAGTCCTTCCAATGAATATTCAGGGTCGATTTCCTTTAGGATGGACTGGAAATCATCAGGGACCACCGGTCATAAGTGAGATCGAATCAATCCTAAGACGCTGTCTGGAGCAGCCCCCGAGCGGCCAGCATTCGCAAAGCTGTGACCAGGTGTTCAGGGTGGAGCCCCGGGTCCCCAAGGACTTTCCTTGAACTCAGGAGGACAGCCCTGGAGTTGAAGCCTTGCAGAGTCTGGCCTCGTACATCTAGGCACCCACCCCTCATCGAGCAGCTCCACCCGCTGAGGTCACCCTTGCTGACAGGCACTCTCACTCCCATCAGCAGAGAGATGAGATGCAGCCTCTGCTCCTGTCCTGGCCCCTTTGCCTACGGACTGAATACGTGAATAGAAACGGTGCTAATAATTAGTTTGTCGGGAAAAGTTACTGAGGTTTCCTTGGTACTTCCCCCCTCTCCATGGATAGTTTTTCTTTCTGAGAAAATAGGCAAGACCGTGTGCTCTCCTGCCTCTGGGATTACTAATATTCCACACCACAGGCCCCGGAGCAGAGGAGTCGAGGCAGCTAGATGGCATTCAAGGCCTTGTATGTGAAAGCCTGGGCTTCCCAAGAGGAATCGTACTGGACAGGCGAGCGGAGGAGGGCACAGGGATGTGGGGGTTTCAGGGATGAGAGGCCAGGAAAGGGCACCAAACGGCTTGGCGTGGAGCGTGGGATAACTTCCTGTCACCGACGTCATTGCAACTGTGGTCCAGGGAGTCCCAAGGACTCTGCTCACATCCAAGATGCTGGGGGATACGAGGATAATGGACACAGGCCTTGGGGACAGGGACAAAGAATCCCTGTCTACACTCAGCTCAGACCCAACCCACCTCAAAGGGAGCATGGGAACTGAACGGGAGTTTATCCATGGGGCACTCAGGGCTGAAGAACAGAGAAGGCTTCCTTGAATGGTTGGACTATACAGAACCTTTTGGAATTTTGTTCAAATCTGGAAGGGAGGGCTAAAGATATGACTCATTTGCAGTGAGAAGGTTGAAGAAGCATTTGGATCAGATTTTATTTAACTTGGAGAAGTAATGGCATGTGATAGTTCTGCTGGTGCCTAACGGGCTTGTGGGTGAAATGAATTTCCTCGAAAAGGGAAGGGTGTAGAAGGTGATGTGATGGCCTGTCTCCTGGTGTTCATCTCCAGGGGAACGGAAGCTATCTTCAGGAGCGGGAGGGGTATAGGGCCCACACCGCCACTGGGCTGAGAGCGGAGGAGGCGGAGTGCCCTCCACCCGCCCCGCACAGCTGGGCTCAACTCTGCCAGCATCCTCCGTGGAGACGAGGGGGGGGAGGAGAGGAGAGAGTGCAGCAAGACAGGAGGGGATGCGTGTATGTGTGTGTGTGTGTGTGGGTGTGTGTGTGGGGGTGTGTGTGGGGGGGTGTGGTGTGTGGTGTGTGTTTGTCTGGTGGTGTGTGTGTGTGGGGTATGTGTGTGTGTGGTATGTGTGTGTGTGGTATGTGTGTGTGTGGGTGTGTGTGTATGTGTGTGTGTGTGTGTGTGTGTGTGGTGTGTGTGTGGGGGGGTGTGTGTGTGGGGGGTGTGGTGTGTGGTGTGTGTTTGGTGGTGTGTGTGTGGTGTGTGCATGGTATGTGTGGTGTATGTGTGGTTGTGTGTGTGGTACATGTGTGTGTATATGTATGGTGTGTGTATGTGTGTGTGTGGTGTGTGTGGATGTGTGTGTGGGGTGTGTGTGTATGTATGATATGTGTATATGTGTGGTGTGTATGTGTGGTGTGTGTGTATGGCGGTGTGTGTGTGGTGTGTGTGTGTGGTATGTGGTGTGTGTATATGTGTGGTGTGTGTGTATGTGTGATGTGTATGTGTGGTATGTGTGTTTGTGTGTGTGTGGTGTGTGTGGGTGTGTGTGGTGTGGGTGTGTGGTATGGGTGTGTGGTGTGGGTGTGTGTGTGATGTGTGTGTGTGGTGTGGGGGTGGGTGTGTGTGTGTGGTGTATGTGTTTGTGGTGTGTATGTGTTTGTGGTGTGTGTGTGTGTGTGTGGTACAAGGGTAGACCCAGTTACACAAATATTTCATTGATTCCCAAGTTGGTGCTAGTTAGAAATAAACACTTTATGGCTGGTAAAGTTTCCATAGGATTTCAGTGTAAATTAGTATTCTTTTTTTATGAGGAGTTTTAAAATTTTTTGTTTCATATCGGAGTATATTTGATTTACACTGTTGTGCTAATTTCGAGTGTACAGCAGTGACTCAGGTATCCATACGCACATGCCTACTCTTTTTCAAATCCTTTCCCATTTAGGTTGTTACAGGATATTGAGTAGAGTTCCCTGTGCGATAGAGCATGTCCTTGTTGGTTATTTATTTTCTATATAGTAATACGTATATGTTAATCCCAAATGACTAATTTATTCATCCTTACCCTCACCTCTTCCCTTTGGTAACCATACGGTTGTTTTCTATTTAGGTGAGTCTGTTTCTGTTTTGTAAATGAAAAGCTCATTTGTACCTCTGTTTTAGATTCTACATGTAAGTGATTAAGTGATAAAAATGTATGAGCTTTAAACACACACACACACACACACACACAAACACACACACAAACACACATGCTTCTGTTGCCTGCTACCAGCCCTTGGCCCCTGCCCCCTGGACAGACAGACCTCAGGCCCGACCACCGTCCGGAAAGTCAGAGCATGAGGAGGCGTCAGTCCTGGGCGGCTATCTCCAAGAGTGCCCCAGGGGAGCAGGGTGGCCTGCATCGCTACTCAGAATTACCCAGGCTCTCCCCAACTCACAGCCTCTCCAGCCTGCGCAGAGGGTAAACCTTTCTGTTAGGGATCCAGAGGGCAAACCTTTCTGTGAGGGGTCCAAGGGCAGGTGTGCCAGCCCTGGCAGTTGCACAGGGGAGTCACCTGCCGGCAGCCCTCAGCTCGTGGCCCGGCGTCAGCCCGCGGGCCCTTGGCTCACAGAGGCCACTGCCCGTGGTGCGCAGTGCCCCACAGATTTCTCATGAGCATCACAGATTTGGAGAGAGACCTGGGGAAAGGCAGCTGGCTTGGGAGTTCATCAGCACCACATGGAGAGCATATATATTCAAAAAGAACCTTCTAGGTAACAAAGTAGTCATGTGTGGATGTGAGAGTTGGACCATAAAGAAAGCTGAGCTCCAAAGAATTGATGCTTCTGTACTGTGGTGTTGAAGACTCTTGAGAGTCCCTTGGACTGCAAGGAGATCCAACCAGTCCATCCTAAAGGAAATCAGTCCTGAAGTTTCATTGGAAGAACTGGTGCTGAAGCTGAAACTCCAGTACTTTGGCCACCTGATGCAAAGAACTGACTCACTGGAAAAGACCCTGATGCTGTGAAAGATTGAAGGCAGGAGGAGACGGGGACGACAGAGGATGAGATGGTTGGATGGCATCACCGACTCAATGGCCATGAGTTTGAGTAAACTCTGGGAGTTGGTGATGGACAGGGAGGCCTGGCAGGCTGCAGTCCATGGGGTCGCAAAGAGTCAGACATGACTGAGCAACTGAACTGAACTGAACTGAACCGTGGTAACAAAGAGGCCGTTAAAAGTCCACCCTGGGATGCTCCAAATAGGAGCTTCCTTTCCTAACAACATCCCAGCTGCTTGTCAAACAGGTTCTGTGGTCTTGTGTGCTCTGCATACCCTCCTGTCCTCTCCTCCTGACTCAGCTGGAGGAGGGTGGAGGATTATCCTTTCATGAGGGAGAGCAATGCAAAGGGCAGCGTCCTGTCTACAGAGACAACCCTGAACAGGGAGGCCTGTCCCAGGCGCCTCTGCAAGGCAGGACGCTGTCCGGGTGAGAAGCCTCTCTTAAACTCTGAGACCCTTTCGGCATGCCCTTCCGGTGATGTCTCCAAGTGTCTGTGATGCTGACTCCCAGGGCTTTTATTTCAGATACAGTCTCCTGCACAGCTTCAGCCTGAGTGTCTCGGGAAAAGTCCCTTCAGACTGCTTTACTTTTTGAAAGGAACCACGATGCCGTCACCTTTAGACTCGGCTGGACGTGAACGTGGTGGCTTGCCCTCTCCGCTCCAAAGCTATACAGAAACATGTGGAAATGTTCTGTTTCTCAGATCGAAAACCATGTGTGCCACGTTTTCCTAGACTTGATCTTAATGTAGATAAAAGTGAGAAACCCAGAGGGGAGCCTGCTGTCGAAGGCCTGCATTGTACGCTCTAATTTAATCATCGTGTGCCTTGGGATTTCTTTGCATAAATTACAACCACGGCATCACTTTCACAAAAGGTGGCCTCTAATCAGTTCAGCTCTCCGAGAGATGGACAGCAAGTCCAAAGCAGAGAAGGGCTGCCCGCCGCCCTACAAAGCTGGAGGCCGCGCCTGGGACTCGTGGCGGATGCCCATCCGCCAGCACCTCCCGGTTCTTCGCCTACTCAGTTCATTTTCTTTCTCTTCTTGACATCTGCTAGCTGCTTGGTTCTTATTTTCTGGGAACAAAGGGTCATTGGCAATGGGTACCACCCTGGTGTCTGGAGGAGGGGAGCTTCCAAGATGCCCCCCGGAGTAGAGAAGTGGTGGAAGGAACCATCCTCTTTGGGTACCTCCCGTGGCCTCCTGTTACTTGTCCTCTCCTTTCTCCCTTCCATTGGACAAATGCAGTTGTTAAATTGTCTGCATTTTCAATGCTCTTGGGTCTTCATCGGGGAATGCACTGTCTCTCATGCGTCTCTGAGCAGACCTGGGCCCATGGCCTCCCTCTCTCCAGGCCTAGGAAGGTCTGTCTCCCTCGGAGCTCCCAGAGAGGTTTTATAAGTCCCTGCATTGAAGGCAGGCCGCCAGCCAGCCGTGTGTGTCCACGCTGTGCTGATCCCAGAGCGTGTGGACAATCCCTCCAGAAGAAGGGGGTTGAGAAGATTCTCAGGATAGAGGCAGCTCATTTCCATCCTTGGAGCTTCCTCTCACAAAGGACATTTGCTGTAAAGACAGAATTGAGTCTGTGAAAACTTTATTCTTTATTTCCCAATGGGTTAACCCTAGAGGAAATGGAATTTTTTTTCATATTTTCCCAATAGAGTGATGCTTTTAGTGCCAAAATCCTCAAAACAGAACGAAGATCACATATCACACCTGTATGGGCAACAGCAGGAATGTGTGATGAAAATCCAGGGCCTACAGGGGGAGAGCTGCTCCTCAATAAAGGTTAAATGAATGAGTGAAAAATTCAATACCATCCGTGCTGCTCAAAGAAGTAAGTGGTTATCAACATATGCAGATGTACACTGCCTTTTAGGACCACAGCAATGCAAAGCCTTATCTCCTGTCAAATCACCATGAGAAACACTGATATTTTTCCTGAGGGTAAAATAGGAGACCAGCCATCCTGTGGATGCATGTGGGTGTATGGGTACGTGTGTGTGTGTGCGCGCGTGGACACACACACGTCAACCCACCTGGACAGCGCTGTTCTGCAAGAACTCCTCTTGTTTTGTGTGTTTTCAGAGGGGTGAGGGGTCATGAGTCAAAATGCTTCCTTGGAATGATATAAGGAATGTCAGACTATACAGCCAGAGCTAAAAGTCTTCCTCTGACTCAATTTACATGTATAAATATGAAGTTCTGAGTGGAAGAGAGTAGTGAAAAAAAGAGATGGCTATGAAAGGTAGGAAGTACACAACAGATGCCTTTTTCTTTCTGCAAATCAGATGGTTCTGTTATTCACCCTTTAATGCTCCTATGAGGTCAGATTTGGGAGATGTTCAGATTCGTAGCCTAATAAATCTCTGGTGTAAGACTGTGTGTGACTGTGCACCTGCATGTGTGTATGTGTGTGCATGTGTGTGCACACCCACACACGCACATGAGTACGTGTGTTCCCATCCGTGCTGTGTAACAGGAGTCAGTCAGGACCCTGTGTCTGTGTGCATGTACCTAGCAATCAGCCCTCCTTTTCCATTTCAGTGGGGCCTGCCGACATGGGAACCCAGTTGTGGGATTTGTGTTGGGGCTGAAAGAAAAACTTGGCTTTATAACGCTCCCCAGTTTTGTTTCTATGTGTTCCTTGTTTCATATTTCCCCCTCTTCTTTCCTTAGATTAAAAAGAGAAAAAAAGCTATTGGAATGATCCTGTGGGGTTTCTATTCCTTTAAAAATAAGCCTCATCACTCAGTGGGACCTGGATATTCGAGAAGTTATAACAGTGGCTCCGGAGTCGGGCAGAGCTGGTGTGCATCCTGGTTTCCCTGACTGCTATGTGGGATCTTTCCATCTACTCTGCCACTCCAGCCCTCTTACTGAGGGTTTTCTTACTTGCAGAACAGAGGAAGCAATTCTTGCCTTGCTGGGTCATAGTACTGAGTATAGTTCACATAGAAAAAACATACAGTGCACAGTAGGCATTTAATACATAAATAGGAATTATTACTTGGTTTGTAGGTGTGTATCAAAGTGCGCAATGCCCTTGAAAAGTGAAAGTGAAAGTCACTCAGTTGTGTCAGACCCTTTGCGACCCCGAGGACTATACAGTCCATGGAATTCTCCAGGTCAGAATACGGGAGTGGGTCGCCTTTCCTTTCTCCAGGGGATCTTCCCAACCCAGGGATTGAACCCAGGTCTCCTGCATTGCAGGTGGATTCTTTACCAGCCGAGCAACAATGCCCTTAATATGTATTTAAAGCAAGAACATTACGGGTTAAAGACAGAGGTTTACAAAATGCCAGAAATGGGCTAATTTGAAATATTTGCAAAGCTTTCAGTAGGGAGATAATGCAAGAGGGTCTTAGCTTTGCCATGAATTAGTTTATATAGCCTTAGACAGGTCATGTCACCTCCCTGGATTTCAGCTGTGTCACAGATAACCCTAAAGAGTCAATGCCTCCCGTAGGGGCCTCTGGTGTGTCCCCTGGAGGGAAGTGTGGGTTTGCACCTCCACCTCCCCAGCTGGGCCCCTGCAGATCCACTGCTGGGTTCTCCTCCCGGGAGACTGTGGCCCCTCTTTTCACATCTCACTTTCCGGAGGTTGTGGGGGGTAGTGGTCTTCCTGGTCCTCAGAGGCAGGGTGGCTGAGCCTCTGCCCCCACCCACGGCCGCTCTGACATCAGGCCTCCTCCCACTGGCCACCCTGCTCCTCCAGGGCTCTGCCCTGCTGAGTGGGAGGTCAGGGGCCCCGTCTCACCAGAGCCTCAGTGGCGCTGTCTCATTCCCTGCCACCTGGAATCAGCCACGCCTCAGCTCTGGTTCTGGCTGGGGCCTCAAATTCGCTTCCCTCCTGGAGTTCCACTCCCGCTGAGAGGTGGAGGGCAGACCCCGGGTTCCTCCAGCACGGGGGCATCCAGGATTTCCCACGAGAACCCAGCAGGCTGCTGGAGCTGGCAGGGACTTGTCATCCAGGTGGCGCGCCCCGGAGCAGACCCCCAGAAGCAGAAGGGACAGCCCCTTCCACCGTCTGTGGGGACACAGAAGGAGGGTCCCTAGCGAAACAAAAGACATTCCCATCAGCGGGGGCCGGGTGGGAAAGCAGCCGGTGGAGACGCCGGGGACGGAAGGTGACCAGAAGGCTGAGTCCCCGGAGACAATTAGAGACAGGCCAGCAGGCAGCAGCTGAGGCCTGGGCCCCGAGAGCCATTTCCTTTGCAGGGCTGCCGCGGAAGGGCCTGTACACTGTCTCTGCCCAGCAATTTGTCCGCAAGGGATATAATAGCCTGGGTTTCATTGCTCTGGGTGGCAGAGAGGACAGTGACCCGCCATGAAAAGAAAGATGAGAGAAGCAGGCCCACACAGTGGCAATTCAGGTGCTTTTGGACGCCACAAGCACGCTCTTTAATTAAGCCCCTCTTCTTCAGCGCATCCTGCAGAAACGCACCTGCTTTCCATCTGCCCGCCGGAGCGGCCGGAGCGTGACTTCACGCTGTCCTTCCTGAGTTCTGCCTGGGACTGTTCACGCGAGGCGGCCACGAGCTCACTCGCTCTTTCTCTCTCTCTCTTTTTTCTCGCTCTGAAAGATTCTACGAAAACCATATTAAAAAGTGTGAGAGCCAAGCGATTCGATTTATCAAAGGGAGAAGGCCGTAAATAGCATTCATTCCGAGAATAGCAAACAGTACTACCAGATTCCTAGGCAAGGGAGGAAGGCCAGAGTCCCCTTAATTGACCTAATCTCCATTTCATGCGCCACGCTGCATCTGTGCCTGCAAGCTGGAACACAAAATATCTTCCTCTCGCAGAATTATTTTCTGCAGCAGCAGTAAACAACCAGGGCCCGAGACACGGGTGTCTGTGCCGTTTGCTGAACGACCCTGTCCTATTTGGTGTTACTGTGGTGGTGGCTTTTTTTGGGTGGTTTGGGGCTGACTCCGTTCTGCAAATGGGTTCCACTCACGTGGGCCGGGCAGTGGGCAGGGCCCCGTGTCCGGCCAGGAGGCAGCAGGGTGCGCCGGTCTGCCCTCCTGGAAATCTTGCTGTTGCCAGGACGGCGCTAGGGCATCGCTCAGGGCCCCTCCCCTCCCCTCTCACAGATGTTCTTGCGTTTTCAGGAGAGGCCCTGCATGAGCAGCTTCCCTGTCCATATGTGCCCGCTGGCTCCAGCAGCAGGGGAGGTTGGTGCAAGCCCAGCCCAGGCCTGGCACCACCCCGGCCCCCACTGCAGCTCAAGCTGCTGGGCTACAGCGCTGGCTTCGGCAAACCACACCCTTTATAACCACCTGGGAGAACGGCTGTCCCAGGAATAGGGAAGAGAAGGCCTTTATTAATTTGTGCAGGATGCGAAGTAACTGCAGGTCTCCTTATCCAGAACTCCTCGTCTGGGGTGCCTGTCTTGAAAGATGCCTGTGTCCTAGAAGCTGTGAGCGGAGCCTCCTGGGTCCTCCTGGCCCCGAGGGCTCACCCATCAGACACAGGCTCCTGCTGGCTGATCCTCTGCGCCTGCGCACTCCCCAGGCTTCCCTGCCCCCTACCTCATGTCGTTTCTGGACACACCCCCGTCTCCCTGCCTCCTTCCATCCTCCTTGACCTCGCACTTCTCTCTGCATCACCCTGCTGGCTCAGGACCTCTGTGGACACCCTTGTTTCCCCATTGTTCCATTCTTCGGTGATCAGCCCAGAACTCGCTGGGTCTGTGGAGCTGAGAGGGCTCTTTTTTTTCTTTCTTTTTTTAATATGTTTGTGATTATTCAGATAAAAGATTGCTAGGCTCCAATTTATCTATGCTGCCTAAAGAATAATGGGGAATTAAACGCAATTCTGCTTTGAAAAAAACCCAACCGTAAAAACAAAATGATGATTCAATGGAAGGTATTCAGGAAAATCTGCAGATTGAATAAGCTTGATTTTTAGCACTTCCAATAGATTGCAAGCCCTTAGCATCATTTATTAACTATTTGGAGACTGTGGATTCATGATTATTATCTCTCCTTTACAGACTAACAGAGGTGTCCACTGTCTCCCAGAGTGGCTGGGAAAAGGAAAGAAAGAGAAACCTGCCATAAAAACAGTCTGGCTTCTCAAATGGCACATAATGGCTCGTGAAATGGAGGAGAGGAGTAGAGACAGAGAGGGAGCTAATATTCGGGTAGAGTCTGTTTGTTTGCTGCTAAGGCCTGGGCAGTTCTATGTGGGACATGGTTTGAAGTCAGGGATTGGGTTTCACAGTTTGCACAGGAGAACACACACGCTTTCCCAGGTTAGGGGGCTTGGGGCAGAGTGTTCTTTGGGGAAGGGGCTGCATCTTGCTCACAGGTGCCTGCTGCATCCAGCAGCCTGGGCCATTGTCCTGTAGGATCTTGAGAGTGCCAGTCCTGCCCACCTCCACGGGTGTGGGTGATGTGCCCAGGACACACCTCCATGATTCCGGGGGTCCTCCTCCCTTGTGGGTGCCTCTTCCTGGAGCAGCTTTTCAATCTTCCTCATTGTCTGTCTGCTTCCTAAGGTACGCCACTCTTCACAAAGCTTTCTCTTGCCTTCCCCGCGCCTATAATGCTATACCTTTCCCTTCAATGTTCCCACTGACAAGGGAGACTTTGACTTCCGTAGTGCTTTCTGTCCAGCTCACATCTCTCTGCTGAATCCTGGCCAGACAGCTTCAAAGCCTGCTGGGTTCCTCAATGCCCCCAACTGTCCAAACAACCCAGGGGTCTTTGCTGTCTCTGCCCTGAGCTTGTCCTTCACCATCTGCTTCTTCTCCATGGAATCCACCTCCATAGAATCAGTGGCATTCATGTAATTATCCTAGACTGGAGATGCACCCTTTCCTTCACACCCCCTTTTACTTGATTTACTGAGTCTTGCTTCCTCTGACGTGGGAAGATTTCTGGACCCCCTTTCTGACCTCTGCCAGTGCCTGAGTTCAGTCTCTCATGGTTCCTGCCCACAGGGGCCCAGGGGCACCTGATGGCTTCCTGTCTCTGGTTTGCTCCTCACCCTCCAATATGTCTTCCACCTGCTGCGGCTTATTTTCGCATAGAAAGCTTTATTTTCCAGCACTTAGAGAATAAGCTCCTTAGCCTGACACTTGAGTCTCTTCAACAGAACTCGCAACCACCCTGTGCACCTGGGCAGGCTCCTGGCTACCCTCTTCCACAGAGGCTGTGTGCAGGGCCTAGCCGCTCTGCTTGTGCCCCTCCACAAATGACACCGTCCCTCCCTTTGCATGATAAATCAGGTTTTAAGATGCCTTTAAATGCTATCTGTGCTATATAATAATAATAATATAGCATATGGTATTTTCTCTCTGGTGTATGCCAATACATACAGTATTTGTCATGTGATGTAAGTTATCTGGTATGCACTATGTGGTATATGCTATCTGGTACATCATATGATATACGCCAAGCAGTATATGTCATGTGGCATATGCTATCCAGTATATGTCATACTGTATATACAATATGGTATATGCCACATGGCATATGTCATGCAGTATATGCTTATATAGCATACAATATCTAGTCTATGCCATATAGTATTAATGTATACCATGTGGTATATGTTGCATGATACAGGCCTGTGGTATATACTATCTAGTATACATCATATAGTATATGCCATGTGGTATATACCATTTGGTACGTGCTATAGAGTTTATGCTATCTCATATATGCCGTATAGCATATATCATGTAGTTTATCCTATGTGGCATATGTCATGCAGTACATGCTATTTGGCATACATCATACATCAGTGTTATTCTCTCAGTCATGTCTGACTTTTGTGACCCCATGGACTGTTGCCTGCCAGGCTCCTCTGTCCATTGGACTTTTCAGGCAAGAATACTGGAGTGGGTTGCCATTTCCATATGCTATACAGTAGCATATATACCATGTGATATATGCCATGAATTGTATGACACATGTTGTATGTGTCATATGATGTAATATGATGGAATATGCAATCAGACCTTATGAATCAAAGTGTAAGTTTCATCTTGAGCCCACCCATCTGCCTCCCACTCAGGAGGCTCTGCCCGCTCTCACGTGCAGCCTCGTATGGGCCCCAGGTGATACGAGGTGGGTGCTGATGCTGGAATGGTTCTGGGAGCCTCTCTGCTGTCTCAGGCGCTGAGAAGAAGCCCCTGACTAGCTGCTTCATCCCAGATAGAGGTGAATGTCTGCCTGTAAGGTGGCATCCTTGCTGAGTCATTAGCAGGCTGTGTGCTTATTGTCCATAACGACTCAGCATCTGTGTTGTTATTCAGTCACTAAGTCACATCTGACTCTTTGAGATCCCATGGACTGCAGCATGCCAGGCTTTTCTGTCCTTCACTGTCTCCTGGGACTTGCTCAAACTCATGTCATTTGAGTCAGTGATGCCATCCAACCATCTCATCCTCTGTCGCCCTTCACTTTGCTCTTTGCAAAGCACTTTCCATTCATTTCTTACTCAGGGCAGGGGATTTCCATCTTATCATACAAAGAGGTGATAAAGATTCAGAAAGGGTAGCTCATTTTTCAAGACGGTGGTTAAACCCTGGTTTCTCCTGACTTGGCCCACTCAATGGGAGACCCACCTCCCTTTCTCTTTCTCTGTCTCTCTCCTCCCCCAGTCCCCTCTCCTCGCTGGTCTTCCCCCTATCTCATTTTCTGGCTGCTCAGAAGTCTTGCCCTTTGCCTTGGCCTCACACCATAGCCTGGTCTTCCTCTGAAGGGCTCCAGGGTTCCCTGATCCTCTGAAGTCCAGAAGTATGAGGAAGTGACAGGCATGTGAGCGATGCTTTGATGGAGGTGGATGGACCACCAGAAGGGAGCCCTGCTTCCAAGGATTCCCTGGTGGGCTCTTAGTTTTTATGCCAGAAAGTAGACCCAGCCTCATCGGACTGTGTCTTTTATGTAATATTGAATTTACACTGGTTTTTGCATCTTGACCAAGATAATGTGTGATAGTCAGAGTTGAGTTTCCCAGAGGTTTTGATCACACTCATTTGAAGTCATCAATTAAGAGGTCCAATTAAGTCATGAGTATCAATGTAGCACTATATTGTGCCAAGTTCATCAAACTGTAGTGGGAAAGGGACCCCGGAGGCTTTCAGAACCTGTACTTGGCCTTATCTCTAGAGATTGTGACTGAATCAGAGGATTCCATTGCATGTCAGATGATTCTTTACCTTTTCCAGTTTTCCTGAGATTTAACTAGTTAATAAAAATTACACATACCTAAGATATATAACTTGATATAAACAGATAAGAATCCCACTCAGAGATTTTCTGGTAGAAGGAAAATTGACTTTACATTTAGACAGACTTGAGTTTAGAGCTGATCTTTGCTATTCATTTACTTTCTAATTTTGAAACAAGTGTTCATTTTTTGACCTTCAGTTTTATCACTTAGAAAAAAAAATCTATGTCAAAGGATTGTCTTTATGGTTAAAATAAAATCAATTAATTATATCATTAATATAAATACCCCCATGTTCCTCATGAAAATGGAAGATTGCTTTTTTATGTGAGTGGCTAGTTTATTAAACTATAATGATATGTAAATAAAAATACTACAATCCTTTGGGAAATATATTGGCTGCTTTATTTAGTTTGAGAAATGTATAAGATTAATGTATTTCTATCTGTGGAAAGTGCTCAGGAATTACTATAGAAAATGATTATAATAATATATCTTTAAATTTCAACTTCCACAGTGTGTTAGGCCAAGTACCGAAAACCGGTACCTCTAAAGCCTAGTGGTAATTCTGATTACTCAGTTACAAGTATGGTTGATGTGTATGGCTGAGTTTACAAAGAAGGAAGGAAGGTCAGGAGCAGCCAAAACAAAGAACAAAGTATTAGCGCCCTTGGACTGGCGCAGGAGGCAGGCAGGAGGCAGGGAGGTCGCTCCACTTTGTAAATCAAGGGGCTTCTGTGTTACCATCCAAGGAGACACCGAGGGAAGCCCTGGGGCAGAACTCAGTCTCCTCTCCTGCCCTACCTTCAGGATAAAAATCAGGTACTAGGTGATTACATCTTAGTGGAAATCACACTAGAAAAACTCTGTTCACCAGCTCAGTGAGTTGACAAGTTTTCTGGTCTACTTCCACCTGGGATAAGGTTTAAGTAAAAGGAGGGGGTGGGGGCAAATTCCCCTGAATACGTGTGGCTGTGACCTACCTTGTACGGAGTTGGCAATCAGATGCAGGATATCAAAGCCGTGAAGCCTGGGTAACCGGCAAAAGCAAACGCAAAGCCACTCTAGAAAACTCAGGTCCACCAGAGAGGAGCCCAGCCTCGCCAACTGCAGACTCCCCATGGCATGATGGTGCTGGAAGGATTTAAAGACATCAGCGGAGGAGGTTAAGTCATTGAGAAGACAATGACTACTGCAAAGATGTCAGGTAGATTTTGGAGGACAAAGATAAAATGAAACTCCTAGAAATGAAAACTGTTACCATTGAAGTGAAGACAATTCAGTTCAGTTCAGTCGCTCAGTCGTGTCTGACTCTTTGTGACCCCATGGACGGCAGCACGCCAGGCCTCCCTGTCCATCAGCCACTCCCAGAGTTTACTCAAACTCAAGTCCATTGAGTCAGTGATGCTATCCAACCATCTCATCCTCTGTCGTTCCCTTCTCCTCCTGCCTTCAATCTTTCCCAGCATCAGGGTCTTTTCCAATGAGTCAGTTCTTTGCATCAGGTGGCCAAAGTATTGGAATTTCAGCATCAGTCTTTCCCATGAATATTCAGGACTGATTTCATTTAGGATAGACTGGTTGGATCTCCTTGCAGATAATTAGAATGAGATAAATTGTATGTATGTCTGGATGCAGGAGAAATCTTAACATAAAAGAGTCTGCACGCCTTCCTTTCTTCGCTGTTATCTCCCAGAGAGAGGCTGGACAGGGTGTCTCCTCAGGTTCACGCAGTCAGCGAGTGAGGGAAAACTACAGTTCAAAGGCGCTTTGCTCTGCTTGTGGCCCATGGCAGGAGAATGCCTTACAGAGTGCCTCGTGCACAAACTTAGGGAAACTGCATCACAGTAAAAAAAACTGTCATTGGCCAGAAGAAAGACTGACTTCTGTGGACCTCCCTGAAGGAAGGCAGCCTCCATGGGCCTCCTTGAAGGAAGACGATGACATGAAGGTCGTAAAGTATAAGAAAAACAGAGAACAAATCTGTGTGGACTGGGTCTACCAAGGATTAACTGTGTACTCTCAAGGCCGTGGGAACCTAAACCAGAATTCAGGGAGTTTCAGTTTTTCTGCGATATCGTGAGAACTATCATAATGAGAAACATAATTATATGGAGACAAACCCCCAGTGGTTTCTAAGCATCCTCCTCAGCCTTTAACAAATAAAGACATAAGCATTTTGCATTCACGCTAAGGAATAAATAGTAAATTATAAACAGAATAGAGACTATAATATGGTGGTGTGGTGTCTGTAGATTTTTACGGTCCCTGGAGTGTGCCGCTGTAGTTAATGTATGCTTTTTCCTGATTTGAAAATATTCACAATTCTTTGTGAATCCAGTTCCCCATATCAGTACAGGAATACTGGAATGGAAAATGTAGTTAGAATTCTATGGGCTCCATTCTTCCATTGCATTTCAATTAGAGACACCATTTGTCTTGGGTCTTTTATCTCTTGGAACATTCTCCCATGTGCTGTCGGAAGATAACGTGGTTTTCAGGTCTTTGAAGTTGTGGGGTTTTCCTCTGTGTCTCCACACGCCCCATAGGTGTATGTAATCTGGCTGTAACAGAGTGTTGTCATGTCTTGTTGACTAATTAAGCCCCTTCCCTTGAAATCCCAGCAGCTGAAAGTTCAAGTGTTAAACGGTGGGACGGTGAATCCAAAAGGGAGCCCGAGCAGCCCCAGCCCCAGCTGGGTTTCATGTTTCTGCCTTTCTTTGCTCTATTTCCTGTCTGTCTGGCCAGGGGCTGCCTGATTAGAGATGCTAGTGTCTTCAACCTAAAGCCAGAGACACTATCCTAACGTGAGACTCGGAACCAGCTGATACGTGATGAGAGACAGCAAATCCACATAGCTCGGCATCCCAGTGGCGGAGTGAAAATTGTCATCATCAACTGATTTGTTTATTCACAGAGCAAACATTGAGTGTCTACTGTGTCCTGGACACTGGGAAAAAGACTGGAGCTACAAAGGTTTGTAAGACGAGATTTTGCCCTCAAAGTACACGACCTGGTGGGAAAGAGAGACAAACGGACAATTGCAGAACATTGGTGGGATTGAGAGAGGGTGTCTTAGGAGTTCTGAGAGCTTGGAGGAGAGGGGCAGACCGTCATCTTTGTTATAAACAGGGGTCAGGTCAGACATGGTGACTTTGAACTGTGTGAAAATCAGTCCAAAGAAGGATGTGAATCGAAGAAGGAGAGGGAGCAGGGTCTAGCCCATCATAAAAGGCCATACATTTTACAGTCCAGGCTTTTGGTAAAAGACTTGAGGGTTGGTTGAAAGATTTTAACTGGGAAGTTGCAAGGGAAACCTTGAGATTGAATCCATACATTGACAGTGGTGTTCAAGGATGGACTTATTGGGGAAGAAAATGGGATTACACAAACTGGGGGACTCTTTCAAAGGAAAGGAAACATTGGGGCTTGGGGCTGAGGCAGTGACTGATTCTAGAATTCCTGAAGGAGCTCGTTGATGGATGCAGTATGCAGCTGGGGTGAGGAGGGCTGGAGTCCCGTCTGGCTGCCTCAAATGGAGACGATGCTGCTTGTTAAAGCAGGGACTGCAGAGAGAAGACAGCATGCTTCCAGTTCTGGTCAGTTGTGGTTTGAGGTACCAAGGAAGCATCCAGGAGGAAATGTGATGACCAGCTGGCCAGGAGTGGCCAGAGCCCCAGAGAAAGATCTGGGCTTGTATGTAGGTTCCTGACTCAGAAGCTTTCTGGAGCAGTTATAAACCAGGTGTGTAAACCATAAAACTACAAGTAGCAACAAGATAACTATAAAATTCTGGAGAATGATTCAATGTAAAGAAAGTGGAAAGAAAGAAACCTGAGAGGCAGAGAGGGAGCCAGGGCCTCAAGAGGAAAGAGGAGACCCAGAAAAGAGAAAAATCATCAAAGCTGAAAGGAGAGATGCCATGGAGAGCTTGGGTCAGTGTGGAAGGGACCCCTGTCCACTGGACTTGGAAATCCGAGGGCTCAGGTGAACATGAGATGAGTTATGTCAGTGGATTAAAGGATGAATTAAACACTAAGCAAAGCAGAGAGCATGAGATGGAGGTGAAAGAGGAGCCAAGAGTTACTCTGGCTCATTTGCCTTCATCTGTAGATGGAGAGATCGAAGTCCAGTAAGGGTGTTTACCCAGCACACTAGCAGGCTTGAAAACTGGGCTCCTATAAGGGACTGGAAGAAGCATGCTTAGAAAGCAGGCAGCCGGCTCCTGCAGGTAGTCCTGAGTTCCAGTGCAGGAATACAAACTTCGCTTTATTGCTGTCATCAGTTTCAACACGGAGCCACTGACGTTTTTGTGCTGAGTGCCGGCATGTTCATAAAAACATTTAAGAAGATCCATCTAAGGTAAATGAGTATGAGGCTGCAGGAAGATAAAGGATGATAAGACAGGAAGTAGAGATTGGTGACAATGGTAAATTCAGGTGAAAAGGGCTGGGCTTACAGGATGCAAGAAAATTAGAGAATCATGAAGACTCTGTCAACATAGGAACAGAGGAAATGAAATTGAGATGAAGGCTAATTGTAGGTTCTCTCCATTCTTGTCTTGAAGGAAGAGAGATTCACTGGCAGGAATAGGAAAATCCGGAAGTATTGTTTTTGACATATATCTAATGACTTTTTTTTTTTTTTGGCCATGCTGCCCAGTTTGCAAAATCTTAGTTCCCCAACCAGAGGTTGAACCTGGGCCCTTGGTAGTGATACCATGAGTTCTAACCACTGGACCATCTGGGAACTTCCAAAATGCTTTATTTTTTAATGGTGCTTCTGATTTCCTGGAGAAGAACCTAGGTTGTACCTAGGAGAACCTTGGAGAAGAACCAGGAGGAGGTTAAACACGTGACCTAATATCTGTCTTTTTAGGGGTATGTGCTCACTGATGGAAGAACACTGAGCAACCTTCACTTTATCCCTGAGTAAATGCTTTCTGATGCTTTCTATTCCCCAGCCCAGCCATTGGAATGCAAGCCCCTGGTGGTCTGCCTCACCTGTCAGGAGCGATTGAATAACAGAGAACAGCAGTGAGGGCTCATGTTACTAATATTCCATTACTTTTGCAAAGGAGACAAGAGTACATTCATTAGTACACTATGAAATATTACCCTAAATAAGTAAAATTAAATTATGCTTGTCAAAATAAATGAACACTGCATATGCCACAATTCCGTGTCTCTAATTCTTTTAATTATGTTTTTTTCTTACTTGCTAATTTGTGAAATTTGCTAACTCACAATGGGCTCCCCTGTCATTAGTGAGAATGAGCTGACTTCTGCCTAGCAGTTTGCACACCCCGCTACCCGTGGCTTCTGGCGTGCTCTACCTGGGCCCCATACAGACTAATTGATTGGTTCTTTTCCTCTCTTCAAGCTTGCTGCAAGCTACATATTAATTTTCACCTTTTGAAATCTGTGATTAGGAGACAAGCATTCTCTCTGCAGATGGAAGGACACTTTTTCGCTCTGAAATTGGAAATTCCAGTCTACATAGTGACTATACTTGCCTTCCTTTAAACGTGGTGTGTGTGTTGTGTTTTCTTCTCAATGAAGAGAAACAATTGTGTTAATTTCCAATGTGTAACTCTGCTGATCCATCACCTGTAGGGATGCAAAAGTCACTTTGGCCCAGGTGTTCCTTGGGAGGGCTTCAAATCCAGGCAGTGTTCCCTGAGTACCTTCTTGTAGTGTGATGCATTCTGAAAGAGTTTTGCAAATATCATCTGATCCATCCTCCCAGTATTTCTATATGTGAGGCATTTTGAACACCTTGTAATGAATCTGTAGCTCAAAGCAGTTAGAGGGATTTCCCAAGTTCATATACTCGTGAGAGACAGGGTGGGAACACATCTCCCCATCACATGTTTTCACCTGAGCCTGGTATGTTATGGGCTCACATCAAACTGCCGGGAGATTGCATATTATTAAGAGACCATAAAGAAATAGAACCTGTGAAGAGAGAGAGATGACGGTGGGAAAGTGTTAGAGGCAGGAGTTGAAGAAAGGCTTACATAGTGATCTCATTCCTAATTTTAACTGTTTTTTGAAGATGTTTACTGAAGAAAATTGAGAAAAGTACAATGAGAGAATGGGCTTCCCAGGTAGCTCAGTGATAAAAAATCTGCCTGCCGATGCAGGAGACGTGGGTTTGATCCCTGGCTCTAGAAGATATCCCTGGAGAAGGAAAAGGCAACCCACTCCAATATTCTTGCCTGGGAAATCCCATGGACAGAGGAGCCTGACGGATTAGAGTCCATGGGATCACAAAAGAGTCGAACACGGCTAAGTGACTGAACAATCACAATAGCAATGACAGAATTGATGCCTAGCAGCACTGCATTTGCATATTTTATCTTTTAATATTCTCAAGATGGGATTACACAGCCTCCCCTTGCCCATGCACTGGATCTCTGGACTCACAGCTCAGGAAGAAGACGTAGGATGCTACCTGACTTTCTCTCAGGCTGGGCTCTGTGAGGCTTCCCACTGGCTCTGTTCTTCCTTTGGGGTATGACTCGGGGAACCCTGAATGGCCATGCCATGTGCTTGTTCACCCTGAGGCCACCAGGCTGGAGACACAGATTAGATGCAGGGAAACCCCAGAAGCTCAGTGTGGTCCCAGCATCCGTGAGTGAGTGAGCATACCTGCCAGCCTCAAGCCACATCAGCTCCCCCAGGGAGAGATGCTGTCCTCATGGAGACCTGCCCCAGAGGCTGAGATGTGAGGGAAATTAAAAGAAGTGGATCTCAATATTATGAAAATGAGTATACTACCCAAAGCAATCTATAGATTCAATGCAATCCCTATCAGCTACCAATGGTATTCTTCACAGAACTAGAACAAATAATTTCACAATTTGTATGGAAACACAAAAAAACTCAAATAGCCAAAGCAATCTTGAGAAAGAAGAATGGAACTGGAGGAATCAACCTGCCTGACTTCAGGCTCTATTACAAAGCCACAGTCATCAAGACAGTATGGTACTGGCACAAAGACAGAAATATAGATCAACGGAACAGAATAGAAAGCCTAGAGATAAATCCACGTACCTATGGACACCTTATCTTTGACAAAGGAGGCAAGGATATACAATGGAAAAAAGACAACCTCTTTAACAAGTGGTGCTGGGAAAACTGGTCAACCACTTGTAAAAGAATGAAACTAGAACACTTTCTAACACCATACACAAAAATAAACTCAAAATGGATTAAAGATCTAAATGTAAGACCAGAAACTATAAAACTCCTAGAGGAGAACATAGGCAAAACACTCTCTGACATAAATCACAGCAAGATCCTCTATGACCCACCTCCCAGAATGTTGGAAATAAAAGCAAAAATAAACAAATGGGACCTAATGAAACTTAAAAGCTTTTGCACAACAAAGGAAACTATAAGCAAGGTGAAAAGACAGCCCTCAGATTGGGAGAAAATAATAGCAAATGAAGAAACAGACAAAGGATTAATCTCAAAAATATACAAGCAACTCCTGCAGCTCAAGTCCAGAAAAATAAATGACCCAATCAAAAAATGGGCCAAAGATCTAAACAGACATTTCTCCAAAGAAGACATACAGATGGCTAACAAACACATGAAAAGATGCTCAACATCACTCATTATCAGAGAAATGCAAATCAAAACCTCAATGAGGTACCATTACACGTCAGTCAGAATGGCTGCTATCCAAAAGTCTACAAGCAATAAATGCTGGAGAGGGTGTGGAGAAAAGGGAACCCTCTTACACTGTTGGTGGGAATGCAAACTAGTATAGCCACTATGGAGAACAGTGTGGAGATTCCTTTAAAAACTGGAAATAGAACTGCCATATGACCTAGCAATCCCACTCCTGGGCATACACACCGAGGAAACTAGATCTGAAAGAGACATGTAAACCCCAATGTTCATAGCAGCACTGTTTATAATAGCCAGGACATGGAAGCAACCTAGATGCCCATCAGCAGACGAATGGATAAGGAAGCTGTGGTACATATACACAATGTAATGTTACTCAGCCATTAAAAAGAATTCATTTGAATCAGTTCTAATGAGATGGATGAATCTGGAGCCCATTATACAGAGTGAAGTAAGCCAGAAAGATAAACACCAATACAGTATACTAACACATATATATGGAATTTAGAAAGATGGTAATGATAACCCTATATGCAAAACAGAAAAAGAGACACGTATGTACAGAACAGACTTTGGGACTTTGTGGGAGAAGGCGAGGGTGGGATATTCTGAGAGAATAGCATTGAAACAAGTATACTATCAAGGGTAAAACAGATCACCATCCCAGGTTGGATGCATGAGAGAAGTGCTCAGGGCTGGCACTCTGGGAAGACCCAGAGGAATGGGAAGGAGAGGGAGGCGGGGGGCGGGGGGGATCAGGATGGGGAACACATGTAAATCCATGGCTGATTCATGCTAATGTATGGCAAAAACCACTACAATATTATAAAGTAATTAGCCTCCAACTAATAAAAATAAATGAAAATAAATAAATAAAAGAAGTGGATTCTGTTTTAAGCCACTAAGTTTGGGGCAGTTGTCACATAGCCATCGTCACAGGAACACAAGCATAGTTTTCCTTTCCTGCTTGTGATCATACTGTACCAGATTCCTCTGTCCATGGGATTCTCTAGGCAAGAATACTGGAGTGGGTTTTCATTCCCTTCTCCAGGAGATCTTCTTTACCCAAGGACTGAACTGGGGTCTCCCATATTGCGGGCAGATTCTTTACCATCTGAGCCACCAGGGAAGCAATTAAGTATATGTAGTGTCTAAAAGAAAAGCTCTTGCAGATGCATTTCTTTGGTCTAATTATGAGAATGTCCATATAGTAAGGAGAAACATTTTTTTGCTAAAACTTTTTGATACTCTGGCCACAAGATGTGAAGAGCCAACTCATTAGAAAAAAAACCCTGATGCTGGGAAAGATTGAGAACAGGAGGAGAAGGGGATGACAGAGGATGCAATGATTGGATGGCATCACTGACTCAATGGACATGAGTTTGAGCAAACTCTGGGAGTTGGTGATGAACAAGGAAGCCTGGTGTGCAGGTGTCCTTGGGGTCACAAAGAGTCCAACAAAACTAGCGACTGAACAACAGTTTACTTTTAAACGTCTAATGTAATCATGAACCAAATCCATTGTGTAGAAGTTTTACTGTGGCCAATTCAATAGGATAGGTTTGGCTCAGATGATTTTTAATTCTCCTTCGAAAGCATTTGGATTGGGTCTTGGTTAGTCAGAAGGTGATCAACAGATCCAATGCCATAAGCTAATGTGTGCTTAGTCACTCAGTTGTTTCTGACTCTTTGAGACCCCATGGACTGTAACCCTCCAGGCTCCTCTGTCCCTGGGGATTCTCCAGGCAAGAATACTGGAGTGGGTTGCCATGTCCTCCCTCAGGGGATCTTCTCAATCCAGGGATAGAACCCCAGTCTCCTGGGTTATTACAAAATAATGGTAACATGAAATACCTTACATTCTCTTAGTACTGAAGCAACGCTAGTTGCCTTATTCGTTTAATTGAAAGACTGTCAGCATCAGTGTGGGTGTCAATCCAATACACACTTGGGGGCTCACCTTATGTTTTCGGGTGTTTCTAAAATCATGGATGCCCCATATGGCACAGCACCTCACCCTGTTCACTGCACCCCCAGCCCAGGAACTCTGGGTGAATTTTGCCCTTCTGGGGAACTTTGCTCTCATGAGTCCATCTTCCCATAGCTCCTTCTCCATCTCAACATTCAAGCCTTGCCTCCTTCTCAGATCCTGATCATGTGCACTAAAGAGTTTCCCATATCTCTCTTAAGCCCTTCACCCTATTTCATATTTTAAAAGTATGTATCATTATCTGAAAACACTCTACCGCCCCACTGGTTTGCTTGTTCCAGCTTCCCTGTCATTTACTGAGTTATCCCCTACCGCCTGACACATGCCTGGAAATTAGCAACTGTGTCATAAATATTTGTCAAGTGTGTACATGAAACAAGGATGGATAAGGACTTGATTTCCCTAACAGAAAATCCTAAAAAAAAAAAAAAAAAACAGCTATTTTTGATGTGCTGACCACACCTGTCCCCATCCTCTCTTGTCATTCTGGCTCCTGATTCTTTCCCACCCTGTTTTGTATTCTGCTTGTGGCTCCCTTTGTAGACATGGGAAGCAAGTTGCGTTCAGATCTTCTGCTATCTTTCTGCATCCATTTTTTTTATTTATCCTGGCTATAGCATCACACCAGTCAATCCTAAAGGAAATCAACCCTGAATATTCACTGGAAGGACTAGTCACTGCTGAAGCTGAAGCTCTTATACTTTGGCCTGATGAGAAGAGTCAGTTCATTGGAAAAGATCCTGATGCTGGCAAAGATTGACGGCAGGAGGAGAAGGGGGTGACAGAGGATGAGATGGTTGGATGGCATCACTGACTCGATGGACGTGAGTTTAAGCAAACTCGGGAAGATGGTGAAGGACAGGGAAGCCTCAGGCTGCAGTCCATGGGGAAGCAGAGAACTGGACACAACTTAACTACTGAACAACAGCAAACTGTAGCACATACACACACCTGAAAGTTTCTGGATGTAACTGGTTATATAAAGAGGACTGTTTGGTTGGGAGAACATGGCAGTGACAAGCTCACGGAGCAACACTTAGGAAGCCAGGCGGTAGCCTGAGTGTCCAGTTTGGGATTTCCCTATTATGGAGAAAATGAGAAGCAAGGAAGAGGACTCTTTTCTTCTGTCTTCAGACAGGCTTGGCACAAGTACATGAAAAAATATTATCCACTTAGTTTCACTGGCCTGGTAGTTGTGGTAAATGTATCTTAAATTCCTAAATGTATCTTAAATTGCATTCTAGCCTCCCATGGTATAGTCAGAGGTTTAATTTCTGAGGTTACTAGCCAGACACACATTTTAACAAAAGCCGGGGTCCATTTGTCTTTACTGGAAATATATATATGTGTGTGTGTGTGTGTGTGTATTCCAGTGCCAGTAAAGACAAGTATATACATATGTATATATATAGACAGATATATATATATATATATATGAACAGATCCGAGTGGGGAAGTATTCACAGAGGAGAACTGGTTTTCTTTCAGTCTTCACACTGGTACTATTTTTGATGGAAATGTAGTTTACACAGAGTAGCAGGCGATGCTTTGAATACTCTGAGATCTGGTTCTGGAATCCAAAGGTGGTTTTCACAGAAACAGCTTCACAGCCATCAAATCTATATCCATTTGTGGAATAAAGGTTTCAGTCCCATTGCATTCCAATCAGAACTTAATGCTTTCAATGCAGATTAACTGTGGGTTACTCTCTCTATCTGATTTTTAAATGTATCCCTGGAAACTAAGCTTGATGCTTTGCCAGAGAGCAGGCCTTTGCCCTTGGCCTTGACATAGCTGCTCTTCCTCCAACAAGCCCTGAGATAGCTACTCTCTAGAGACCAAGAATCCCACTCTAATGTGTGGAGATGCGGGGAAGGAAGGGGGCTCAGGAATCATGCAAGAACTAGAGTGCTGGGGGGAGAAGAGCCACTCGTCTAGGCATCAGAATGTGTGAGACCTCAGCCTGGACGCCCACGTGCAGGACCTCTCGGTTCATTCACCCGACAGTCAGTACATGGAGAGTCAAGGCAAACTGCATTGTTTCCTTCTGTCTTTTTAGATGACATTTCACTTGCAGTTGCCACACTTTGAAGATGATTTAATCTTTCATTGAAAGAGTCATATGAATCAAAGCAAGCAGTGGTGAGCATGCAGGCAGTACTCAGCTGGAGTGAAGGACGGATAGGAACCAGATTTGAGAGGATGACAGATTTTAAGAGTTTTGGAAACTGCTTAGCTGTGGCAGAAGAGGAGAAGGGGCAGGTGAGTGAGGCTTGCAGGACCACTCCAGAGCAGATGCCCTCAAATGCACCGGGTCAGGATCCGACAAGCCAGTCGGTAAAATTAGGTTAAAAATCACAGTTTAGTTTACTTCTCTCTGGCTCTGTCGATGCTCCTACTGAGAACAGCAGCTCTTCAGATTCCCTGAACTCCACTTTCCCATTCTGTGAATTCAGCCATCGCATCTCTGAAGCGTCCTCCTTTGTCATGACGCAGCCACTGCCTACCGCTCTCCTCTGGCCCTACTTTGTCTACTAGACGCCTGGCCCTTTCCCCATCTGTGTTAGTTTTCTCCAGCCACTGTAACAAAACACCACAGGTCAGGTGGCCTAAAGTCAGCAAATAGAGAAATGCATCATGTCACAGTTCTGAAAGCCAGAGGTCCAAGGTGGAGGTGATTCAGAAGGTTGTGGGGGGAGTCTGCCTCTGGCCCTTCTCCTAGCTGCTGCTGGCTTGCTGGCATCTTTGGCCTCCCTTGGTTTATTGATGAACGTCCCCCATCTGTGCTTCATCTTCACCTGGTGTTGTATATGCGTGCAAGGCTGTGTCCAAGCATCCCCCTTTTATAAGAACTGCATTAGGGCCCGCCCTGCTCCTGCCTGGCCTCATCTTAACTAATCACATCCACAACAGCACTGTCCACACGTGAGGCCACATGCCCAGGTGCTGGGGGTTAGGACCTCGACATGTGGCTTCCCAAGGAACACGTTTCAGCCCATGACACCATCTGGTGCCAGGACCAGCAGATATGCTCACCAGGACGGGGAAGACACTGCCTCCTGTGGCCCATGTTGGAGGCACCATCATTACCGTCGAAGCCCGAAGCTTCCACGTTGGGTATTCTCTCCAAGGGTAACATTACCTGTGCCTGCAACCACTGGGGTGGTGCCGCTCTGATCTCAGATGTTCCACCCTCCCAGGAGACCACAGGGAAATGTTGCCCACTTGAGATTTTTCTTTAACACATCCCCCTGGGTGGGCGGTTGAGCACCACCCACAGACCTGGACTATTGGATGACTGAAGAAGAGACCCTTGTTTTGTCTAATGATCCCTGTGATGGCTTTCCATATAACATGGACAGGTGATGAAAAGGCTGATACTGAAACCACTGTTCATCACACCACTTCACAAAGTCACATGGCGACATTCTCAAAACCACAGTCTTTTCACTGTCTCTCTTAGCCTTGCAAGGCCTTCTGTGTTTTATAAAACCTGAATGAAGTTAGGAAGAGATAACAATGAAGAATGGGTCTTATTCATATATCAAGTAAAAGTACCAAATGATTTTTTCAATTCTATGTAAAGCTACTGAGGCCCTTGTAAACTCACTGTGTACATAATACCGGATTTGAGTCGGGAAGATGTGCATTAAAAAGATGTTGTCAAGATTCAGGTTACTCCATGGAGGATGGCATGGATATAGAGTGTTGACCGTAGTGAATTACCTGTCAGTGAATGTGGTCAAATCCAGGGTAAATGATGAAAGGCCAAATGGCTGGGCCGAGAGCCAGGTGGTGACTAACTCATCATGGGGGTTCAGCGTCTGCTGGAGGGATGAATGAATGAATGGAAGCATCATATGTGTCACCCAAATTCATTGACTTTAAAGTGTCTCTTAACCCTGAGAACCTATGAGTCTATAGTTATCTTGTCCCATATCAACCTGTAAAAAACTAGCAGTATTCTTTCTAAAATATGTGTACAATGTAAATTACTTTATTGCTAGCTAAGCCATAGGTTCATATTTTGGCATTCTGAGAGAGGAAATTCTCTCTGAATGCTCAATGCTGATACGTGTATTGGCTGTCTGGCGTGCCATCATTCATGCCATCTGTTCGGGTGGCATTATGCCTAATTGCAAGGTGGCCTGACAGTTTTAAGGGGCTTTGCATGCCAATCACATTTGAGCTTAGCTAGCTAACCTGCAGAACTCAGAACATAACAAGCTGAAAAAAGTTGCCCTGCTGGTAAATCACAACTTCAAATGAAAAGATCATACCTCATTAAAAATGGCCATGTTTTTTGAGTGTGGTAGGTACCCTTCAAAGAGTCTCTGTTGCATTTACCTTTCCCTCAGTGACCACTGCTATGGTCAGGTCATGTATGAAGAGGATATAATTGACAAAGATTCCATTTTGTCCAGCCTGAATCACTGACATGTTATAAATGTTTAGGATCCCTAAAATTCTCAAGCTTGGAAATAAATGCAACGACCTGCCAGAATTTCACAGCATTGTCTTCCTATAATGAGCAAATATGTGTTCACTCAAATCCAGTTTATCTTTTGGAAAAGATGCAGTTGGAGGCTGGATGTGGGTGCATTTGCTTACCTCCTGGAATTGTCATGGAAAAGACCCAACATAAGCATTAAAATATGTAGATTGCAAAACAGGAAATTAAACTGCTTTCTTGACATTGAAAATCCAGGAGTGTACACTTAGGCTTACAGCTGCTGGTTACAGATGAGAAAGTAGGCTCAGAGATGTTAAAAGACTTCTGCAAGATCAGATAGGTAGTTTATGCAGAACTGGGATTATATCAGCCAGCATACTCTCCTTTCTCCCAACATTACTGGAATAATGATATTTGTTTTTCTGATGAAAATGGTAATCATGGGTCTAATCAAGTTTGGATTGACCATGATGTATTTTTCCTTTTTACTTTCTTGTCTTTTAGTAACTCTGATTTTTTTTGTTTGTTTGTTTTTTTTTTTGCCATTTCAACTCAACTGGCCATGCATTTAAACATATGTCTTAAGTATTGTTGTTGTCGTTTAGTTACTAAGTCATATCGACTCTGCAACCCGTAGACTGTAACCTACCAGGCTCCTCTGTTCATGAAATTTCCCAGGCAAGAATACCAGAGTGGATTTCCATTTCCTTCTCCAGGGGATCTTCCCGCCCCAGGGTTCAAACCTGCATCTCCTACTTCGAAGGCAGATTCTTTACCATTGGGCCACTAGGGAAGACCTTCTTAAGTATAATAACATATAAAATATTTTGAAGATCTGATGTTTTTCATCTTATAAATAAACTCTTCGAGATATTTAATAAGAGTTAATATAAGTCATATTTTTATGAAGTAATCTCTGTTTGGAGCTCTCACTGTACCTGCTGCAGACAGATGCTTTTGTGTTTTCATATATTCCACAGTATAGTACTCAGTACATAGCAGAAGCACAATACTATTCTGTACTGAATAGAGATGAGTGACATGAATAAGACCAGAGAAAGTGGGAATGGAAGGAAAGGGAAGTAACATTGCCCATGACTGTATATATGAATGATGGTGTCTTCTGAGGGTAATGCTCCTCACACACTATTTCTAGGCATCATTCTCTATTTAAACACATTTGTATGCATGCATGACTGTCAATACTGCATGCACTCAACTTGACAGAGCCTAGTTAAGACTATTTTTATCCCATTCTGAACCCACCTTATTGGTCTTCTTTACTCCATTTCTTAGTGGTTAGTTCTCATCCCTATTTTCATCATAATAATGTATTATAATACACTCATTTGCAGTCATTAAAACCTCCAAGGTGGTCTAAGTCAGCATTTGTATCTCACTTCTATATTTCCATTGATCCCTACTCCAGGATTCAGTTCTGAATGAGGCTCTGCAGCCTTCCACGGGAAAGCAGGGTGTCATCTACTCTGATTCTTCATCTCATGTTATACTTTCTAGTTTCTTACACATGCTTCCTCTAAAGGAAGGAGCAAGGGTAAGGTCCTCTGTGATTAAGGACCTCTGTGCAGATTCCAGAACATTGGTTAGTCACACTGAGGCAAATGCTGTGGGTTTAACTGAGGTATAATTGTCTCCCTGTTCTCCTTGTTCTCCCTGCTGATGTCAGATAATGCATTGATTGTGTCAGATAATGCATTGATTTTGTCAGATAATGCATTGATTATGTCAGTTCAGATCAGTTCAGTCACTTAGTCATGTCCAACTCTGCAATCCCGTGGACTGTAGCATGCCAGCCTTCTCTGTCTATCACCAACTACCGCAGCTTGCTCAAACTCCTGTCCATTGAATCGGTGATGCTATCCAACCATCTCATTCTCTGTCATCCCCTTCTCCTCCTGCCTTCAACCTTGCCCAGCATCAGGGTCTTTTCCAGTGAGTCAATTCTTCACATCAGGTGGCCAAGGTATTGGAGTTTCAACTTCAGCAGTCCTTCCAATGAATATTCAGGACTGATTTCCTTTAGGATGGACTGGTTTGATGTCCTTGCAATCCAAGAGACTCTCAAGAGTCTTCTCCAACATCACAGTTCAAAAGCATCAATTCTTTGGCTCTCAGCTTTCTTTATGGTCCAACTCTCATATCCATAAATGACTACTGGAAAAGCTATACCTTTGACTAGACAGATCTTTGTCAGCAAAGTAATATGTCTGCTTTTTAATATGCTGTCTAGAGTGGTCATAGCTTTTCTTCCAAGGACCAAGTGTCTTTTAATTTCATGGCTGCAGTCACCATCTATGGTGATTTTGGAGCCCAAAAAATAAAGTCTGTCACTGTTTCTGTTGTTTCTCCATCTATTTGCCATGAAGTGATGGGACCAGATGACTGATAGAGGATGAGAAGGTTGGATAGCACCACTGATTCAATGGACATGAACTTGGGTGAACTCCAGGAGATGAAAAGGAGCAGGGTGGCCTGGGGTGCTGCAGTCCATGGAGTCCCAAAGAGTTGGACAGGACTGAGCAACTGAACTGATGGGACCAGATGCCATGATCTTCGTTTTCTGAATGTTGAGTTTTAAAGCCAGCTTTTTCACTCTCCTCTGATAATGATTTCGCTCTTATCTGATTATGTCAGATAATGCATTGATTGCATCAGATAATGCATGGATTGTGTCAGATAATGCATTATCTGATGTCAGACTCTGTATTACACAGGACCCAAAGTACCTTTAGTTCAAAATGAGTTCTCTAGATGAAGGATGTGTAATAGTACCATGTTAAATCAAATCCCTTATGACTATACAATGGAAGTGAGAAATAGATTTAAGGGACTAGATCTGATAGACAGAGAGCCTGATGAACTATGGACGGAGGTTCGTGACATTGTACAGGAGACAGGGATCAAGACTATCCCCAAGGAAAAGAAATGCAAAAAGGCAAAATGGTTGTCTGAGGAGGCATTACAAATAGCTGTGAAAAGAAGAGAAGTAAAAAGCAAAGGAGAAAAGGAAAGATATTTCCATTTGAATGCACAGTTCCAAAGAATAGCCAGGAGAGATAAGAAAGACTTCCTCAGCGATCAAGGAAAAGAAATAGAGGAAAATAATAGAATGGGAAAGACTAGAGATCTCTTCAAGAAAATTAGAGATATCAAGGGAACATTTCAGGCAAAGATGGGTTCGATAAAGGACCTAAATGGTATGGACCTAACAGAAGCAGAAGACATTAAGAAGAGGTGGCAAGAATACACAGAAGAACTGTACATAAAGGATCTTCATGACCCAGATAATCACAATGGTGTGGTCACTGGCCTAGAGCCAGACATCCTGGAATGTGAAGTCAAGTGGGTCTTAGAAAGCATCACTACGAACAAAGCTAGTGGATGTGATGGAATTCCAGTTGAGCTATTTCAAATCCTGAAAGATGATGCTGTGAAAGTGCTGCACTCAATATGCCAGCAAATTTGGAAAACTCAGCAGTGGCCAAAGGACTGGAAAAGGTCAGTTTTCATTCCAATCCCTAAGAAAGGCAATCCCAAAGAATGCTCAAACTACTGCATAATTGCTTTCATCTCACACGCTAGTAAAGTAATGCTCAAAATTCTCCAAGCCAGGCTTCAACAATACGTGAACTGTGAACTTCCAGATGTTCAAGATGGTTTTAGAAAAGGCCAAGGAACCAGAGATCAAATTGCCAATATCCACTGGATCATCAAAAAAGCAAGAGAGTTCCGGAAAAACATCTATTTCTGCTTTATTGACTATGCCAAAGCCTTTGACTGTGTGGATCACAATAAACTGTGGAAAATTCTGAAAGAGATGGGAATACCAGATCACCTGACCTGCCTCTTGAGAAACCTATATGCAGGTCAGGAAGCAACAGTGAGAACTGGACATGGTACGGCACTCTGGTTCCAAATAGGAAAAGGAGTATGTCAAGGCTGTTTATTGTCACCCTGCTTATTTAACTTATATGCAGAGTACATCATGAGAAATGCTGGGCTGGAAGAAGCACAAGCTGGAATCAAGATTGCTGGGAGAAATATCAATAACCTCAGATATGCAGATGATACCACCCTTATGGCAGAGAGTGAAGAGTAACTAAAAAGCCTCTTGATGAAAGTGAAAGAGGAGAGTGAAAAAGTTGGCTTAAAGCTTAACATTCAGAAAACTAAGATCATGTCATCTGGTCCCATCACCTCGTGGGAAATAGATGGGGAGACAGTGGAAACAGTATCAGACTTCATTTTTTGGGGCTCCAAAATCACTGCAGATGGTGATTGCAGCCATGAAATTAAAAGACGCTTACTCCTTGGATGGAGAGTTATGACCAACTTAGATAGCATATTAAAAAGCAGAGACATTACTTTGCCAACAAAGGTCCATCTGGTCAAGGCTATGGTTTTTCCAGTGGTCATGTATAGATGTGAGAGTTGGACTGTGAAGAAAGCTGAGCACTGAAAAATTGATGCTTTTGAACTGTGGTGTTGGAGAAGACTCTTGAGAGTCCCTTGGACTGCAAGGAGATCCAACCAGTCCATCCTAAAGGAGATCAGTCCTGGGTGTTCATTGGAAGGACTGATGCTGAAGCTGAAACTCCAGTACTTTGGCCACCTCCTGCGAAGAGTTGACTCATTGGAAAAGACCCCGATGCTGGGAGGGATTGGGGGCAGGAGAAGGGGATGACAGAGGATGAGATGCCTGGATGGCATCATCAACTCAATGGGCATGAGTTTGAGTAAACTCCGGGAGTTGGTGATGGACAGGGGGGCCTGGCGTGCTGCGGTTCATGGGGTTGCAAAGAGTCGGACACGACTGAGCAACTGAACTGAACTGAACTGAACCTTTAGTTCAAAATGAGTTCTCTCGATGAAGGATGTGTAATAGTACAATGTTTTAAAGTTTCTTTGACAAAATGTGGTATTATAGTGTTTATGGGAAAGTAGTGAGATAATGCATCCATATGAATGATGTTCAGTTGCTTTTCTGGGAGTCTTCTCTTGCCTATAGGAAAACCCCAGGATTCTTGCTCTCCAAAATCTGCAAATGTACACACCAGCCAGGGGAAATATAGACCTTTCCCAAGGGAAATGAAGAAAGTTGACAAGAGATGTAGGGCTCCCTGAAAGGAAAATGCCAGCACCTTCCAGTGTTAGAGAATCCCTCTCCAGTGGAAGGCAGACACAGCCCTATCCCAACACAGGCCTTCCCAACAGCGGAGGGGTCTGCTGCTGGAGTTGCATTCACCTCTGGAGGTGGTGCTGCGTCCACCACTCACCAGAGTGGAATCCAGGCTCCTCCTGAGAGCCCCTCCTGTTCCCACTGGGAGAGGCTGGTGTCTCCACGAGTTTGTTCCTGACTGTGTGAGAGGCCCGGTTATCCCCAAGCTGGGATGGGGGAACTGGCTGGCTCTTGGTCTTTTCTTGGGATGGCGCCCATTCTCTTCCTGAGGCACTTCACTTGCTCCAGCCTGGTGGTGATCCTGGGGGCTCTCTACCCTGTATTCCCTTTTCTCTCTCCGGCTTGGGTTCATTTCTAGTATCCCCTTATTTAAAGTTCAAAGAAGGATGATAGATTATCTCAGAACCACCTTTGACTACTTCTTAGCAATTTCTGAAAAGGATGAGTCTAGCTACCATTTTTAGAAAGCGACAGACTTGTCCATCTTGGTTCTCGTTTAATGGCTCTAAAAATGAGGAAAAATGTATATCCAGTTACATTTATTTATATCCAATCTTGATCTGAAAACTCTCTGAGGTAGTTTTTAGAAAAAATAATGTTCAATTACTGGTGTACAATACATAGTTGAATAATTTTTCTAGGAATTCACTCAATCCCTGTGTTTAGGATTCTTTATTATGTGATGACCCAAAGCAACCTTCAGTTCAAAATGAGTCCTCTAGGCAAAGGATGTATAATAGTACAATGTTTTAAAGTTTCTTTGATAAAATGCAGCATTATCTTAACAATGTATATGAGAAAGCAGTCAGTCATTTTCTCAAAGGGCAGCAGAGATCAAAATGCTATAGTTGGTCTAAGTACCATACATGCAAATTGAAAGCCTGGGATTCACTCAGTTCTTAGTGCACATAAGTAGCAATACCATTTTGATAGCATCCATTTTCTGATCTGTAAAGGAATGGAAATTAAATGTATCTCAATGAGTTAATCTAGGATTTGCACAATGTAACATAATGTCTCATAACTGACACATAGATTCTTTACATTTGTGAAAGAAAAATGTGATTTATTAAAATCAGAGTCTTACCTAAGTAAACATATTTTGAACCATTCACATCTCTCAACATTTCATTTAAAGAAACCTGGATAAATATTATATCCCCATATGATGGATGGAAAAATTGAGCCCAAGGACATTTTTGCTAAATAAGTAAGAACCTTTCTTGAAAGACAAATCATAACATCATAGTTTTTATCTTCTATCATAACTGGGGAGTGAAATCAAAGCGAGAATGTTCTGTGCGTGCTGTCTGGGTCAATTATCATCATTTGGCCGGTCCTTCTACCTCTCACAGGGAGGCCATGTCAATAAGCCAAGCCCTCCAAGGCTTCATGTGGCTGCAATTAAGGTTCAGCTCTCCCCTGGGATTTTCAGAATCTGGGCATATTGTGGATAAATCCACACCATCTGAAAAGGTGGGGAGGAGAGAAATAAACAGGACAGGAGATTGCCAGCTTTCCATGAGACATGCTTGCTTTTCTTCAGCCTTCTTCGCTTCAGTGATGACTTTTATGTTCTATTGATTTTCATGTTATTTCCCATTTTTGAGCAGAATGGCTTGAAGCAATAGCAGCAATAAAGCAATGTTTCTGTCAGTCATCTCTGTCTTTCTCACCCACACACATGTTCTCTCCATCGCGTACACACAAACACACATAACTCTTGTGAGTGTTGAATTTCCAAATGGAGGAAATAAGGCTGAGATTTCTAGAACAATCTAGGACCACCCCTCAAAGCTTTTAGAATTTGAAACTGTTCTTAGAACACATCTGAAAAGGCATTGAACTCCAGCACCTCTGATCTTGAGGGCTGGCAGCATGGACCCATCAGCTTTTTCAACTTTGGCATTTTACCCAGAAATGCTTCCCCCCACTGCCCCCCGCCCCGTTTCTGCCCTCTGTTAGGCCATGTGATAGTATTCAAGAGTATCTGTAGAATAATCCTGAAGAGGACAGCAGGGCAGAGTCAGCATAAAGTCAGGAGGAGTTAAAGACTGGGGGCCGTGGTTGACAAAATTATAAGAAGCCCACCTGGTTTACACACCTGGGGTAACCCTCAGGACAGTGAATAGAATGGATATCACTCCCACGATAAGATTAGATTACAAAGCAGAGCTGACCCTAAGGTAGAAGGTCCCGGGAAACACTGAATAAAGATGAGCACTTATAGGTGACAAGCCTAATTCTGAACATATGCGTGCTCAGTTGTGTCCGACTCTTTGCGACCTCATGGACTGTAGCCTGCCAGGCTCCTCTGTCCTTGGAATTCTCCAGGTGAGAACACTGGAGCGTGTTGCCATTTCATTCTCCAGGGGATCTTCCCAACCCAGGGATCAAACCACCGTCTCCTGCAAGTCTCCTGTATTGGCAGACGGATTCTTTATCACTGAGCCACCTGGGAAGCCTCTCATCCTGAATAAAGATGAGCAAACCAAATACATAAATAAGAACAAAGTATGAGCAGGGAGATTTTACATGAGGAGGATGCTTCATTTCTGGCTTTGAGATGGAGGGGACCGCCTGGCAGGGAATATAGGAGGCCTCTAGGAATGAGTGGTACCAGCTATGTGAGTCCTTCAACTTTGTTCTTCTTTTTAAAGATTATTTGGCTGTTCTGTGTGCCCTGCATCTCCCTGTGAATCTTAGGTTTGGCGTGCATTTATTTTTCCTTAAGATTATTTCTTCTACAAAAAAATAAATAAATAATTTTCTTAGGTACAGGCAGTGATTCCATCACCATGTATGGAAAATCAAAAAGGTTTTGATGCTGGAACACTGCATCTTGTGTCCTATTTCTCAATCACTTTACATTTATCATCTCATTTACTTTCTTAGGGAGGCAGTGGGCTGGAGGGAGGCAGGGGGCTGGTTGAGAATAACCGGCTTATATTCCAGGCCCGAGTGAGGCCACAGCCGCAAGCATAAGTGATGTGATCAAGGTGCCTGGCACACATCACACTACTTCATAGGGATATACTGAATTAATTAATAGGTCAAGGTCAAGAATCTGAGGATTGGTGTGGGATTCACATGAAGGCTCTCTGAGCCGTGTGGAGGGCTAGAGGGTCATTTCTGTGTGGGTGTAGCTGCTGCCTGGGTCCCAGAGCAGCTGAGTAATGAAATTATACAATCTACATTGTATAATTGTGTCCTCCTCTCTTCTTATTTCCCTCTAAGTCCAGTTCTTTTGAGCCTAACCATGATACACTCTTATGACATTTGATTACTGACTCTTCAAGCACAACGTAACACAGTCTGTTTTCATCTGCCGTTTGCTTAGCGCTCACCAGATGCTGGCCACCCCCAGTGGTCTCTCAGTGGAAGGGCTCTTCCTAGAGGTCAGCTCGGGTCTGCATGCTAGTGTCTTAGCTTGTTCCGATGCTGTCAGAAAATCCCGCAGACTGGGTGGATGGTAAACAACAGAGATTTATCCTTCACAGTTCTGATGGCCAGAAGTCTAAGATGGAGGCACCAGCAGGGTCTCCTTCTGGTGAGGGTCCTCCTGGTTCACAGTCACACCTCGTTTATGGAGGAAGGGATGATGGAGCTCTCTGTGTCCTGTTTACAAGGATCTCCTAGAACTAACACCAAAAAAAAGATGTCCTTTTCATCATAGAGGACTGGAATGCAAAAGCAGGAAGTCAAAAGATACCTGGAGTAACAGGCAAGTTTGGCCTTGGAGTACAAAATGAAGCAAGGCAAAGGCTAAGAGAGTTTTGCCAAGAGAATGAATTGGTCATAGCAAACACCCTCTTCCAACAACACAAGGGACAACTCTACACATGGACATCACCAGATGGTTAATACCGAAATCAGATCGACTATATTCTTTGCAGCTGAAGATGGAGAAGCTCTATACAGTCAGCAAAAATAAGGCTGGGAGCTGACTCTGGCTCAGATCATCATTTCCTTATTGAAAAATTCAGGCTCAAATTGAAGAAAGTAGGGAAAACCACTAGGCCATTCAGGTTTATAAGAACATGAATCCCATTTGTGAGGGAATTCTCCCAGCTCTCGTGACCCAGCTCCCAAAGGCCCTATCTCCTAACACCATCACATCTGGGGTTAAGGCTTCAATATATGAATTTGGGGAGGACACAAATATTCAGTTTCAAGTACAGGTCAAAGGACATAATCTTTCCATGACTCAACCTCTTTGTCATTAAAAAATGTGAATAATCATCACACCTACCTCATAGTTTGTTTTGAGGTTTAGATGAGTCCGTATATGGAAACTACTTAGAATAACATCTGTCACAGATAGTATTGATCTAAATGCATATTAATATATTCCACTGTTCTGAAAGGTATCTGAAAATTTATACTTCTCGCTTCTCCAGGGATTTAAAACGTACTTAGGTAGATACAATGCAGACATGAAATAACTGGAGCATAACTAAGCAATAAATCTTGTTTAATTGCCTGTAGGTACAGTGGGTGCTGGGGCTTCCCAGTGACTTTAGTGGTAAAGAACCCACCTGGCAATGCAGGAGCTGCAGGAGACGCAGGTTTGCTCCCCGGGTCAGAAGATCCCTGGGAGGAGGGCACAGCAACCCACTCCAGTATTCTTGCCTGGAGAATCCAATGGACAGAGGAGCCTGGTGGGCTACAGTCCACATGGTCGCTAAGAGTCAGACACGACTGAAGAGCCCGAGCGTGAATGCAATGGTTATTCAGAGGGAGAGAGAGGATCTGGAATTGGCACAAGCAGAGAAGATTCCTAAAGAGGATCAGGAGTCATCCTCAAAGTACAAGATGCCACTGCTGCCTGGTTTCTGCGACGCTGTTTCTCCTCACGTCCAACCTTTTTGCAAGAGCAGCTACTGCCCTAACTTCCCCCTCCTCTCACATTACGCAAAATACTGCCATGTTTAAACTTTGATCATGAGCATTTGTGCAGTTATATGAGGAATGGAATGTGTATTCCAGAGGGATCTAATTCCATATATCACTCAGCGTCTAAATAGCATTTTTGAGTAGGTTTTAGGGTTCTTTGATTAATCCTCTTCCCCTGACAGGTTTTAAATCATCTATTCAGGACATTTAGAGCTTAGCAGAACCTAAGCGCCACCTTCCTATTCTGGAATTTCTCTCCATGGCCACTGCTACACATTATTCTCCATGGTCAGTGTGGGGAATGGGTTTCCCTGGTGGTTCAGATGGTACACAATCCACCTGCAATGCAGGAGACCTGGGTTCAATCCCTGGGTTGGGAAGGTCCCCTGGAGAAGGGAACAGCTACCCACTCCAGTGTTCTGGCCTGGAGAATTCCATGGACTGTATAGTCCATGGGATTGCAAAGAGTTGGACACGGCTGAGCTACTTTCACTTTCAATTTCAGGGTGGAGAGCATCCAACACTCGGTCAGGAAGACTCAGTCCAGCCAGCGCTGCGGGTGCTGACCTGCTGGCCTCCACCAGCCTCTGCATCAGGCGGTGTGCCTTCTCTCTGGCTGGTCCTGCTTCCTGAACACAGAGTCTTCTTGAGAGGATTTCTTCTGACTTAGGATGGCTCACCTTATTTTCTGACGTTATGACATGCATGCAGTAGAAATGGCACATCAAAGTTTGAAGTTTGATCTTCTCCCAGGCGAGCGACATGCTGTAAGAAACCCTCTGGTGAGGCTGGGCAGGGACAGTCCCAGCTCTTGAGAGCCACGTGAGCCAAAGGGTAAACAGCCTCCACCCTGACAACTGTTCTGCACCCAGGCGACACTTCCAACACAGTATTCAATAAATCACGGGAGATTTTCAGCACTCCATTATAAAATAGACTTTGTTCTAGATGATTTTACCCAACTGTGGGCTAATGTCAGTGTTCTGAGCATGTTTAGGATAGTCTAGGCTACATTAAGGTGTTAGGTAAATTAAATGCATTCTTTACTTACAATGTTTTCAACTTCTGATGGATTTGTCAATCTCTACTTACATAAGTCTGATAAGTAGAGAAAGATCTATACATGAAATAATACATATATATATATAATACATTTATATTTATACATTAAATAGAGTATAGAAATATATGTCATATGTCATCTATTTTTACATAGTTTTAATATGTACAATATACAGATTGTTATGATTTATCAGGTTTATATAATGCCATCATAATTAGAGAAAGATCTGTACATAAATTAATACATGTATATATAATACATTTGTAGTTATTATATATAATATAGGAATATATGTCATATATAATATATTTATGTAATCTATAATACACACAATATAAATATACAATATATGTATACATTATATATATATGTATACATATATTAAATATATATATATATATTAAAAATCAAGAGTCTTCCATTCCAGAGACAGTAAGAGCATTCTTTCTCTTTGGAGCCAGCATGGTAAATAATCAGCACGTGTATGTTGAGTGGAGGACAGAAGATATGGTAGAAAAGGAGAGGTCAGGCAGTGAGTAACAGCTAGGAGCAGGAATCTACCACTGGCCACTGCAGACTCCCTGTGGGTAGGATAACACAGTGAGGAAGGGTCTGCCTTTTGGAAAGAAGCTGATGAGATTTCTTAGCCTGCATTTGCCACATATGAACTATCTAGTATTGGGCAAGCATCTTTGTATTCTTATCCACAAAATGAGATTAGTAACACCACCTATTCCATAGCGTTGGTAAGAAGACAAAAACTGAAAGTAAAAGAAATAGAATAGTTGTGTTAGGACAATGCATAACACAAGATAACTTGGTCATAAATATCAGCTTTAATCATTATTATTTTATCCACTTTTAAATGAAATGTTTGAGAAAACAGCTGTACCAGACTTTGATAGACAACATAGCATTTGAATCATCCAACTGACTCCACATGTTTGGTTCCCATTCTTACTAAGACAATTTCTGATTTTGCTTCTTTCATAGCTCAGTTGGCAGAAAATGAATTCACATTCACGCTGAAATGAACTTTCCAGCCTGTGTGACACAGCTTTCCCATTAGAAAGGAACATACGGACATTATGGTTCCAGCATTAAGAACTGAGTATCATTTAATCCCCCTGAGACAAATTTCTTCTGGGTATAAACAAGAGTGGATTTCTGGTCAGTCCCCCATCCCCAAGCATGTTGAGTTCATTCGAGCAACATCAATAAATGGGACCTTTAGTGGTCACCTCTGGTGCCAGTTCACACATCTACTTGGAACCCACTGAAGTGGCCCCAGGACACCCAGGGGAGTCCTATGCACACTGAAGTAAGTGGGAATGGCTGGTTCCATTGGCCTTACTTCCCTGGGGTTTGTTAATAATATGATCTGATATAAACATCTTTGCTCATTATTCTTTCCAGCAAAACACCTACAAAGATACCCATCTGACTGTTAAATCCTGTATTTGAGCTCTTGCTGTTGGACAGGATGCAAAATCAGCTGGGATGTATGCAATCTGTTATAGGTTGAATTGTGTCTCCCAGAAAAATATGTGAAAGTCCCAACTCCCAGTGTCTCCAAATGTAACCCTATGTGAAAATAGGGCCATTGAGGATGAAATTGGTTGGCATGAGGTTATGATGGACTGCAGTGGGCCCCAAACCCAATATGACTGGTGTCCTTAAAAGAAGAGGAGAGAGACACAAACAGGAGAATGCCACGTGAAGACAGACACGTGCTAACCAAGGAAGGCCAAGGACTGGCACTAAGTCTAGAGCTGGAAGTGGCAAGAAAGACCCTCTATAGATTTCATGGGGAGGATGGTCCTGCCAACACCGTGATTTTGGAGTTCTCTTCTCCAAAACTGTAAAACAATAACTGTCTGTTGTGTTAAGTCTCCCAGTTTGTGGTGTTTGGTTCCGACAGCCATGCCCCCCACCAGCAGCCATTGGAACCCTTGGCCATGCTGACTCTGGATTTGCTTAAGGCACCATCCTATGCTAAGCATGTGTTTGACATGAGGTTGGAAAAAGGCAGTGCTTCATCTTAGGCATCAAATACAAACAAACAAGAATATTTGGGATCCTATTGTGAAAATGCCTATTTCTATTAGTTAGCTCTGATAAGCTATCTGCCTTTTCCTACTAAAAGGAAAATCCATGGCATAATTGAATTAGTCAGTCTCTTGTAAATGAATGGTTTAGAACAGAATGGTTTTATCAAGATATCCTTGTAGGATTTTTATCCCTCATTGATTCCACCCTAGTAAGTGCATATAATTCAACATCAAGAAAAAGAAGAATATGCTGAAGATGCATTATTTTATAATGCAGGAAAGCAAACCAATAGAGATTCTTATAGACTTTGAATGCCAGCCGGATTTTTAAAAGGGCTAAATTCTTTCAAGTTATTTGTTGTTTTGGGGAACTGGATCCATACAATAGTGAAAATTTTACCATATCAGTTAATATGATGTTAGAAAAATGTGATGTATTGATTATCCTCTGATCAAATACTCCATCTCATAGAACTCTTGATTCAGACATTCTGACTTGACTGGATGGGTTATTAGCCAAGGAATAAACTGGCTCATCCCATGAAAGCATTATAGTGAGGGAGGTGCAGTTGTTAAAAAAAAAGAATGCCATAAATTTTGTGCCCGGTAGCTCTTCATGCAGACTCACATTCTACACAGATGGTAACACATTTCAATTGCATAAGCAGCCCCTTATCACCATCTCTCTCTTTTGTGTACGTTACCGTGGCAAGCAGAGCCCAAGGCTATTGGCAGAGCTGAAAAAAAATTTTTTTTTTTAAATGATTGCCACTGCTTTGGGATTAGGTAAACTGCGAGGAACCAGAAGCAGGCCTTTCCAGTTTGAGAGCTTGTGCATTTGCCAAATGAGTGGTTTTGAAAATTGGCCTTCCTTTGCTGAAACATGTTTTTCTACACTCTAAGAAACCTCCACATAAAAGGGAAATGTTGTGTCAGGACACAGGAGGCAAATTGAACACTGTGCCTCCTACTTTTTCTTTATTTTTATTTTCTCTTGTGGAATGAAGATGGGCCAAATACAAGCCACATTTATATTCCACCACTCTTTTTGGTGGCTTCCAGGAGACAGTCTGGAGGCGGTTGACAGAGTGACCCCACTTGCAGGAGCATCTACTATGCCTAAGAGACAAATATGAATAACAGGTTGACCAGCAGTCCAGGTGAGCAGGGACGCCTCCTGGAAGCATTTGAGACAGATGCTCAGTGACCTCAAGTTTATTGTACAGACTTTAGCAAAGGCACACAGGAATATTGTCCAAATGCCCTCCTTCCAGTCTCACGATTTTTGGCAGAATATATTGTCAACTAAGAGTCAGGGTAGTATGTAGGACCCCCAAAATAAAAATCATGAAATCCTGGCAGTTTAAGTAAGGAGACCCTCCTTCCCAACTTGCTGCCAGAGGCAAAAACTAGTTGAGTTGGAAGACTAGTTGCAGAGAGAGGGTGGGCAGTGGGGAGGTTGGTTCAGAACCAGCACCTACAGCCCACAAGTGATAAAGGAGAGGGGGGCACACATTTCACCATCCTAAGAATCTAGGAATGTGACCACAGAGCCTGTCCTCAGAGCAGGACTTTTGAACTAAAATCTAGAGCTTCCTCCACGACATCAACTTGCTTTCTCTCTTTTTTTTAACCATGATAATGGAGACCAGAGATCTCAGCTGTTTCATCTTTAAATGCTCTGCAACGGTTACTAATTGCAGGTAACTAATGGTTACCCTCCCCAGCCCGAGGGTTGGGGGAGGGATGATAAGCTCATGCTGTCTTGGCTCAGCATCCAGATCCCAGAAATTTGAATGAGCAATAGGATTTTACTTGGGAGCCAGGAGACCGCACATGGTTATTTATTTGTTATTCTACTGTGTATGTTGCATGTCCATCAGCTGTTCTAGGCCCAGGGGAGCAGAACCAATATGCTGCTGCAGATGCAGAGAGGGCAGCCCTGGAAGGGGTGAGTCTGGTGTGGGGGCCTCGGGGGAGGGATGAACACAGCTCAGCTGCATGTGGCTGTTCTGGGGAAGGCTTACTTGGTTGCTGTGTCTGTAGTGGAACCTGTCATTTAACGAGAACTGAGAGGGAGAAACCTGAATCATTTTCTGACTATCTGATGATGGAGTCTGGTATGGGGCAATTTGGGGAGGAAACAATGAAAACTCAGGAATCTGAAATATCGCTGAATCTTCAAGGCAGAAAGCACTTGGTTATTGGCTCGCATGCCTGGGGAAGTCCTGATGGCCTGGAGCTGCCCTTGCCTTCCCGTGGCCAGGAGCCATGAAGCCCGAGATGACATCACACTGTGTGTCCATGGACTTCTACACCTGCCCTGGTCTGGGTGTCCCACGAAGCCCAGGACTCCAGCATCCTCTGTCTTCCCTTCAAGAGGAGAATTTAACAGCATTCCCCTTGAGTGTAGGCTAGACTTGCTTCTAAGACACAGAATAAGGAGGAAATGATGGTGTCTGACTAGGTCATACAATCTACAGCAGCTTCTTGAGTGCCCTTCTCCTCTATCTCTCTCTGTCTTTGTCTCTCTCTCTCTCTCTCTCTGTCTCACACACTCTCCTCTCTGTCTCATCACTTGGTTTGAGGGAATCTGATTTGTAGACAGGCTCACATGTCAAGAACTGATGCCTCCAGATTCCAGGCACGTGAGGTAACACCTTGGAAGCTCACAGTCAGGCCTTCAGAGGTTGTCACTCCTAGCCAACAGCTAGACCATCACCTTTCAGGATACCCTGAGCCAGAGCACTGTGCTAAGCTGAACCCTTGTTTGTTCCTGACCCTGAGACGCTGTGTGTGGTGCTAAACTTCCAAGTTTTGGTGGTAATTTGTCACAGGCCAGAGATAACTGATATACTCTGGACTCATCCTTTCACACAGCTTCTTGAGTCCTCTGCCAGAACTGCTCTTACCTGGGTCCTTAGTAGATCCAAATTGATCTCTGAATTCCTGAACCGATATATAATCTCTTTAACCGAGAATCCAGTGTTCTTGTTGGCATGAAAGAGATGAGCTTGGAGACCTCGAATGGACCTTGCTTTATTTGTTATACTTCCTGGAAACAGCTTCATCCTGGTTGTTTGGTTAGGGTAAGTACAGGAACCATAAGGGGTTTCATGAGATGGTTAATGGCACTGAAGCTAAGCTATTGCTCTTGAGTGGGAGTGAAGGGGTGGAGGTAATTTTCATGTGACAAACAGTGGGCATGGGAGTGCATCAACCATGTGGTATCATTTATTCTGTGACAGTCATCATTTCTTGACATCAAATTAGTATCATTTCCTGTTGCAATTACAAAGGTGCTTTTTTTCTCCAGTCTTCAAAATAAAATTTCACCAACACATATCGAGTAATTACATGCCTGAACTCTGGCATTTTAAGTATGACTAAAACATTGAAATTCAATTCTATAAGGGACACAGACATCTCTAAATCCCTGAGTAACTAGATTAAGAGCTACTCTGGATATATAAAGGATGTGTTCATTGAAATGCTTTATGGGAGAGAGACTGTATGAAGACAAGAAGACTTTATGTAAGAAGGGGGAACAGAGTTGAAATATGAAACATGTCTAGAATCCCAACAGAGTAGAAGTGGGGAAGAAAATATTCCAGGTGAAGGAAACACCCTAATCAGAGGCTTGAAGATGGAGGAAATACAATTTTAATGCAGCCTGAATTATCTGAGTTATTCAGGAGATAAGACTGGAAGAATTCACATGGTCAATGTTTAAATATTCATAGGGGTCTGGCTCTTTCTTGCGTTTTAAAACCTATTCCTATCAAATATCTCAACTTTGTTAATGCTGTCATCATGGTATTCTGTAGTTTTCCACGATCTTTGCAATTTGCAAAACATTTGAGTTTCATTAGCTCATAGAACTGTACCAGAATGAATCAAATTTAGCAAACGGTTACAGCTTCTTCCAGTGGCAACAGGAGTGGAGAACAAGCTCAGAAGCACAGAAGGGACTCACAAGACATTAATCATCATGTTTCTTGGCACCAGTGCTGGTCACAGCAAGAAGTATTGGCAAAAGCCCAAGAGACAATGAATATGCAACATTTAACCTTTTTCCTTCAAATGACATGTACTCCTTTAGACGTGTTATCTGACACTCAGTATAACAGATACCCTAGAAAGCATGACTCTCTCTCTCTGTGCAATCCCCAAATTTGAAGTCAAGTGGATCTGTTTACAATTCTGTGAAAGTGTTCATATCTGATATCCCGGATATATTCAAAAATTCTGAAGTTTTTTTTTTTTTTTAATTTAAATAGTACAGTTCTTTCTGTACTGTTTCATACAGACTTGTATAATTTTCCTGATTCTTTTTTTTAAATGACTGGCTTGCTTATTTGTATTTTCTAGATTTGGCTGAAATTTGATGTTAATTCTTTTAAATGAATAATCTTAATGGGATACAGAATTTTCCATCATTAATTACTAAACTGCAAACTTTGTATCTGAATAATTGCTAAAAACAATTAAAAGTTGAAGTAAATCCTTTGAGAGGTCCACACCTAAACCTAAGTCATTCAAATTCAGGGCCTCTCCATAATTATATTATGAAGTAAACAGAGACTATGTTACTTTTTGATCATGACGTTTCCTAAGCATCCCATGAGAGCATCATCAGGGGAGAAAATAAAAGAAATATTTAGTACCAAAATAGGCCAAGAGGGCAAAAGATGTTTCATATCTCATATTTGAGTGTCTTACTCTTGGAGCTCTTGATCTAAAAATGATATTCGTAGAGTGTTTTAGAGTTTAAAAAGAATATTCATTCCCTTTTTTCATGTGATTCTTTCAGTATACTCTGAGTCTTCATCAGCCTTATTTTTCTAATGGAGAAACTCAAGATCACAGAAGTTAAATTATTTATTTTGCTGGATTACATTTTGCCTTAATATCTTTGAAACAAGAATCCATCTCACAATTAATGTATTAGCAATTATGCCTTTGTGGCACTGATCTTTCATATCAGTGTTACATATACATCTTCAAGTCAATAAAATATGCAAATTCTAAATTTCATGTGGCTTGTGAGTAGTGTTTAAAATCAACTCTGATTCCAAATTATTAATATAGTCTCTTCCCATGAAACTGCTACCTCACTCAAGATAATCTGTGAAAAATAAATCAACCAACATAAAAATATTTGAACACAGTGGATTTTGAGCTGCAAATACGTCTATATTCAAAATAGGCAAATATGTGCTGCATTGCTTTTTAATAACAAAATATCAATGCATTCCTATCAAACTTGAATTATCTATATCTTTTTGTTGTTGTTCAGTTGCTCAGTTGGGCCAACTCTTTGCGACTCCATGGATTGCAGCATGCCAGGCTTCCCTGTACTTTCTCCCAGAGCTTTCTCAAACTCATGTTGATTGAGTCGGTGATGCCATCCAACTATCTCGTCCTCCGATGTCTCCTTCTCTTGCCTTCAATCTTTCCCAGCATCTATTTCTTTTAAATTCAGTGTAATTATGTAAACACTTACCAAGAGTGTCTTTTGTGCAGGAGATATTGCCCTTCCTTGTGAAGCTTCTACATAGGTTCTTAAAATTCAGATCACACCCTTATGAGAGAAGATGATGGGGAATATAAATTGATAAGCGATCCTACCATGTAAGAGGTTTGTGTTCAGAACTTTTACAGACTTTGCCTCATTTAAATTCCCTTTTTGTAGATGAGTAGACTGAGGCTTATAAAATTATGCTTTCCCCATGATATCGGAAGTAAAATTGTTGAACTGAAAGTAAAATCAAATCTTCTAGCTCACCAAACCAATTTTCTTCCTTTATCTCACGTAAGTAGGTAGCTCTTACATAAGATATGAAGAGAGACAGACAATTATTTTGGTGTTTTGTAAGAAGAGACTTTTGCAGTGTATGAAGAAAGCTAGTACAAAATAATCTCTCCTCTAATCAAACAAACTTCCCTTTATTTTGTGAGCAAACCTCCTGCTGGGGCTATTTCTCAGGAGACATTCTCATCTCACAAATGGAGTGTGAAATCAATGAAATGATCAAAGTGTTGGCACAGGAGAAAAGAGATGGCCCAGCAACTTTATTTGTTAATAAAAGTACTAGATAACCGGAAACTTTGAATTTGCTTGAGTTCTTTTCATTTCATAAAAATACTTCTATCCAAAGAGAAGGAGAAAAAAAGGACATTTTTTCAACTCTAACCCTGAGCTGGGCACTGTATGTTTACCATCAATTTTTATTCCTGAGACAACTCTGTGAGTTATTATAACTCTTGTAAGTGTAAATATGTTGCAATGAAAATAGCTTGCCCAGGGTCACATAATTGTGTTTTGTTCCAGAACCACAGGACCTTTCTACTATATGACATTGATGGGGTTGGAGAGCCCACCATGTATGCACATTGGCCAATAAATGAACAGCCGGAGTCGAGACTACCACCCAGCTGCCTGGGATACTGACTCAGCTAAACTACCAGAGCTTCTGTTTGAGTTCTGATAGCGTGGAACTAAATGAATCTGAATTAATACTAATCATATATTTCATTGATCACTATTAATCTTAAAACCTGTTTTTCGCTCTCATTTATCTTCATAATACTCCATTGCTAATTACCATGTTTGTTGTAGTTGTTCTTACATCATAAAATGATATATTTTTCAGATGAGGAAGAGTACATGTGTAGAATTGACAAGGTCACACATATTATGGGATAGATCTCAAATTTTTAGCTCTTTCTCAACATTGCTCTCAATTTTAAAATTTTAAAATGTGTTTTTGGGGGGAGTCCAGGCATGGACAGGTGACAGACTTACTTCCTTGGTATATTTAAAAAGGTGGAAGATAATTCAGTCAGAGATGTTGGTGTTTTGAAAACCAAAGAGTGACAGATACACCTATGTTTCCTATGCAGAATGTACAAAGCAAATCTGGGGGTGATGTTGGAGAAAGAGTTAGTGTGAGTGAAATGGGTGTTAGTAAGAGTTCTCAAAGATGGAGATGCTGTGGTTGGAGAGAAAGAGACAGTCTCAGCAGCACAGACTTCATCCTTCACAGGAGGAGTGATGTGTCTCCTTGGCTATCTCCATGCCCTTGGAGAAGGACACGGCAACCCACTCCAGTATTCTTGGCTAGAGAATCCCATGGACAGAGGATCCTGGCAGACTATGGTCCATAGGGTCACAAAGAGTCAGACAAAATTGAAGCAACTTAGCACATATGACCTTGACCTGTCTTCAAAGAAAGGTGAACTGGTGGGTCATTAAGAATTTGAGCTGGAGGTGGGAAGGAGATTCAAGAAGGGGGGACATATGTATACCTATGGCTGACTCACATTGATGTAAGGCAGTCAGTCAGTTCATTTCACTCAGTCATGTCTGACTCTTTGCGACCCCATCGACTGCAGCACACCAGGCTTCCCTGTCCATCACCAACTCCTGGAGCTTGCTCAAACTCGTGTCCATTGAGTCAGTGGCGCCATGATGCATGTATGGCAGAAAATAACACAATATTATAAAACAATTTTCCTCCAATTGAAAAAAAAGGAAATTGAGCACTAACCATTCTTGACCCCGGCTTCTCCACTGAATATCTCTGAGACCTCACGTGGTTTACCTCTGGTCTCTGTGCTTCAGTTTCCTCCCAGTAAGTCATGGTGATCTTCCTTTTATCTGTCTCAGACTTTTCATGAGAGCATATAAAGTGCTTGGAGCCGTCTGGGACACAGATTCAGAAAGGAGGTGTTAAGGGCTGTTCTACCTGCTATAGCCTCCATGTTCCTATCTGTAGAATGGGGATTGATGTGACATTCTGAACAAGAATCACATGAGAAATACAGATTTATCAAAATACATAAAGCAGAAAGTGAAGAGGTACTAAAGAGCCTCTGATGAAGGTGAAAGAACAGAGTGAAAAAGCTGATTTAAAACAACATGCAAAAAACTAAGATCATGGAATCCAGTTGCATCACTTCATGGCAAATAGATGGGGAAAAAGTGGAAGCAGTAACAGATTTTATTTTCTTGGGCTCTAAAATCACTGTAGACAGTGACTGAAGCCATAAAATTAAAAGATGCTTGCTTCCTGGAAGAAAAGTTGTGACCAACCTAGATGGCATATTAAAAAACAGAGACATCACTTTGCTGACAAAGGTAGTCATCTATGAATGTGAGAGTTGAACCATAAAGAAAGCTGAGCACCAGAGTTAATGCTTTTGAACTGTGTTGCTATAGAGTCCCTTGGACTGCAAGGAGATCAAACCAGTCAATCCTAAAGGAAATCAGTCCTGAATATTAACTGGGAGAACTGATGCTGAAGCTCTAATTCTTTGGCCTGATGCAAAGAGCTGACTCATCGAAAAAGAGCCTGTTGCTGGGAAAGATTGAGAGCAGGAGAAGAAGGGAGCAACAGAGGATGAGATGGTTGGATGGCATCACCGACTCAATGGAAAAACCTGAGTTTGAGTAAACTCCGGGAGATAGTGAAGGACGGGGAAGCCTGGTGCGATGCAGTCCATGGAGTTGCAAAGAGTTGGACACAACTTACTGACTGAACAACAAAGTAATAAAAAAGAGACAATAACAGTGGGAGAAACCTCTCAAAGAACAAGTACTAGATGCCTTTCACTCATCAGGAACTGTTTTGTACAAGAGATACTAAAACAAATAAGACACAGATTCTGGTCCTCGGGAGCTCACAAGAGAGTAAAGAATCCAGACATACGAAGAAACATTTCTCAAATGCTGGCATGATTTTCCTGGAGTCCTGAAGAGAAGGGAGGAGATGTGTCTGGAAGCCTGTGAGTGTCCATGGGCTCATCTAAAACACAAGGGAAGATTAGCTTCCTCTTACTGAGTTTTACCCCAGGTGGTATCATGGAGCCAGGGCATGGCACCAGAGTCCAGGTGGCCTCGTCTTAGCCTTGGCTGCTGTGTAACTCGGGGATATTGTTCCTTTCTTTATGTTTCAAAATACTCATCTGTCCTTGACTGAGTGTTTGCTGACTGGAAACACCTCCAGTGCTACAGGCAGTCAGAAGACAGAGGGAAGTCTTTGAGAAGTTGACTACTTCGTTGGTGAGACAGACTTAAACATGAAAACCGTTCATGGGTTAGGATTGAGCAACATACATCTGCTCCCCATAGAGCGTGGATCAGTGTCACTTCCTGAAGGAGGTATGAGCCCAAATCTGGGACAGAATTATTCCAGGTCTCTAGGAAGGTGGTTCTAGGGATTAACTTGAACCTTGAACTTCTGACTCAAAGATGAAAACTAATCTTCCCTCCTCTCAACAATTAATACTTCTGATCTATCCCCACTGCATGGGTTTTGTCACTTTCCAAAAGTGAATTTTAGTTGCTTGTAGGAACTTTTAAATTCTCTTAGCAGCCTGAACATTCTTTAACGACAGAGCAGTTTTTAATTATCTTTGTTGCTCCAGCACACAGTAACTTAATGCAAGCTCATGACATGTGCTTATTAGTAGTGGTAACAAATGCATGAAATAAAGCAGAAATGGAGTGATCCCTGAGTGTGGGGCAACCTTCTGAATGCCCCTCAGCAAGAGTTCTAATTAAAGGGAATAAAATCTGATGGCCAAAGCCATGAATAAATGGGTCTGGATTTCAGCCAAGTGACCCATCCCCAACTAGGTGAAGAGGGTGAGGCCCAGGTCAGGGACCCTAGGAAGGAGGTCAGCTCACAGCCTAGCCTTCTTCCACCTGCCCTGTTTATAAGCTTTCCTCTAGCTTCACCTCCACTGTGTTTGGCCCTAGAAATGAAGATGCCTTCTTTGTCATCATTGTGGGTCATCCCTATCTCTCTAAGTGAGTCCAAGATGGAGAAGCAGACCCCGGGCAAGAGGCAGGTGGCAGAATGGAGAAGCAGGGTCATGGATGGGAAGCGAGTATGGAGCCTGCACCCTGGATCTCCCCCCTCCCTCCAGGACCTCTCTCTCCCCTTTCTCCTCCTCCCCTGGCAGGACTGCTGAGTCCCCTGGACTCCAGGAGGGCTTCCCCTGCAGGGGCTTGAAGCAGGAGAAGGAGGTCTCAGCTCTGACCCTGTGGGGTGGCCTTCGGCTGCTTCCTCGAGTGAAGGTCATCAGAGATCCTCTCCTTGCACCCGGTTGCATGTACACCATCGTCTTTGTCTCCTGGCAGCCTCTTGGAGCTCTTCCCTCCCCTCACCCCAGTATTGGGGCTGGGGGCTGTAATAGCTCAGTTGATGGCAGCCTCCAAAGTCCTACAATTCACCCCAAGCTCTGCCATTAGCATCTTTGCAAATAAAACTTTATAAATCCTCCTATTCAGGGTCTATTTCCTGTTAAAACACTAACAGATGTGGACCCATAGATCAGAACTTAATTGCCCAGCACAGAGTGGTTTTATGTTTTATTTCCTTCTCCCCATCTACTCTTGAAAGTAAGTTTCAAGATACTTTCTTTACTCTGTGACCTGAACAAGATATTTAGTTTGCATAGCGCTTCAGTTTCCTCTTCTCCAACAATTAATAACCTGGGTTGTTCTAGGCCTCAGACAAGATAATGCATGGGAGATGCAGGTACGGTGCCTGGAAAACAGTAGATATTGGATATATTTCAGCTTTGACAAGTCCTGAATATTCATTGGAAGGACTGATGCTGAAGCTGAAACTCCGATACTTTGGCCACCTGATGTGAAGAACTGAGTCACTGGAAAAGACCCTAATGCTGGGAAAGATTGAAGGCAGGAGGAGAAGGGGACGGTAGAAGATGAGATGGTTGGATGGCATCACCATCTCATTGAACATGAGTTTGAGTGAACTTCAGGAGTTGGTGATAGACAGGGAGGCCTGGTGTGCTGCAGTCCATGGGGTCACAAAGAGTCGGACACGACTGAGAGGCTGAACTGAACTGAGTCTTGAAGCACCTTATTCTTTCCACTTTAGTAATAAATAAAAAATACACATCACTGTGTGTCCTGAGTGGGGTTTTATAGCAAAACAGTAAAAGTCAAAGATTAGGGGAAATTGTTAATTAAAAACAAAAACAAAAATGAAGAATCACTCTATGTGAGTGATATGAGCCTTACAAACATCACTGCCCCACCCCTTCCACACCCATGGAATCTAGAAAAAAAGAGAAAAATAGATCTACTCAAAGGGTCCTCTGAACGGTAGGTACAATTCAGAGAGGTTTTATGAGAGATTATATAGCTCTGGAAAGAACTTGATCAAACACGACAACATGCCCACTGATAACATTGTTGTCAGTTTAATCAATTGAGTTATCTGAAAAATACGGGATTTAATTAGAATCTATTCTCTGCTCTCCACCAACGTGAGCAGAGAGAGGTGCATGCCAGTCGACCCAGAACAAAGACACCAAGCTCCGAGCGAGCCGCCTACTCCTCATCCTTCCCAAGGCTAAGTAATTAGAAGTTATTAGGACGCTCATAGCTGAGGCAGAGAAGAAAAAAGCAGGAGCTTCTCAAAAATGTGAATTATCTTCTTGCCTGAAAGGAGCACAGAGAGAAATTCCACACGTGTTTCTCTGAAAGGCAGGGCTGGGCTGTAAGATTACCCCCAAATTACTCAGGATGAAGTAAAAGACAGCTGCGGTTTTGAAAACATGAGGCTCAGGAGGCTCTCTGTGAGCAGTGAATACAGAGGCCCTTCGTTTGGAAAGAACACCGTTTATCAGAAATTCCCCGTCTCCTTTTTGCCTTCAGTCTTGGTGACTGGATGGCAGAAGCTAAACTTGGCAACGCACATTTCCCGCCCTTATGATGTAGGAGAGGGTCTGTCGATTTTAAAGAAAAAATGAGTGAAAACTTTATTTTCTGCATTGACGTCAGAATGGTACATTTTCTTTATTTCTTCAAAAGTTTCCTGCCAGGGTTGGGCTATGTGGTAGAACCTAAATAATTTGATGTAATACTAACATTAAGCTCTTTCATTAGATCAATTCTTATAGCCTTTGATCAACAGCTATTCCATTCTTTCTGGCTGATTTGAAATACTTGCTCTTGCTAAGAAGACAGAATAAAAGTATCTTGTGGTGGCAGGGGAAGGGTGGGAGCATTCAGAAGTGCGGCTCTTTATGTGCAACCTTCTTCAGGCCCCAAGGAGGCACCAGCATCTTCTCATGTTTCATCTGGTCCTCAGATCTGTCTGGGACAAACGCTCAGACCCCAGTTCTCATCCCTTTCCTTTCACAGCAGCATCCACCATGGGGGTGTGTGGCTTTCCTAGATGAGTATGTTTCGGGGGCATAAACTGGTGTTAGACCCAAGAAGGGCCATTCTACTCATTAGTAGCAAGGTGCCCATTAGTTTTGAACTCTGGGTCTGGTTTTCTCTGTATTCCATACTATTTTGTATATATTTGGTCTTCCTCTCTTTGTTAAGCTAAAGGGCTTCTGCTTTCCAAGTTCACCCAGCTCATCCCCAGACACTTCTTCTAAACAAACCAAAAGAGCAATTCTTCCTGAAACAACAGCTCTTTAAAGCAGGGCACGGGCCTTCCTGTGGCAGTTGTACAAGTTACAGCATCCTGCCTGAGTGGGGGAAGCAGATGGTTTGTGCAGGAGTGTCACGCTTTTTCTGACGGTCTTGCTTCTGCTTTGCAGTTGCCTTTCCAGATCTCGATGGGAAAAAGCCATCCTGAGAGGACTGTGAAGGACAGCTGGGCAGCAGGTGGCTGCAGAGTGGGAACCGTCAGTGTGGTTGGCAACAGCTATGGTGCCCAGCGTGTGTTTTGATGTGCTCCTGACAAAGGTGGTTGTTCCAGGGTTATCTGTAAACAATAGCTTTCTGTGACATGAAAGAATCCCAAGAACAGATTCCATTTCTTAAAGCATCAGTTAGGCTTTTTCTTTTTTTCTTTTCAAATGACAGAGGGGTGTGGATGCCCCTGACACTGAGTGGATGAGGTTGGCAGGGTGCTGGGTGCTCCACGTGTGTGGCTGGAGTCTCAGCTTGGGTAAGAGTCATGATCAGGGCCGGTGTGGTCACCCTGCATGGTAGCAGGAGATGACTTGGGAACATGCTCCACACTATTGGCTCAAGTGTCAGCTTTCCTTCAACATCGCCTGTTCCCCTTCAGTCACCTGTGCCCGCAGGGAATCCCTTCTGTACTCACTCAGGTTGCATAGCTGTCACATGTAAGAGAGTGCTTTTTTCCTAGCTGCCCTCTTCCACACTGGTACTAGAAACCACATGATCATGAAAAGACAAAACAGATGACGCTAATGCAGCCCTTTCCAAAATAATCAGCGACATAGATGGCATTCACCAGAGCCGCTGTCCTTGGTTATTTATGTCTCTGAGTACAAACATCTCCACACTGTAAGGCTTCTTCTTTTTTTGCATGCACCCCAGCAAAGCTGGTGGGGCAGCTTCCTTCTCAGGTCTGAACGTGTGGTCACAAGTGAAACTGCTACTCAAGAGTTTCCACTGGGCGGTCAATCTTTGCTTCCACATCTAAGGTTGCAAACACCAGACAGCGGAAGGTGGTCACCCCACCCTTTCATGAGTTAAACCCACAATGGAGAAAGGGAAGAGAAAGGTCACAGGGGATTTCACATCCAGAGGGGAGAGGTTCTGGGGCACTGTGAGGGGCACCAGTCAGTGTGTTGGGCGAGGCAGGAAGGGGGGTCTGGGAAACGTGGCTGAAGTCTCAGCTCCATCATGGAGCTCTTTGGTACCATGGATACATTGTTTACTGAATCCAGCTCCTGCTTTCCCTCCTGTGAAATAAACTGATGCTCTCAAACTCTCCAGAAGCATTTGGAAAAACTTACAAATTCATAAAAATGTTGCAAGAATAAAAAAAAACAAGAGTAAAAAGAACACCTATATACTCTTGACCCATTAATAAATTTGTTTTGAATTTTTTACTGCATTTGCATTTTCTTTATCTCCAGATATGATATAGATAAAGACAGATATAGAGATAAAGATTGAGATCAATATCGAGATATATTGATATAGATATATGGAGCTTCCCTGATGGCTCAGCAGGTAAAGAATCCACCTGCAATGCAGCACACACAGGAAATGCAGGTTCAATCCTTGGGTCAAGAAGATCCCCTGGAGGAGGAAATGGCAACTCACTCCAGTATTCTTGCTTGGGAAATCCCATGCACAGAGGAGCCGGGCTGGCTACAGTTCATGGGGTATCAAAGAGTCAGACATGACTGAGAAAATAAGCACACTGATACATATACACAGATATATACACATACGATTGTTTCTGAATCACATGAGAATATGTCCTATGCATTATAACCTTTTATCCTAAATACTTCAGTGCACATTATATACACTAATATGTACATACATATAGCACAATTATAAGCTGCAGTAAAATTAGTATTGGTATAACACTTCTATCTAACCTATCATTTTACTACAGTTTTTGTCAACAGACCTAGTATTTTCTTTCTTTCTTTTTTTTTTTTTTAGTTTTCTTAGCAGTACAACATCCAGTCTAGAATCTAATATTACATTTGCTTCTTTTGTCTCTCTCATCTCTTTTAGTCTGGATCATTTCTATAGCCTTTCCTTGTCTTTTACAACACAGACATTTTTGGAGAATACACTGCCTTTCCATTTTAACACCATGTTTCTGAGCTGGGGTTTGCCTGCTGTTGCTCCATGGTTACACCAGCTCATGTTTTGGCTGTAACATGGCTTAGGAGATGCTATGCCCTCCTCCAGGAACTTGATCTAGAAGCCTACCATATCCACGGCCATGATCACCCCATCAAAAGATTTTCTGATTTCTTTGGCACTGTAGTTTATAATTTTACTTTGCAGCTGATAAACCATGCAAATAAATACTGCTCTGTTCTTCATCAGAATGTCCCTCTTGATTTAGGATAAATGGATTATTTTTTTCATGAATCAGTATTTACTGTGAGGTTTGAGAAATGATGGATTTTCCAACTGCTGCATTCTTTTCACATTTACTAACTTGCCTTAGAAGTTCTACTAGAAATAAGAGCCCCCTCTCAGCCCCCAGTTTCTTACGTATTATTGGTATGAACTCTGGACTCATGGTTATTACAGTTTAATTATCTTGATATCCCCCAGCCTGGCTGCAGAGTATCCGTGACTTATCCTTGTCTTGGTTTTGAGCACTTTACTACTTTCTGGTATAAGACAATGTTCCAGGCTCAAAATGTACCTACTTCACCCTCACCCTGGAATCACCATGACATGAAAAATTTTTTAAAATGTCAGCTCCATTGTTTATCCTGGAACACTGCTAGCAAAGCAGCCCGCATTATGTGAGACCAAAACTCTTTAGACAAGAGTAAAGTAAGTCTCTTCAGTCGTGTCTGACTCTTTGCAGCCCTTTGGATCTGTAACCTGCCAGGCTTCTCTGTCCATGGGATTCTCAGGCAAGAATACTGGATTGGGTTGCCATACCCTCCACCAGGGGATCTTCCCAAACCAGGGATCAAACCCAGGTGTCCCACATTGCAAGCAGATCTTTTACCATCTGAGCCACCTGGGGATCCCTTTAGACATAAGCACATGTTTGTAGGGTTTGTTTCATTTCCAGCTTTAGGAAAATTCAATTATCTAACCTTTCTCTGACTAGTCCCTATACCTGAAACATAGCTTAAAAAAAAAAAAAAATCCATTAAGAACATGATCAAGTGCTTTAAATTTCCAAAGTTCCTGTCCGTGGCAGGGTGTAAAATTTAAGGAAATAAGAAAAAAGACTCTATCCCCCACATGGAAGGATACGACAATTAATCAGAAACAGTTCCTTGAAGGTTAATTCAGACAAACACTTAATCTCTGCAAGTCTGAGGGTGGGCAGACGTGGGCCAGGCAGAGGAGCTCCGAGGACAGGACAAGCATCCTTAGAGAGCAGCCTCAGGCATGTGTGACTGGTTCTTGCACTTACCTGTGCGTAGAATTCAAAGGCATCTGGAAAACAAGAGCTTAGGTGCCTGATCTTCATTACCTGAGGCTCCTCTCTTGGTAAAACCAACAGATGTTTCTCATAGATTTCCGGCAAAGGAAAGCGAAATGCCACATGCCACTGGGCTGCAGCTTGGCTCATGGTTTCACCAGGAGAGGAGGTGATGGGGTGTGAGGGACCAGGGATTGAATGCTGAATTTCAGGTCCCCAAAGTGCCCAGAGCAGGATTCTAGCACAGGCCAGTCACTGAATTCAGTTAAGCTTTCTCTACATAAAATATTGTACTTGCTTTGTAATTATTTTAACCCATCCTTTAGACATGTTACGGAGATGTATGTTTTAGCCAAATACATGTTGGTTGTTAAAATAAAAGCAGAGTTATTTCCCAGACAATATATAGATAGACTAAAATTGTCATAAACAATTAGAAAATTTTAATAGGTCAATATAAAATAAAAATTAAAAAAGCAAAAGAAAAATCAAAACAAAAAAGGATTCTACCTTGAAATCTTAAGCAAATTCTATTTTGTCAATGATATTCGATGTTTTCTTTCTGCAATTGTGTCAATCAACTTCTAAGGGACTTTTAATTTCCATTGTAAAGTAGTAACATACACTATTTTTGTTCACAGGTAGTCAATTATACCAGTAATATTTATTTTAAAGCCATATTTTCAGTAGAAGTCTGAAAAAAAGAAATTTTTAAAAGATATATATATTTTTTCAGAGCACCACTTTATGTCTAAAGGTGAAATATATGCTGCTTTCTTTTGGCAAGTTCTCACATGCCCACCTATGCCCCTGTGGGTTTATCTAAGTCATAGGACTCTCTGCTATTGCCCAGTGAAAATCAAAGGCAGCTCTCCACAGCCTGCTGGAGCTGCTGAACAAAAGTCTACATGTGGTGATGTGGGCAGAATTCTGCTCTACTCCACACAGGGCGAGGACGTCCACTGGAAGCTGTGACGTGAACTTACTGCTGGCTCTCATCCCACAAGGGCAATAATATAATACAGAGGCTCTCCAATAGGCTTGATTTTTTTTGTCCTGGGTTTTTTTTGGTTTTATTTTTTTTGCTTTTAAGGAATAGTTTTATTGAGAAATAATTCACATACAATTTACCCATTTAAACTATAAAATTAGTGAGTTTTAGCATGTATAAATTAACTATATACATATATACTAAATATATACATATATCCATAGTTGTGCAATCATTACCACTGTCTAATTTCAAACAATTTCATTTCAAAGTGAGACCCAGTACTCATGAACTGCCATTCCCCTTATAATTGAGTTGTGATAATTCCTTATATATTTCATACCCAAGTTCTTTATCAGACACATTATTTACGAGTATTTTCAGTCAATGATCTGTGACTGGTCTTTTCATTTTCATCACAGTGTCTTTCAAAGAGCAGCTCTTAATTTTAACAAAGTTCAATTTGTCAATTTTTTTTCTTTTATAGATTGAACTTTTGCTGGTATTTCTAAGAAATTTTTGCTTAGTCTCAAGATCTTTGCCTGGGTAATTTTAATGCACTTGTGTAACCAGGCACTAATTATAACCTATCTCACCAAGGTCTGAAAATGCCCAGACCTGGGCTTTCAACTCTAGCTTTTTTCTCAGGCAAAATGGACTCCGCAGGCCTGCTCAGACGTTTCTTCTGTCTTCCCTCCCAGAGATGATCCCAGAACAAAGTATTAAACCCACTCAGTGGTTTTCTTTCTCTGTCTCCTCCCTTTTTCATTAATATTTCATCTCTAAGCCCGAGCTGCCAGGAACCATGGTCAAGGAACAATGTGGTTTTGATGAAACCAGACCCTCAGCATCTGACTCACTTGAAAGGCCAGCCTTGGTGGGAGCCTTGAGGATGGAGCGAAGTGGCCGCCAGGCTGGGGAAGGAGGGCTGAGGACTCTGAGATCAGGATGTCCCCCACCCTCAGCCCCCACCCCACCCCCGCCCGTGTGAATCCATCTGCCTGTAGCTCCTGGTTTTGTGAGCTTTTGTTCTTGTCCATTTTTTAAAGCAACTGATTTTTTTTTTTTTTTGCGGGGGGGTGGGTGTTGCTGTTGTTCGTTTAACGCATGCATGGTGGACTTGGGCACACTGGTTAATGAACAAGAAGCTAATTTTTTATTCTCCCGCCCCCTCTATCCCCTTGTTTCCACCTACTTGGATCCTCCCGGCCCCATGGAATAGGACCGCACTTTACACCTCGCCCCTTTCTGGCAGGCGGCAATTAGGTCGTGTTTGAAGACTGAAGAAGGTGAGCATCTTGCAAATAACAATTACGTGAGAAAAGGGTTTGCAGCAACTGGCGCTCCAAAGCGGAGGCTAGGGGGTCCGAGATGCTGGATCTTCGGGGCTCACTGCACGGAGGCTGCGGAAATGTTCGCGTTATTTGCGAAGGCACGCGTCCCCGCGCCACCCGGGCTCGGCCTGTCCCGGCATCCGTCGGAGAACGCGCGTCTGTCTGAATTCTGCGTGGGTGAGCTCCTGCTCACGGGGCCCTCGAGGCGCCGGGAAGCCTGGATGTGTGCCTCCGTTGGGGAGGGGGAGGGATGGGGGCGGGGGTTGCAGAGAGGGTGGTACCCGGGTGGTACCCTGGGGGTTCCCAAGAGAGTAGCGACGAACATGAGCATCAATATGGAAGCAAAAATGTCCTGGGAGCCTGACCAGAGCGAAGTCTTGATTTTTCTCTCTCTATCCTCTCTCTGTTTCTCTACCCCCAGCTCTGTCCTCCTCTCCGAAAACCCTCCCCCGGGGGAATTGCGTCTACTTGGGGAGAGAGAAGACCGCAGGCTGTTGGTCTCCTTTCATAGAGCATACAGGTAGCAGGGGCGCTTGCCAGCTTTATTAAGGAAGCTTTAGATTCACGTTCTGGTGGGTGAGAGGGAGGGGGAGTCGGACAGGAAACAGCTGTCGCAGCGGTCAGTCCATGACGGATGCCCCCCGCCCCCCCCCCCACGTGAATTACCTGCTGACCTTCTTCTGGAGACAGAGGGAGGTTACAGTCCAGTGGGGGGTGGGGAGGCAGCAACTAATGTGTGTAATAATATGAGTTCAAAAAAAATCCCTGTGGATGAGGAAACCGCAGATAATGGGTGACTACAGTTATTTAATAACTTCTATCTTCACACTATCTTACCTTGATCAGGAGACCCATCCCATCAAGCCTGGTAAGTAGCTCTAGTTACATGTGGTTGTTATATGTTATATGCATTTGGGGATGTTTTCATAGATATCTAGATGCCAGAACTGCAGTCACCCGTTATCTGCCGTTTCCTCATCCACAGGGATTTTTTTGAACCCATATTATTACACACATCCGTTGCTGCCTCCCTCCACACTGGATCGTAAACCCCCTTCTGTGAGAGGGTAATTCCATAAGGCAAAATGGATCTGTCTCTCAACTGAAATGGGTAAATAAGAAGCATCAACACAGTAAACTGGGTGTCCCCTCTTGTAAGACCCCAAAGGTCTTGCATATTAGATAACAAAGTGGCTTTTATCAATTTCCGAATGGTCCTGGTGAATATCAGATTGTACAATATAAGCTTTACTCATATGTCAAAAAGGAAAGGGAAGTAGAATATGGACTCATACACTTCACATTCAGCTGTGGAAAACACACACACACACACACTAGGATGGACAGGGAAGCCTGGCGTGCTCCAGTCCATGGGTCACAAAGAGTCAGACACGACTGAGTGACTGAATAGCAACAAAGGATGGATAATGAAGCAAATGAATGAACAGGAAGAAAGAAGGATTTCTTTACTAGGATAAAACAGCTGTTGTAAGAGCACCTACAAAACTAATGCTTCTTTCTGTTGATCAGGAAGTTTGAGCAAACTCTGGAAGATGGTGAAGGACAGGGAAGCCTGGCCTGCTGCAGGCCATGAGGTCACAAAGAGTCAGACACGACTGAGTAACAACACCATGCTGGGAAACGGAGGAAGGTAAGTGTGTGCAGGTGTAGATGTGCACACACGGCTGCAGAGCCTTGACTCACCAGGACGTTGACAACACGCTCTCATTTTGCGCACAAGCTGAAAAAACAGTGTTAAAGGAAGAGTCATTTGGATGTGAGTCTGATGATAAAACCTTCCTCTCGATATTTTGATGAATGAGTTCCTGTCCAACAGATGATAAGGAGATCTAGACCTGTGGCAAGGATCCTACCTAATCCTTGTTTGTCCAGTTCAAAACTTTTATTAGTATAAAGTTGACCCTGTGTGTTTCAGATTTTTTTTTTTAATAAGGGGAAAATGAACATACATTCTCTGATGTCCTGAAAGCTTATCATGGTCACATGATAAACCTTATACACCCTCAGAGTTGGTGTTTCTTGATTTCCCTGACTGCCTGGGTTGGGTGTCAGCTCTGGTGCTGATTCTTGCTGATGTACTGACCTTGGGTCCACCGGGAGCCCCGCTCCATCTGCTCCTTTTGCCTGAACACTGTTCTCTTTATCCTTCATCAAATATTTAGTGGGCTCTCCTAAGCTCTCTTACAGAGAAGAGAGAAGACCAACCGTTAGGATTTGAAGCTTGTATCATGGTGTAGTTCTAGTCTCACAAACAAGGCTCCTGCAGGAAGGCTGTTCAGCCGCATCCAAGGTTCCAGTGAGACCCCCAGGGTCCTAAGAAGACCGGGACTGGGGGTGGCTCTTCTGCCCTGCACAGCACCCCCATTTCTCCAGTTGCCTCCACCCATCCTGTGCTCCGGGACCACCCGCCCCAGCCCCTCCTCTCTGCCTCCTGTCTGCTGAGGTCTGGCCCCCACACTTAGCTCTGCATCCTCCTGCTTGCTCTTCCCAGCCCCTCCTCTCCAGGACTCTTCATATGCCTCTTGAGTCATGGAGGTCATGCCCTTGCAGGATGGGACTGACCTTCAACTAGTGGGCTTTGGATGTGGGCAGGAACGAGAATATTCTCCCCGTGTTCTTCCTAAACCAGGGACAGTGGTTCTGCTGTCATTTGAGAAAGTGAACATTTAGCATCTAGGCCAATTTTTATATGCTTTCTAATTTTTTTTCTTTGGCCGTGCTGTATGGCATGTGGGATCTTAGTTCCCTGACCAGGGATTAAACTGGTGCCCTCTGCAGCGAAATCTTTTGAGTCTTAACCACTGGACTGCCAGGGAAGTTTGAAATATGTATTGATTTTTGACAGCTCCAGCACATCCAGATTTACACACATGCACACAATTTTACAGACAAATCCATCTGTCCAGGTTATAAGAGGCAAAATTGTGTAGTAGCTAAACTAGAGTCAGAATGTCAGTATTTGAATCCCTCCTCTCATCTCCTCACCAGTTGTATATTCTTGAGCAGGTTATTTAACATTTCCCTGCCTCAGTTTAAGCATCTGTAAAATGAGGATGGCAATGGTATTATTCTCTTGCCTTTGTTACTGAATTTGCATCAATTTATTTCATATGATGCACTTAGGACAGTATCACCTTTTTGGTTTACAATTCCATCCTCAACATATCCATGAAAAGAGAGTAAACTTAGTAATTACCAGGGCTACAGACACTTTGCTGCCCTTAGTTGAGTGTTGACTGTATTTCAGGAGCTGTGTTGAGCACTTGCTGTCAATTGAATTACACAAGTTTACTGATGCCTCTGTAATTAGGAAAACTAGGCAGCTCCAATGAACAATTTTCTCATCCACAAAATGGGCACAAAATATCTTTTGTGAATTGTGATAGCAATTTAAGTGAGGTTAGGTGAAGGATTGGCCAAAGTATTTACTACATGGTGACTGCAGTTATTGTTGTGATGGTTGTTAGTATTGTCCTTGTTATTATTAATCACAGCAACTTGTTTTCTTAAAGAGTGAAAACAGATTGTGCTCATCCACAGACCCCACTCGCCAGCAGAAGCATAACATAATGCATATGTGTTCTTCTCAGGCCCTCAAGGTCTGGGGGAACATTTATTTCTTTCCTCCTTCTAAAAGCGTGTTTAGTCAGCGTATGGGTGAAACAGGGCTTCCCAGGTGGCTCAGTGGGTAAAGAGTCTGCCTGAAATTCAGGACACATGGGTTCAATCCCTGGGTCAAGAAGATCCCCTGGAGGAGGAAATGACAACCCACTCCAGCATTCTTACCTGGAGAATCCTATGGACAGAGGAGTCTGGCCGGCTACAGACCACGGGGTTGCAAAGAATGGACATGACGACGTGACTGAACACACGCACACACCCCATAAGTGAAACAAGAGCAGGAGCAAAGGTAAGAGAATTCAGTCTTTGTTTTAAAATAACACCATTATTTTGATACGGGATGGGATGTTTTAATTTTTCCAAACCTGGGTAGTCTTATGTATTTTGCTTGCATAATTGAAGAAATTAAGTTTAAGTACTGTTCGTTCTCATTAATAATAGGGAGATTAAAAAAAAAAAAAGGTAAAAAAAAGCATCAAATAACGTCCTGCAAACCTCAGTGGTCCTGGACGGTTTAAAATCACTTTTCCACCAATGCAGCTGTGATGCAGAGAGTGTTCCTGGGCCCCGGGAAGCTTTGTCTATAAACGACTCCATTTTGAGAGTGGCCCCTTGTTCTTTGGTGGTTGTTGATGTTGTTACTTATTTATTTATTTCTTCCAGGAACAATATAAGGGTCTCCAATTAGTTGCAGGTGCAAATATTATGCATGCAATTAATTGTCTTCAAATGGTTAATTATGGGCAGAATTGGCTAATTCGGGGTGCAATTAACTGCTTGCCACTTCTTCGGAGAATGCCCGTAGACAATTGTGTCTGCAATTAATTTACAAGAGCCATTCCAGTGAAAACCTTGAGCTATAAATCCAAGAATAGAGTGGGAGGATTTTTTTTTCGAAGCAGGATTTCACTCTGGGTTAATTGCATTGACTCTTTCCTTTGCCTTTTCTATGCAGGTTGACTGTAAATGGAGTTTTCTATGAGCTTCAGATGTGATTGGAGCAGGCCTGCTGCCTTGGAGAATGCTGAAAAGGAGGAGAGAATCAGGGAACCTTCATGGAAGCCGAGGAACCCTCGAGCAGCCAGGGTCCAAATGGCCTTTCAGGGAGCTCTGTTGTCCATGTGGTGGTGGTTTAGTTGTTCAGTCATGTCCATCCAACTCTTTTGTGACCCCATACACTATAACCTGCCAGACTTCTGTCCATAGGATTTCTCAGGCAAGAATACTGGAGTGGGATGCCATGCCCTCCTCCAGGGGATCTTCTTGACGCAGGGATTGAACCTGGTCTCCTGCATTGACAGGTGGGTTCTTTACTGCTAAGCTGCCAGGGAAGGCCCTGTTGTCCATCAGTTCAGTTCAGTTCAGTAGCTCAGTCATGTCCGACTCTTTGCGACCCCATGGACTGCAGCATGCCAGGCTTCCCTGTCCATCACCAACACCCGGAGCTTGCTCAAACTCATGTCCATCTAGTCTGTGATGCCATCCAGTCATCTCATCCTCTGTGGTCCCCTTCTCCTCCCGCCTTCAATCTTTCCTAGCATCAGGGTCTTTTCCAGTGAGTCAGCTCTTCACATCAGGTGGCCAAAGTATTGGAGCTTCCGCTCCAGCATCAGTCCTTCCAATGAGTATTCAGGACTAACTCGCTTTAGGATGGACTGGTTGGATCTCCTTGCAGTCCAAGGGACTCTCAAGAGTCTTCTCCAACACCACAGTTCAAAAGCATCAATTCTTCAGTGCTCAGCCTTCTTTATGGTCCAACTCTCACATCCATACATGACTACTGGGAAAACCATAGCTTTGACTAGATGGACCTTTGTCAGCAAAGTAATGTCTCTGGTTTTTAATATGCTGTCTAGGTTGGTCATAGCTTTTCTTCCAAGAAAATTGGTATTTTCCAAGAAAATATTGGTATTTTCCCTGCAATTCCAGCTTGTGCATTCTCCAGCCCAGCATTTTGCATGATGTACTCTGCATATAAGTTAAATAATCAGGGTGACAGTATACAGCCTTGACGTACTCCTTTCCTGATTTGGAACCAGTCTGTGGTTCCATGTCTGGTTCTAACTGTTGCTTCTTGACCTGCATACAGGTTGCTCAGGGGGCAGGTAAGGTGATCTGGTATTCCCATCTCTTTAATAATTTTCTGCAGTTTGCTGTGATCCACACAGTCAAAGCCTTTGGTGTAGTCGATAAAGCAGAAGTAGATAAAGCAGAACTCTCTTGCATTTTTGATGATCCAAGGGATGTTGGTAACTTGATTCCTGGTTCCTCTGACTTTTCTAAATCCAACTTGAACATCTGGAAGTTCTTGGTTCACGTACTGTTGAGGCCTTACTTGGAGAATTTTGAGCCTTACTTTGCTGGCGTGTGAGGTGTATGCAATTGTGCCTGTTGTCCATGGTTCCTGCTTATTTGTTTTATCTGCATATCCATTCATCTCTGTACCTTTTCTAGAACTGTATTTCAGTGCATTTGCAGAAATGGGCATCCTCATGTCTTCCCCATCATGTTCAGTGTCTCCACTCAATCGATTTTTATAGCTACTTTTTAATTTACTTATCAGCAGAGATCAACACTTAAACAGATCCTTTCCACAATCATTTAAATACAGTTTTAAAATTTGTTATGTTCTTTCTACAGGCCAACCACTGAGCTAAATACTATGATTATGTTATATTTAATCCTTACAGTAATCTCATGTACTAGGCCCTCTTTTTATCCCCATTTTGCTTATAAAATTAAAAGAGTTTTGGTGACTTGCAGGTAAATGGTGGAGCTGAGATTAAACCATGGCTGCATGAATCCAAGCCCTAGATCTTGGTGACTCTGCGATGTTGGGCAGGCATTTCAGACCTGAAAGGGCGCTTCCGTGCCACTCTCTCTAACTTCTTCTTGGACAGACAGAGCAACCGAAGACACACAGCTGGGGACAAAGCCAAGCTTAGAAACCAGGTTTCCAGCCTCCCAGACTAACGTTCTAACTACAACGAGTTGCCAAATGCAAATTCCATGCAGACAGCTTGGCCCGCTATCTGTTCCTTCTTCATAAGGGATCATTTTCCTGTGGAGTCTGAGTTGTCCGTGTGTCCACGTTGACCACTGATGGGGAATGCCATTCCACTGAAAGTGCCTCTCAGGACTGTCCAGGGACCGCAAGCAGGGAAGGGCTCGGGTTGCAGCCACTCTCCAGGCTGGAACAAATGCACTACTCGGCCGTTCCTCACATCTTGTTTCTTTAGCACTGGGATAGGGTGGGTAATCAAAGGTGACAAGCTTCCTCCACTCCTCTGGTGCCTCTCGCTATGCAGGCTGGCCACATGCACATGAATCTGCAGAGGCAGCTGCTGCGAGTCTCAGATGCAGAGACTCTGAGCCACGTGGGGCTTCGTAACATTGCTGCAAGGAAGGAAGGAAGGCCGTCAGTTGTCACGTTATTGGAAGGAAGGACTGTGTGTGCAGCTAGCAGAGAAAGAAGACACAAAGTTCTGCCAACATGAGATTAAATCACCTTGGGTTTGTGTAACTGATTTGGGTTGCATCTCTTTTAAGGATGCTTCTCTGATACTCAGATACGGGGATGGCAGAGCAAGCCCATCCCATGGAGGCTGGCCCACTTGCAATTTTTTGTTCCTTGCCATTGGCGGAGTCTCTGAGAAGCTAAAGGTGTTCAAGTACAAGCGGCAATAACCTAAATGTTGTGTGATGAAGGAGGTCAGCACAGAAAGGACGGATGCCCTTCTCTTTGCTTCTGGTGAATTGTAAACTACTTTTTGGAATAAAAGTCAACAAAGGGAGTGAAAGAAATCTATCCAGATGTGTGCATCTGCCATGTGTCAGGGTCTTCATACACCTTGTCTTTAAACCTATCCATCTGCCTTGCATGAGAGATGTTTGTTACCATTTAAATAAAGAGTAGATAAGTCTGGGAGAGACGAGCCAGCTTGCCAAAGCTTGTACACCCCATCAAGCAGAGAGAACCCAAAAGGAGGTGTCATGGGGTTGACGATCATGATAGTTAAGATTCGTTGTTTCCTTGTGTCGTGCTTCCCAAAACTTCCTGTAAGATGACTTTGAGTAAGGCTGGGTTCTCACCATTTTTTAGGATGATGGGTAACTCTAAACTCTTTTCTCCTGTAAAATATGACTTTGTTTTGCTCCTAAACAGGCGTGGCTTGGGGAAACATCTTCCGTTTCCATCAGGGTATGTGAGATCATTTGATGGGCGTGCCGGGAATGATACATGGAGCCCCTTGTGTCTTATCTCCTACTCCGCATCCAAGACCTGGTTTCTTATTTATGTCTTAGGTCTTGGCCACACTCTTGGATTTAGGATTTCTGATCTGCACTTCTAACAGAGATTAGGATGTTCACTACTACTTTTGTCAGTTTGTCGTTGTCTTCAAAATCTCAGGCCCAGCGTGACAGCTCATAGTGAGCTCTTGTTTTGAACATAGACCTGCCCCTGACCATTAAGTCCTTCTCCCCACTCCCACCCCCTGGTGTGACAAATACCTCATAATCAAAGTGTAGATTCCAGAGCATGCACCTGTAATAAGAATAACATTGGTCATTCCTTGTCCTAGAAGATACAAAAGGTACCAGAAGGCTAAAAATTTGGTTTTCAGAAAGAAACAAGAAAAAAAAAAAAAAACAATTTCAGAAAGAAAAGACTTGTCAAGGCAATTTCTTGCAAGAGCAAACCCTTCATTAGAAATCAAGTTAGGTCTAGTTTTGAAGGCGTGGTGAGATGTCGCCTGGCGTTTCCTATTGTCATTTCATACATGACACAGACAGAGGAGAGTGATTGTGTTCAGTCCCACTTACATTAAAAGAGAACTAACCAAATGAGTAAAATCAAATATAATTAGTTTTACCTAAATTGTAGGTTTTCAGAGCAATTAATAAAACTGAAAGTTGAAAGCTGCTTGTTAAGCGAATCAAAGATCAAGGAATATATTTCCTTTATTGAATGTCATTCCTATGTAAACCAACCTACACAAATCATCTTCATGTTTGAAATATAGCAAGTGGGTAATTGGAATATTCAGCCGCGGCAGTAACTTAAGCACTGCAGGCATCTCCCTGGCTCCTGACTATAGCGTGATATCTCCACCCCCAACTCCAGTTCTCATCCCTGAGGAGCTGGAGACATAGTCGTCAAATACCAGGATGCTGGGATCAGGAAGGACTCCAGTTTGAGTCTCAGCTTGGTGTCCCACTGGCTCTGGGAGCAGGAACACTCCCTTTACCACCAAAGCCCCACATTCCCATCAGTAAAGCTGGTCTACCCAAGGGTGTAGACCCTGATGCCGGGAAAGATTGAGGGCAGGAAGAGAAGGGGACAACAGAGGACAAGATGGTTGGATGGCATCACCCACTCAATGGACATGAGTTTGAGCAAACTCCGGGAGATGATGAACGATAGCGAAGCCTGATGTGCTGCAGCCCATGGGGTTGCAGAGTCAAGACACAACTGAGTTACTGAACAAGAACAACCCAAGTCATATTGGGTTGGAATTCTTCAGGAGGATTTCTTCAGATGCCTTATGCAAAGTATTAAAGGAAATGGCAACCCACTCCAGTATTCTTGCCTAGAGAATCCCATGGACGGAGGAGCCTGGTGGGCTACAGTCCATGAAGTCGCACGACTGAGTGACTTCACTTTCACTTTCACATGGCTTAAGCCAATAAGTGCAATTTACTACTATTATTCTTATTTTCCAAATGATATGTGAAATAATTCTGGGGAGACAGTTATGGTCACATTATCTTTTCCAGAACTTACCAATCCATTATGGTGTGCTATGACTGTGCGTCTCTCTCTCCAGTTGATGGCAGGAAACTATAAGTCACTTTCCTGGCTTGAGCCTTGATTTCATCAGTACAATGGACACTCCCTTCAGCCTTCATAGGAAAGTCTTTGGAATAGAGGTCCTTATGGCAAAGTTGTCCCGTGTACAAGAGCTGTATACTTGGGCGCCCTTAAAAATTTTGGGAAAATACTTCTCCCTCTAAAAAAATCATACAGCTTAGGACCCCAGGGTGACTTTCCAGGGACACCTCATTATAGAACCACGAACCCAAGAGATACTAAGAATTTCAAGGCAGCATCTGAAACTCCATTCCCATGTGCTTCATTCTATCAACCATTGAAGCATTTGGCATTTGCTGTGCCTGAGTTGATCTCGCATTTTCCATGGAAAATAAGGCACATGTGATATTGTGGTTTTATATTATATATATAATACAAAGTCTTTGTTTCTGTACAGAGTTCTGAAAACCATTGAGATTTCTTGAGTGAAGAGAGTGACAAAGCTGTCTTTTGTTATGTTAACGAGGGGATGTTTGGAAAGCACCTCAGGTCAGGGCGGAGCAGGGGGTGGGGGTGGGGTTGCTGATTGCCTAGAAAACCAACCATGTGTTTGAAGGGCTGGCATTTTAATGTCCTCCTCCTGGCCGCTATAAAGGGGAGAGGAGTCAGAGTATGCACCAGTGACCAATGGCCAATGATTTCATAATAGTTATACCCATGTAATGAACTCTTCATAAAGACCCCAAAGTGGAGGGCTTGGGGAGCTTCTGCATTGGTGAATGAGGGGAGACTTGGGGAGAGTGGCAGTATCAGAGAGCCTGGAAGCACCACACCCTGTCCCCACAGCTTGCAGTCTACATCATTTCCGCCTGGCTGTTCCTTATAATAAGCAGTTAATCTAGTGAATGAAAGGTTCCTCTGAGTTCTGTGAACAGTTAATGGAACCCAAAGAGGGGTTGTTGGAACCTTCCATCTCTAGTCAGTTGGTCGGAAAGGTGGGTGGTTGTTTGGGCTTGCAACTGGCATCTGAGGGGAGATTGGAGGGGTGGTGGGCAAGCTTGTAGGAAGGAGCCCTTAACCTATGGGGTTGGATACTATCTCCATTGTTAAGACACCCAGCTCATATCCAAGATTTGCAGGTGGTGTGGAAATACCCTCCACACTCTGGAATCAGGGACTGGAATCCTTATCACGTATCATCATGCCTTTTAGCAGATAAACCCACTGAGATAACACAGCACAGAACCTGTCCACGGAGTGTGGGATAAAGCTTAAAACATGCCTTCTCTTTATGACAATGACTCTACAGAGCATCTCGTTAATATCACTCCTGCTTTTAGGTTTCTGTTGTTTGGTTGGTTGGTTGTTTTTGTTTTTTTTTTTAACAGGTGGCAGAACAATTGCAGGAAAGGTGAGGACCTAATTTGTATGCCTAGCTTCCTGCAGCTACAAGGGGGTCTCCAGGATTCCACTGAAAGTGAAAGTGAAGTCGTTCAGTTGTGTCTGACTCTTTGCGGCCCCATGGACTGTAGCCTACCAGGCTCCTCCATCCATGAAATTTTCCAGGCAAGAGTACTGGAGTGGGTTGCCATTTCCTTCTCCAGGGGATCTTCCCAACCCAGGGATCGATCCCAGCTCTCCTGCATTGCCGACAAACGCTTTACCATCTGAGCCATCAGGGAAGCCACTGAACCAGGCATCAAATGATGGGTGGTCCTTTGTTGAGGACCTGAGAGTCTCCTGAAAAAAAGGACCAAGGAGATGCTGGAACTGACTTTCCAACCAGGGTATTGAAAAATAGAGGTTTCCATAAAGGAGCAAAGATTTTTCCTGGAATCTTCTCAAAGAGGAAATGTAGCACATTTTATTTGGACTATAAACAAACTTACATTTAAAAATGCTTGCCTTACTTCTAAATTAGATGTGGTACCAGGTAGTGGGGTAAATGGGCAGCCTGCAGGTTTGGGAGGCAGAGTAGTCTAAATTGTGAATCCTCCTGTGAATGGCCTCATGCCTCAGGTAAGCTCTGTCCTGTGGGTCCTCCTGAAAGTGAGGGCAGTGACCTTTTTCACAGCTCTCTGGGAGGACCTAATGAGATGCTGCATATCACCTATCCTGTTGATCTTAGTATAGTGAGTCGATTGTAAATGGAGAGATGTTCAAACACATTAATACATCACATTTTCCACCACGTCTAAGTAAGGTTTCCGTTTTGGAAACAAACAAGGGTGTACAGGCCTTAATATAAAACCCCATTCCCAAATAAGCATACAAACCTTAATAGAAACTTAAAGAAAAAGATATTGAATAGTTGAATAATAAATAGAACAGCATATAGATGAATTAAGAGCCCAGGAATGAGAACCATATGGGTGAGAATTTGCTTAAAATACACATGGGACTTGGAGGGAGGGGGGCAGAAATAGAAGATTATTGGCAAAAAAAATATATGCTTTGGGGTGATGCCAAATTTGAAAACATTTGAATAAATAATTTAAGCTTAGGGAAAGTATAGAAAGATTTCTCTCATCCTCCTAGATAAATGAGAAAGAAGAAATGTAGATGTAGATCCAGAAAACTCACAGTGAACATGCAGGCGTTTTGGCAGGAACTAGTTTGGAGTAGGCTTGGCCAGTTTTAGAAACAAGACCCATCCTCTAAGATGTTGCTGTTTAGCACACAGCACTCCATTGAATGCTTGCACATCGAGGTATTTTTCACTTTAGTTTCAGCATAAGCTCCACCAGGAGTCAAGTGAGGGCTGTGCCTGGCACATAGGACACCTCATACCTGTGTAATAAGAGCCTGCACCTGTCTTTTCTGCAAAAAGGACGTGAGATCCTCCTAGAATGTCGGTTCACACATTCTTTTTGTTCAGCTCACCGTCTCACTTTGCATTTTCATATTCTCTGCTGTTGTACATGAATATGGGGATGTGCTTTACTTTCACTTGTTTTAACCAGGACAATGACTTTATTTAAATAGACATCATTCTCCCAAATATTTTGGTCCTGGGCTCAAGAACATATTATATTTCAAATAAAACATGTACGGGGAGATATAATTTTGTGTTAACTGTGCACTGACTTTCAGGTTAGAACTCATTGACATCCATTCTTTGGCACTGTGTGGTCAAGTTCAGTTCAGTTGCTCAGTCATGTCCGACTCTTTGCGACCCCGTAGACTGTAGCACGCCAGGCCTCCCTGTCCATCACCAACTCCCGGAGCTTACTCAAAATCATGTCCATCAAGTTGGTGATGCCATCCAACCATCTCATCCTCTGCCATCCCGTTCTTCTCCTGCCTTCAGTCTTTCCCAGAATCAGGGTCTTTTCCAATGAGTCAGTTCTTCTTCGCATCAGGTGGCCAAAGTATTGGAATTTCAGCTTCAGCATCAGTCCTTCCAGTGAATATTCAGGACTAATTTCCTTTAGGATGGACTGGTTGGATCACCTTGCAGTCCAAGGGACTCTCAAGAGTCTTCTCCAGCAACACAGCTCAAAAGCATCAATTCTTCGGTGCTCAGCTTTCTTGGTCAAAGAAAGCACAAACTTGTGGTCAAAGATAAGCACCATTTTGGCTTGGAAAGAATTCAGTTGTGTCCTCACTGTCCACGGAGAGCTGATCCTTCATTTCTTCACCCTCGCTGCCCTCAGAGCACTGACCTGAGGTTTCCAAGGCTGAAGTCCCATTTCTGAAATCAAAGGAAGTCTGTTAGTGTGCCCAGCACTCTGCACCTGCTCCAATTTCCCAAATTCTCAGTTACTCACTCATGGTGCTCTGCAGTGCGCACCTACTGTGTGGCTTGGCACACATCATTGTGGGTCTCAGAGTACAGAGCCTCTGCCTTGAGAAGCCCCTGCCTGCCCCTGGAGCATGCAGGGTGCATACTCAAGAGGCTTCAGAAACACAAGAGCAACAGACAGACGGACCGTGACTTAGCTCCTCATGTGGCCCGTCGCTGCTCACTGGACGTCAAGCCAAATGGAAGGTACAACAAAAGTACAAGTTATCCAACCTGCCCCCTCCTTCTGCTTTTCTTAAGCATCATTCTATAAGTCATGTGCTCTGTTGCCTTGAGGAAAGTAATTTGTTTTTATCAGTGCAAGTTATAATACTTCTTCCAGGGATTTCTGTTTCTAAAAGATTCTAATGACTCACCAGTCTTTGGTGAATGGATTCTGTGACCTGGTCACTGGGACCTTCATGATCTGGGGTTAAATCTCTCCTTTTTTTTTTTTTTTAATGATTCAACCAAAGTGATGGAGTCCACACTCTGTGCTTTTCCCAACTCTGCATCTCTGTTCACTTCTTTTTTTCTCGCACAGAATGTCCTCTGTCTTCCTCTGTGTCTTTGCTCCTCCTCTCTGGACCCACCCAGTTCTTGAAGTGCTGAGTCATCCTTCATCTGCACACCTGGACCAGCTAACAGCCTGGTAGTGAGATGCTGATTTCAGGAAGTCTTGGCTGTGGATCCTAGGTCCTCCAACTTTATTGATAATTTTGGGTGGATTATTTTCTCTCACTAATCCTCAAACTTCTTCACCTATAAAATGGGACCAGCAGTGCTTATTTCTGAGTTACTGCCGGTGAGATTAAATAAAATGAAAGTTGCTCAGTGGTGTTCAACTCTTTGCAACCCCATGGACTGTAGCCCACCAGACTCCTCTGTCCCTGGGATTCTGCAGGCAAGAATACTGACATGGGTTGCCACTTCCTCCTCCAGGTGATCTTCCAAACCTAGGGATCGAACCCAGGTCTCCTGCACTGCAGGCAGATTCTTTACCATCTGAGCCACCAGGGAAGCTATCTACATACATACAGTTCAGTGCTACTCAAAGTCTTTGCCTTCATGCCTCTATTTAGTTATTTTTATATTTTTTAGCTCGACAAAAAGCAGGTTCTTGTGATCCAAGACACTATTCTTCTTTTATATCACCATGATCTTAAAATGATGCCTTAATAGGCAGAGTAAATAGGACACATTCCAGTATTAGTATTGTTTCTAAGTGGCTTTCAGGCACTTAGAGTAATGTCTATATGACAAGAACAGTTCAGAATTTTGCCTTTAAAAAAAAATATACAAAACACAATTTTGTTTTAGTTTATTTGTTGATTTTTGCATAACTCAGATGTGTTCTCATGCTGTATTCTACACATAAATTTTAAAATTTTGTTTTTCAGATGCTAGAAAAAAATGTTTCCATATGATAGGATGTATTAGTCTTCTAGAGTTGCCATGGTGAAACATCACAGACTGGGGAGTCTTAAACAGCAGAAATGTATTTTCTCAGAATTCTGGTGGCTGGAAGTCCAAGATGAAGGTCCCTCAGGTGTGATTCCTGCTTGCAGATGGATACCTTCTGGGCTTGTGCTTGCCTATGTGCCTGTGGAGAGAGAGGGAGTGAGGTCCCAGGTGTTCCTTCTTATAAGGGCACTAATCCTGTCAGATCAGGGCCCCATACTAAGGCCACACTTAGCTGTCTGTACTTTCTTAGAGTCCCCATCTCTGAATAAACCACACTGGAGGTTGGGCTTCAACATCTGAGTGGGTGGGAGACAGAATCATTCAGTTGGTAGCAAAGGATAATGGTCATCATCTGAAAACAACCTCCTAGGACATTATGTGGGTAGGGTTTCAAGCAACACTTTTACCACTTCTTGGGTTGATGCACACTCCTGTGCATCTTTTTGTTCCTTTGAACATCCACAGGATCTTACTTTCCATTCAACCCTCTTTCCAAGCTCCAATCTTGTTTGTTTGTTAAGGAAAAGCCACCAAATTGTGGTTGGCACTATGACTAGAATCTTGATGCAAAGATATCTCCAAAACTAAGAAATATTTTTAAATAGATCTGATGTCGATGTGTTGAGTGGAAACTGCTTGTGTGCTGGTTTCCCCAGTCAGTGGAATGGCTATATTTTGTGTGACTGGTTTGTATTTAATTTAAAAAAAGAAAGATGAAATCATAGGCCCTGAAAATAAATTTAGAAGCAATTAAAAAGAAAATAATTGCATCACAAGAAAGCAGTGCAAATTTTTATTCCAAAGCAAATATTCATTATTTTACCTCTTTGTATCTCTCTCTGCATCTATATCTAAACACATACAGGTATCTCCAGTATGTGTGAAATATGTCAAAATAAGTACATAATCCTTTTGCTTGATTCACAAGTGCACAGACTAATCCAAACCCCAACATGTGCACAAACCAATCCAAACCCCAACAAGTACACAAACCAATCCAAACCAGCTATTGTGTTTCAACTCAAGAACATGGGATTCTCTAGAAATAAGTGTGCAGGTAGAAATTATACAAATCCTCCATGTGTGATAAAATTCTAGTTCTGCAAGGTGCTCTGCACACTCCCTTCCCCACCCCCAGCCTCACTGTGTACAATCTTTTATCTTTAATATTTCCGCATATTTTACACTAGTGGATCTTGATGAATTTAAGCCTGGGCACTGCACGGATTCCAGATTTCAAATGAATAACTCTTTCATTTAGTTAATAGCTGCAGCAGAGCCATAAAACGGTAATAGTTTATGACTTTCAGGATATAACCTGCAACCACAGACAATATAAATTATATTACATCGCACTTTACGGCCGTATGAAGCATAGCCAGGAGCTCACCACTGGTGTAAAGTCTGAGGAGGAGGGGGTGGGTGAGGGAAAGAACTGTTTATTTTTTTACTTGTTGGCTAAAAAACACTTTTCTCCCATGACCCAGTGAGCCATAATTCTGATTGGAGGCGTCCACACCACTGTGCTGAAGACAATTGTGGCCACAAAAGAAAACTATTCATAAAGAATGGAGGTGGATATTTTCATTCCATCCTCAACTTACAGGGTTTCATCCAGCACAAATGGAAAAGCAACCTCCATTTCTGCTATAGGCATCGGTAATTATTTTCAAGGAGACATGTGTCATTAGGAACGTGAGGTATGGGGGAGCGTATAAAAATGCGCTGTGTCTGGACTCACCAGGGTTTTTGTTTTGTTCTCTTATCTGTGAAGAGGAGCCTGGGTGATGTTATCCTTCCTTCAATTGTTCCTGTGGCTTCTAAATCCTGCTTCATGTCTGGGCTTAAGGTTAGGCCTCTGAACTGAGAGTGGAGGATGAACCCTGATTCTGTAAATGGACCGTCTAAATAAAAAATGAAGATAATAGAGCTTCAGAAATTGTTAAGGGCCAGAGGGAGAGAGTGAGGCAGCCCAGCTTTTGAAACGACGGAAGGCCACTCACTTCTTTGCTGCACCTGCTGCCTGAGAAGGGCTCTGTTTTTGAAGAGGCCTGTGGTCCAATCTGCATATCAAATAGCTGATTTGTAGATGAGGTCATTCATTTTGTGGTCTGTCTGTTTGCTGGGCTGAGGATGGGCTGTTGCCTAGCAGTGGCCCCCAGGGTCCCTGCAGCCCCTTGAGTCAGCAGCCCTCCTTGTCCATTCTGAACTCAAATCCAGGATTGCCTTTCATGAATAAATCTCTGAAATATCTAAGGGATTGGTAAGTTCAAAGCATGGGCAATACGTGACCAGCAAAGCTTTTCCTTGATGGCCTTGGTTCATCAGCTTAGGTATTGTTTAGGTAAAAGAGTCAGCTTGCCAACATTTCTGTCTCCTGCTCACTGTCACAGGGATGGGTAAGGTTTCACCCAGAAACACGGTACCTGCTTTGGGCGTGTTTAGGAAAAGCTTACTGCTTGAACACAGGGTGAAAGGGGAAATTAAAATATGCTGCCCTCTCTGTGGAAATACATAAATACGGTAGAATTTAATGTGGAAAATCGATTCCAACTTCCAAGCAAGTTTTCTTGTTCTAGAATTCTGTTAGCCTGCTGGCTCTTACTGTGTGCGTGTACATGTGTATCTGTGTGTGTGTGCATATACACACCTGCATTTTCCTGTACACACACACGTGCGTGCACACATGTTAACTGCAGGCTCTTTCCAATAGAAATCTGCAAAAGAATAAAATCATGACTTCAAGTCAGCCGGCGCCTTTGTAATGTAGTCTTTTTATGCTTTTCAAAAGAGAATAGTCATTTCACCTGGCCTAATTCTTTAGACTGAGTATTTCCATGGCTTCATGGCTTTGTCTAGTAAAAAAATGTTCCAGAGAAGAACTTTCTTCTAAAACTTAGTAATTAGAATTAAGAACAAAATTTAATTTAAATACATTTGAGATGACACCCATATTGTGGAAGTGTGCATCTTATCACAGATCCTTTTCTGGAATAAATATCTTCCTTTGTTATGGGTCTCTGGTTCATTACATTTTTCAGTCTCCAACTGCTATTCAGGCTGAAGGAATAGCTTTGCAGACTGGGAATATCCTATAAGATTACAAAATTTTGTCAAAATAATCACACACATCTATTAAAACAATAGGAAGAGGGGGGGAAAAGCTAGAGTTCCATAGGTCAGGTGGTGAAATATAAAAAGTATGTTTAGATCTTAAGGTGTCACTCCCTTAATAATCTGTATCCTTCCTTAGACAAGGGAAATCATCTGCCACATAGAACACTAACATTTACAAATTACTTCAGTGAAGTGTGGTCAGTAAGGAATGCTTCTCTGATTGTGAAGGGGCCATTTAGAAGTAAGTAACCAGAAGTAAACTGGTCAACAGTGAAACCAACTAAATAGTGCTATTTGTGCTTTTTGAAGATTGGCAATTCTACTGACTAATATCAAGATATATATCTTTTAATATCTTGCAAAGCTGACATAAAATTATGGAAATAATGACCTATGTTTGCATGAGTTTGAAGCTCATAATCACTTTCATATACTTCAGTGGGGCCTCTCTTTCTTCATCTGCAGGGACTGAGACTTCAGAAGCTATGACTTAGTCAAGGTCATTTAGCAAATATGGAGCCAGGACAAAAATGTGGCCTTCTCACTCCTGGACTGATGTTCTGCAATGGCGTTCCCCAACAGATAACTCTGAACGGATATCTGATGAGAACTGTAGGCTAAGCACATAAAGAAATTCTATGATAGGATAATTTTATATACATATATATAATAATTATTATGTGTGTATGTATGTAACAATTATTATATATATATAAGAGGATGAGATATTTGGATGGCATCACCAACTCAATGGACATGAATATGAGCAAGCTCCAGGAGCTGGTGATGGACAGGGAAGCCTGGCGTGCTGCAGTCCATGGGGTCACACAGAGTCAGACATGACTAGTGACTGAACTGAACTGAACTGAATGAATGTATAGTTAGAAAGCAAATCATATTTTTTCAAAGTGGCATTTTTAATAACAATGTACAGGAAAAAGAATGCAAGATTGCATTTCTGAAATCCAATTCTGGAAATACAATCTGGTCGTATACGTTGTGGTAGTCAGCAGACATCAGTTTCTTCAATAAGACTGGAGAGTAAAGAGCTATCCAATCCTACCCGTTGTTAATTAAAGATGCGTTCCTGTATATGCAACACTGAGTAATAAAAACATAGTGACACAAGGTACCAGAAAGCCCAGGAGGAGTGGAATTTACATCTAGATCTAGCCTGATCTTTGACCCCTTTTACAGACCAAAAGCCTTTTGGAAACTGAAGCTCTCGGGCACAGATTAATGAACTGCAGGCGGGCCGTGGGCCCTGCGATGCTGCTCAGAGAATGTGTTCAGTTCCTACAGCAGCGAAGAGGTTAACATCAGTCACCTCCTAGGGAACCAATTGACGGTTCACTGCAGAGTGCTGGGCGATGACTGGTTTTCTGTTTAATAAAGTAAAGGTTGATGGCTATGGATGATTCTTTTTTTGAGTCCATTTTTTTTTTGTCACTGTAAGCAAGTTAATGCCACCTACCATGGTGCAAACCCAGAGATAGTCTTCACACCAGAAAAAACTGGGATTTAAAAGCAACATCAACAACAGGAATATTTGTAAAAATGCTCTGACAGTGTGTATATTTACAATGTCTTATTTTAAATATTTTTATGCGGAATTACAAGGAAAATAATGCAAGGCGTTCCCACCTTGTAAAACCATTTACGAATCTGTATCACTTTCTTCCTCGAGAATGAGAAAAGGTTAATTTCTGTAAATTACGCAAAACAATGTTTAAGATATTGGATATTTTGTGATATATTTGCCACCTTTAAAAAAAAAAAAAAAAACAAACTGGAATCTTGATTCTGAAAATAAACCAAAGCAGAATTGTGTAGATACCCCACCTTCAGACACACACACAAAAAAGATTCAAAGTTCCTTATGCCTTTCCCCTTCTCTTTCAAAAACAGCTTTTCTGCGTGTTGTGGTGTTGACAAGAGGTAACAGGAAAACCAGTGCATTTGAGCTTAATGAGCAATTCATCTGCACCATGAGTCGTAGGTAGGGAAATAAATCCAGGCCAGCACTGTTCAGGTTGGTGCTGGTGGGGGAGGGACACTTCTTATTTATCATGCTGCATAATAGAGGACTGATCTCCTTGTCCATAAACTCACAGCCACCAACAGAACATCTATTTTGCATCCTTCTGCTCCAGCACTGACTTTCCCCGCGACACAGCTTTGTTCCTCCACCCAAGAAGCCTCGGTACCCAGCTTGACATGGATTTTGTTTGTTTCTTGGCTGTCTGATTACTGTCCCCAAATATACCCTTAATAATTTAAGCACACACACACAAAGATACTGGCCTCATTGATCAAGGGCAGAGCATATGCAGGTGTGAATATAAAATGCGCAGACTCTGGCCCCATAAATGAGGCCACCATCTCACAACAGCAGGGGCAGGATTGATTTGGGGGAGCCACAGAGAAGACGGCCCTGTGAGGAGCTCTCTGAGCACATGGCCAGGGCTCCGGTTTGCACCGGGAGCCCAGGAGGCTGCAGTCCTACAAAAGAGCTTTGTTAAACCAAATCTTTAATTCCAAGAGGAGTGCCTAATTTACACCCTGCCTCAGGCTGGGTATTTTGCATCTGCTATTTTTACAACATTTCTGAGGTAGCCCTTTGTTATTGCAGTTACCAATGGAAAATCAAAGGCTGGCTTTCTCCCCTCTCCCTAGTAATCTCCCCGTGTTTTGTCATCCTCACTCTGCTCGAGATTAGAAAAATCAACAACACGATTCCCAAACCTAATGAATAGACAACGCCAAGGAATGTATGCGATTTTTTTTTTTTTTTGCACCAAGTATATATTCTAGTAGTAAATTCTGTGATGTTCACTGCATCAATGGTGCGTAACCCTGTGCTTTTCTTAATAGGATTTATGCTTGTCGGCTTTCTATATGCCCTGCCATGCTGGATAAAGGCAGACAGAGTTCCCCTGGTAACCACGGCCACTCCAACACTCCCAACTCTTGGCAAATTCCTCCTAAGCGCAAAACAGACTGCGCCGGGAGACAATGTCCGCTGATACATAAACATGACAGACCCATCTCTGGAAGCCCAAGGTGTCCAGCCTCCGACCGCATCGCGATTTTTCTGATTGTTGGGCCAGATACTTCTATTCAGTCTTCCCTTTGAAACATCTGCAACTGGCAAAACAAGAAAATCTTAATTCTTTCCAGATTCGAATCTATTTCTAGTCAAATGTCACCCAGATTCCACGGAGGATGGAGGACACAGAAGTCTTCCTGCCTCTGCTCAAATTGAAAAGGTTATTTCACTGTCTTCAAGATGGCTCGAGCGGCCGGGGGGTTGGGGGGCTGAGCCCTGAATGCAGGGGTTGCTAGGAGATAAGTCTAGCTCGCAGACCACATTGGTTGGCGTTATCTCTAATTGACAGCTCCTTACCCTCAGGGTCTCATTCTAACCTTGAGACCGAGACTATAATGAGAGGGCAGCTTGCCTTCACCCCTGTTTCAGGCTCAGGCAGCGAGATTCCTGGCGGCCTGTTTTTCTGGGGTTTTGTTGGGCCTCTTTAGGATGGAGGCGCTGAGGGGGAGAGAGACTGTCTGCAGCCCCCTTCTCCCTGGGCATCACTGGGGGCTTGTTCGGTTCCTGCCACCTGAATAAACTTTCCCTTTCACTTAAGATGGTCTCCCTTTGAAATCAGAAGGGTGTGCTGGGAGAAGCCTTCACTGAACTTTAAAAGGATTTGGAATTTGAGGAGGGAAGGTGGATTTTAAAAAAGCGAGGGAGGGGGAGGGGGTTGGGAGAGGAGGAGGGGGAGGGGCAGAGAAAGGAAAGAAAAAGAATAAAAACCCCACTCTATCTCTGTGCTCAATCATCAACGCCACCCCCGCCCCAGCTGTCCTTAAAGGGGTTCGCTGTTGCCTGCGCTGCTCATGAGACACAATTTAGCTTTTGAGGACAAACAATAAATGCAGACGCAGCACTAGGAAGAGGCTGGCAGGCCTGCAGAAGGCGGTTTGGGGCCGTCAGTCCGAGGAGGGTGCTGGCTTATTATTCTGATAAAATAACATAGATCTTGAGATTCTTCCAAAGCCTGAGGCTAATCCACGGGAATGGGTTGAGGGATCCTTTGCTTCACTGAGGTGTCTGTGAAGCAGCTCAGATTGCTGTGAGCAGGAAGATGAAGCCAAGGAGGGAAGCTGAACTGATGAGGCGAAAACATCCCCTCTACAGGATTCAACCCTTTCTTCTCTTCCAGGGCCTCTCCCTACCCCTAACCACCAAGGACCCATTTAAAAATGACAACAACTTTGCATTTTTGAATCTGATTGTTGTCACTTCACAGATAGAAAACCCTGACCCCTGCTTTTCTTACAGGAGGAAAATTATTACATCGGGGTGCTTTCCTGCTTAATAAACATATTTTGAACATGCAACATACAATTTTATTAGAGACTGTAATAATTGTGACAAGGTAATATTTCTTTTTCACTAGGGGAGGATGGCTAAAGTTTCATTTAATTGTGAGTGGGTTTATGGATGACTTAAAATAGGGAAATATCTGAGGAGTCAAGACCCAGAGATTAAAGACTCTGTTTATCCTTTGTGATTGGAACAGCCCAGATACCAAAGTCATGTGTTTTCAACCCAACAGAGCAGGAGTGGGATGGATAAAAAAGACCAAAATCAAAGCATATTCTTGAACAAAATAGTATGCTAGTTTTCTCCTATTTTCTAAATATTTTTGTTGAAATTCCTGCAAAGCAGGGCTGTTTCTAAAAAGAATATTATTATTTCTAAATGCAACCTTTGAAGGAGTTAAAAAAAAAAACTACAAAAGCATCATCTTGACAGTTTTAATTATATTTTTATTCAATCTAGAAATGTAATTAAAAAAAGAAAGAGTACATATCCAAAAAAAAAGACTGGTATGATCAAAATAGTTAATAAATAGCAAGATTTTCTTCTTATAATCTTAAAAATATTTTGAATACAATTTTAATTTACAGAAGAGTTGCAAGAATATTTCAAAAATGTCATATCCTTTGCCCATATTCTCCAATTGTCTACATTTTTCCCATGGCATTCTCAAATTTTCTGTGTGTGTGTATGTATTTATAGATTTTTTTTTTCCTGAACCATTTGTAATAGATTGAAGACAACATGTCTCTACCTCTAAATGCTTCAGTGTGTTTCTCCTAAGAACAAGAATGTTTCCTTCCGCAATCACTGTGCAATTACCCAAATCACAAAATTTAACACCATTGAGAAATTACTATCTAATTCACAATATAAAATCAAATGTTGTCATTTGTCCCAACAAAGTCCTTTATTGCAATGTTTTCCTAGTTTTAGATAAATTCCAGATCTCATGCTGCATTTAATTATCTATAGAAGATTTGTCATCCTCTCACCTGGAAGGATTTAGAATGTTTATGACAGAACACTGTAAGACACATCAATTTTTGGTTGTTTTTAATATGCAACATTGGGAGAAAGGAGAAACCCCAAGGTGAGTCTGACACTGGTTCTATGAGATAAGTCTTGACCTCTTTTAAGGAAAAATGGGTAATTTATCCTCACATATTGCCTCTAACAAAAATCAGTGATGGCAATTTAAAATAAATACTTTGTAAAAAAAATTATTGATCTTATACAAAATGAGAAACGGCATTCACTACAAGATAGCTGTAGAAACCAGCATGTGTATTTCTAAAAGATTCATACATATAAGCTGTTACTAGTGTGGGAACTTTTCCATCACGGGTTAAGAGAAGGGGAATTAGAGATCATGAGAGAGAGAGTGAAGAAATGATGTAATAATTAAATCACCAGCTCAGGGTGCAAAGAAACAAAACTGTTGAGAAAGGCAAGAACAAAATCAATTTTAAAAGTTCAATTTTGTATCATCTTATTACCATGAATATTGTTGTTGTTTAGTTGCTAAGGCATGTCTGACTCTCGCGACCCCATGGAGTCTAGCCCACCAGGCTCCTCTGGCCATGGAATTCTCCAGGCAAGAACCCTGGAGTGGGTTGCCATTCCTTCTCCAGGGGATCTTCCTGACCTGAGGATTGAAGCCGTGCCTCCTACATCTCCTGCAGGTGGATTCTGTATCACTGAGCTTCCAAGGAAGCCACAACCATGAATACTATTTCATAAAAAGGAATCCTCCTGCCCTTGTAGATATTGTCTTGCTCTCAGGTCTTTCAGGCCTGTTTGGAGTCCAAGGGGCTGTTGCCTCTCTTACGTCCTTATCAGCCAGAGTAGGGGGCGTGGTCCTTCTCTGAGTGGTGCTGACTTTAGTTTTTAATTGGCATATAATCGCTTTCCAATGTTGTGCTAGTTTCTGCCGTACAATGACATGAACCAGCTATAAGCGAACATATGCTCCCTCCAGAGCCTCCCTCCCCTGCACCCGCCACCCCCTAGGTCATCACAGAGCACTCAGCTGAGTGCCCTGTGTATACGCAGGGAGCTTCCCACCAGCCGTCTATTTTACTCATGGTAGTGTATATGCTGCTGCTGCTAAATCACTTCTGTCGTGTCCGACTCTGCCTGACCCGATAGATGGCAGCCCACCAGTGACCCCCGTCCATGGGTTCTCCAGGCAGGAATGCTGGAGTAGGTTGCCATTTCTTTCTCCCGGTAATGTATATATGTCAGCTATTCCCTCAACTGGCCGCATCCTTGCAAAACAGTACAAATGAGCCTGTTTCCAGGGCAGGGATTAGAGACGCCGATGTAGAGAACCGACTTGTGCACACAGGCAGGGAAGGAGGGCGTACTGACTTCCGAGCACACAATGTGTGTTGAGTCGGTGGCTGAGCTCTCTTCCCAGACAGCTGTGGTCCCAGCTTCCTGCACTTCCGGCCTTCTCCACACATGAGCACGACAGCCATCACATAAGGATGTGAGATCACCGGGGTGTCCCTCCCTGGGTTTCTCACTAACCCGGGACAGGAGCCCTTGGCGTTTCCTGGCAGCGTGAAGCTTGACGTGTGTGCACACCTGCACCAGCGTTTGCACAGCCTCAGGTCCAGCTCTTCTGTTCACAGCCAGGATGCTCCCTCCCCTCAGTGTAGTTTTGCAGCTCACAGGACTTTCTGTGCAATTAAACAAGCGTATTAAAAAGCAGAGACATCCCTCTGCCAACAAAGTTCCGTATAGTCAAAGCCCTGGTTTGTCCAGGAGTCATGTATGGATGTGAGAGCTGGACCATAAAGAAAGCTGAGCGCTGAAGAATTGATACTTTAGAACTGTGATGTTGGAGAAGGCTCTTGAGAGTCCCTTAGACAGCAAGGAGATCCAACCAGTCCATCCTAAAGGAAATCAACTCTGAATATTCATTGGAAGGATTGATGCTGAAGTTGAAACTCCAATACTTTGGCCACTTCAGATGAAGAGTACACTCATTGGAAAAGACCCTAAGGCTGGGACAGACTGAGGGCAAGAGGAGAAGGGGACAACAGACGATGAGATGGTTGGAAAGCATCACCGACTCAATGCATATGAATTTGAGCAAACTCCAGGAAATAGTGGAGGACAAGGAAGCCTGGCGTGCCACAGTCCTTGGGGTCACAAAGAGTCAGACACAACTTAGCAACTGAACAACCAACATTATTTTCTCAAGGACAAGGATTCTTTGACAGCCAGTTTTAAATTCACTTTTCAGAACTTTGCGTTTTTCTTTCAAAGTAAACCATGGATTTTAGGCTGCAGCCTGTCAGAAGAGGTGGGGGTAGGCAGGGAATTCTATTCAGAAGGTGGCCTTGTCCAGGAAAGAAGTTCCCCGGGGTTGGGGGACAGGAGGTCCTGATCATCTGCAGCAGCCGTGACGTTGATCAGGGTTTGCTGGGCTGAATTGAACACTGTTTCTGGCAGTGGTTTTACTGATGCCTGATGGCTCCTGAAGATGAGGCTGATGAAATCAGGGAGAATCTGCTCTGTTGTCTTCAGCTATAATAACTAGACAAGAGAGAACACACATTTTCATGATCAAAACATCCTTGGGTGCTGCACTGAGTCCCCAGTGTAATCACAAGTTGTCTATAACTGATCACTGTTACACAATAATTTTCTTTCTTTCTTTCTTTTTTTAAAGAGAAATAAGTTCAAATCCATGTCCATCACAATGAAAATAGTTACCTACACTGGCTCTGATCACTCCCTATGTTTGTCCATCCGTGCACACCGACAGAGTTCATCATGACAGCAGACTCATGACTTTTTCTCCTCTCTTATGAGAAGGGAGCGCATCATTAGCTTGCCAGGCAAGTATATGCAGATGATGAAAGCATGAGAAGGAAATGCATTTCAAATACGCAACTAAATGCCAAGAGCTCCAAAGTAAGGAGCCACAACATGCAAAGGCCCATAGAACAGACTCCTGCAGTCCATTAGGTGAACAGCTTCAAGATAGTTGCAGACAGACTGGGAAGTTTTTGGCACACGCTGGAGTTAACTATATCTTATCTCTAAACACGGTCATTCCTCTGTTATACCGTCTTCTCAATCCTACCTATGACCCTCCTGTGGTTCTTGTGACTACATGTGAAAACCATCTTTCACAAACACCCACACACACAACCAGCATGCCCTGCCCTGTCCTTGCTGGAGAAAAATGGGCTTCACCTAGAACCACCTCTGACCCCTGTCAAAGAGGATCTCAGGATATTTCAAGGTGCAAAATGCTCTATAAATACTTACAATTTCTAGTCCACACTGGTGTCCTCCATGAATTTTTTTTTTTTTAATTTGTTTACTGTTTTTCATGTGATTAGAGTGGTTAGGGTGAACTAACATGTGAGCGTGAAAGTGTTAGTTGCTCAGTTGTGTGTGACTCTTTGCAACCCCATGGACTGTAGCCCACCAGGCTTCCTTGTCCATGGAATTCTCCAGGCAAGGATACTGGAGTGGGTTGCCATTCCCTTCTCCAGGGGATCTTCTTAACCCAAGGATCAAACCCAGGTCTTCTACACTGCAGGCAGATTTTTTACCATCTGAATCTGATCTAACATGGGTATACGTGCATCCCTGAGTCTAACCAGGGCTGAATTCCTGGCATGCCTGGAGGTTAATTTTCCTTTATTATTATTGTTTTTTTTTTAAGGCAGCTCATCCCTCATCTACAACATCCCCTATACATTTTGCTTTGAGGTTGAGGCATTTAGGCCCCCACCCAAAGCCAAATGTGTTATTTAATCCATTAGCACTTTAGCCCAAAATAAATAGCACTCAGAAACAAGTGTGGCCCAAGAGTCATTTTGAAATCTTAAGCCCCAAAATGACTGATTTGGAATTTCCTGTTTAGTCCTCAAATAGAAGGGCAGATATGGTGAGGGTGGAGCTGGGCTGGGGAGCAGAGATGCTCCTCTCATTCCATCAAATATTCCAAGTGGAGAGTCAGACTGGCTGCCATGAAGAACTCACAGACAAGAAGCCGGATGGGCTTCTTGCTGAATTTCTGGGTGAAAACTTTCACTAGAAACAAACAAACAAAAAAAAAAAAAAAGAGAGAGGGAAGAAAAAAGCAGTAACCAGGTACTGTATTTTGTGTGGAGTTGGAGGCATACAAAAACCCTGGCCTTAAGGACACAGAAGACACAGCTATTATGTAGTGTGTTGTATGCAGCACGCTATGCTGTAATTATGTATAAACTCTTATGGGATTACAGATGAGGGAAATTAATTCTCCCTTGTGGAGCCAGGGGTGACTTCACAGAGGAAGTGACATTTGCACTGTAACTTGAAAAGTGAGTGTGGTTTTGCCAAGCAGCCAAATGAGGAATATCATTCCAGGTAGCACAGTAACTTTAAACTCGGGGGTGGTATGAATTTCACGTCATGTTCCCAGAATGATGGTAAACCTGCATCAATAGGGCTCAGGGTGCAGAGACAAAGGGGCAAAAATCAAGCTGGGTAGGGATGCCCTGGGTGGGGTGGCCCAGGGCATTCGTTCCAGATGATGGATCAAGCACTTGCCCTGAAGAGTGCCTGGTTCCTGGTACTCCGGACACAGTGGTCAGCCACATGAGATGTCCCCAACATAAAGAGAGAATTTTAGATAATGAGGAGAATCATAAAAAAGATGGATCATGCTACCTGCAGAGATAATATCTGTGCAGTGAGAATGAAGGTGTCTACCTTTGACTGGATTTTCCAAGAGTTCTGCTCTGGGAGCCTGAGGTCTGAGCTACAGCTATTCAGCTGTCCTTCTGGCTAAGGGTCTGGGGCTAACCTCAAAGTTAGCGTTGCCAGTAATGAGACCGACTGCCAGCATGAGCCTCCCGTCCACACGGGAAGAACTTGATGTCACCTCTGTTGTACTCCTGCCAAAAATTGAATATTCTGAGTCATCATAAGGAAACATTAGACAAAGCCAAATTGGGAGACATTCTACAAAACTCTGGCCTCTGCTCTCCAACTGGGGAAATCTGAGTAAGTTCTGTTGCTTGCATCATAGAAATATAGCATTAATTGCATGATATTGATCACTGGAATGTGTTTATGAGAAATAATTATTTTTGAAAACTCACACTGTCGTGTTAGTGGTAAAGAAACATCTTGTCTGCAACTTATCTTGAAATCATTCAGAAAGAAAAATACATAACTGAGTGAGTGTGTGTATGTGAGAGAGAGCATGAGAGAAGGCTAAAGCAAAAAGCAAATATGTTAAAATTGGAGTAATATAGGTAAACAGGAATTTTTTGTTCTATTCTTGCCACTTTTTTTGTGTGTTTGGTCTGGAGTACACCACAAATCGTCCTGTGGAAGGCGACGGTTCTTTGGAGGATGGAGTTGCATGGTGTCAGCTCAGGCTGTCCGATTCTCAAGGGTTTGCTGAAGATCCATATTTCTGTGTCTAGCATTGCATCATTTCACAGTGCAGGTTGCAGACAGCAAGTTCTGGCAACAGCTTGGAGTTCCATCTGGCTGATGGAGGCTCACTCTCCGGGTACATATTGGTGCCTCACCCCAGCCCTTCTCAAGGATGACAGCTGGGAGAAGATGCTGAACACCCTGCGGTCTGATCTGCACTCTCCCGACCCGAGAAAATTGAGCCCCTGTGAGAGTCCCTGTGAAGTGCCCCTTTGTGAAGGCAGCCTCCCTCCTACCAACAGTAAATGTTCACCAACTCAGAGTGGTTTAAACTGAGGGGCAAAGTTCCTCTGGATTTTTTCTATCAAAGATTAAATCCTTCATTCTGGGGAAAACAGAAAGTAAAACTCCTATCATCAAGAAACTGTAGGAGGAACCATAAACTAATGACACTGGTGATCTTTTCCAATTAGGCTTATGTAACTTACAGTGGGAGACACTTAGCTGATGGCTTCAATAGTTTTCTTTCTCCTCTATTATATAGAGAAGCAAGCCACGGGTGCTGACTCAACAAGTCTGACTGCTTTGGCCAGGTCAGTTTATCATTTCTCTGGATTAAGAACTTCCAATTTCCTAATGCTTCTGACATCCAATCCAATTTTTTTCTTAGTCTGGAGCCCGAGACCTCCTCTCAATGGACTTCATTCTTTCTATGGAATCTTATTTTCCAAATTGCTCAAACTCAGCCATCATTGCATTTTCTTTCCTTACTAATTAAAAAACAAAAATTGTTCATCAAACTTCCCCAAACATGAGGTTCTAGCTTTCAATCTAATGGCTCTTTAGTAAGTGCATTGAAAATAGTCATCAAATTAAAAAAAAATAGACAAATCTGATACAGTTTCTTACTAGTTAAATAATAACAGAAAATTTATTTAAACATCCCCTGACTCTTAGTTTTACTTCCTGTAAAAATGGGAAATTCATTTTATAAGATAATTATAATTCAATTAAATGTGCAACTCACTAATATACAAAAATTGTCTAGCATAGTAGCTGGCATACAGTAGGAACATTACAAAAGTTGGTTAGATTTCTCCCCTCTTTCATGAATCTTTTTGATGAACCCTGTCTACAGAAGCGTTTTTCATTTTCTAAATATCAAAAGCATTTTTCTGTGCCAAACAACTCAGAAACTCAACTGCATATCTTTTTAAAAATATTCTCTCCAGTTGTTTCATAGAAATTCAAGTTTAGGCCATTTAGGGGGAACCTTTCCTTGTTCTTTCATATTCTGTTGCAACATAGAATATTTATTTAACAAATACAAACTGACTTCCTATAGTCAGGGTTTGAAGTGATGACTCTGTGAGGCCATGAATTAAATAATTTATCTTACTAATAGGAAAGGGCACAATACTTCCAATTCTGACAAATATGTAAATGAGCCAATTTGCAGTAGCTAATAGAGTGTTCCCCACACAGCAGGTCTTCAATACATGTTCCTGAATTATTGACAGCGAGATCTCACGAAATTCTTGCATTTCAACCCAAGTGACAAATAAACATAATTCTCGTGTTCTATTAGTCTCCTATTTTTTTCTGTTATATTCAACCAGCAATGCATAGAGTTTCAGTGGGAGGAATACCACAGTTTCTATAACACAACACTCAATGTCCTGCGTCACTGAGCACACATTTGTGGTCCTGAAAACATGGAAGCCAAAGTCTCAAAAATTAATTCATACTAACTGAAGCTCATGTGGCTTCCTTGCTGGCTCAGCAGTGAAGAATCCACCTGTAGGAGGCGTGGATTCTATCCCTGGGTCCGGAAGATCCCCTAGAGAAGGAAAAGGCAACCCACTCCAGTACTCTTGTCTGAGAAGTCCCATGGACAGGGGAGCCTGGTGGGCTACAGTTCATGGAGTAGCAAAAAGTCAGACACAACTGAGAGAATAAACAACCACCACCACCTCAGGGTCAATTGAGCATATTCTGGCAATTGAGATAAAAGAAAGGATGTGAAAACAGCTTCTAAAGCAACCTCGGTGAGAAAACTGCTGTGGACCCCTGGCCCTTTGCTTCTTTTCCTCTTTCTTTGTGGTTGGTGGAGGGATCACAGGATTGGGAACCAGAAATTGAAGCATCACTATGGTTCTCCTATTTCAAGTTTTCTTGATGAGACATAAAGAGCCCAGGCAGGCCAGGTACCACAAGGGGACTGATGCGGCTGCAGGGCAAGCGTCTTGTGTATGTTTCAGAGAGATGAGTTGGGGTGGGGGTTGGGGGGCTGGAGAGGATGCAGCCAATCCAAGCAAAATTGGAGCTCAATATTGAAGAGACAACGGGAAGTTTGGATTTTTAATACATTGGTCTCGGAATAATCAAAACATCTAAAAATCTACATAACACCAATAATCGTATAATAACACAGTATGAACAGTGTTCAAAAAGACAAAAGTCACTTCTACATGATTAAAAACTCATAAACTAATGCCTCTTTTATTATTAGATCAAGTTCTTTGAGAGGGGACTTGGGACAAAACAGTACAGAGCAGTGGATTTTTCCTGGTTCCTAACATGGTTTTCTGGACTGTGTCATGAAGGACCATGGGTTAAGAGTCACAGAATCAGGATCTACTTGTAGTACATCCCTAATTAGCTGGAATATGGGAGGAGTCACTGGACACTGTGAACCTCTGAGAGTCTGGAAAAGTGACATGACTTCTTCTCCAGGTTGTCACAGGAAACTGAAGGTTTTATGCACGAGTGAAACCTGACTACTCATACACTGTAATGTTTGTTTTTATTATTTTAGAGATAAGAATAAATGCCTAAGATATTCATAGGTTTTTCTATTTGAATAAGGAAAACAAATGTCATTTCAGGTATCAGTTAAAAATCATCCAGAATGTACACATCAGTCCCTGGAAATATGTTGAAAGAGCTCCCTGCATGCGTGGTCTGTAAGCACCCGTGACGGTTCTCTCTCTGATCACAAGTGAGAGATGTAATTCAGCAAATCTTTTCTGCTTTCTTCCAAGAAATCTAATAAAGCCAGTTCTAGGAAAAGCCGATATGGTTAGAATCTACCAGAAATGAATATATACTCAGAATATTGCCTCCAGGTCCAAATAAATAGATTTCCTTATTATGGCTACAATATGATCTCCAATGTATGAAATGTGGATAAAATAATAAAAGTAAAAGACAGTGAGCAGAAAACCACAGGGCTAAAAGAAAATTTCTCAAGGAAATAATTCAAATGATCTGAAATATCTCAGCAAAGTTTTCTCGAATAATAATAAAAGAGGGTTTAGATGTTTACACACTTCAGCATCCCACTCTGCTTCCCCAGGGGATGAACTCCCCTCTCCTCTGAGTTGTCCTTAGACTCCTGCATATGTATTGACATGAAATTGCCTACAGAGAGATCTCAGCCTGGGCAGGGGGCAGGCGGGGCGGTGGGGGGTGGGGGGAGGGATGGGGGAGGGGTGGAGACTTGCAAAGCAGTAAGGTGGCTAAGAATTGCTCCCTGCTGAACTAGATTTCCTCCCAGGTGAAGCTTACCTTTAAATTGTGTTCTGATAAGCTGGGCAAGTCAAATAAAAGCTAAAATCAAAGTACAATCACTCTCTTGATCTCCATCTCTTCTACTGTTTCTCACTCAGTGATAACCATTGAGCGCCTGCTGTGTACAAGGCCTGATTGGGAAATGAACAGGGTGGAGATTTTTGCTTCCTTTCTCTTTGTACCTAGAAGTCAAGATGTATATTGCAATTAATATAAGATGTGAACGGTGAGGTTCCTTAAACGCATAGCCCCATTCAGGAGAGAGATTACGCTCAGATAAATATTTCAGGGGTGAATGGCATGGATTTGCTAAGGCAAGGAGAAAGGGAACTGTTAAGCTGTAGAAGGAAGAAAAGGTAAGATTTGAACTTTGGAGGTTTGGAAATTGATAAGGCAAATGGCTTCCCTGGTGGTTCAGACAGTAAGGAATCTGCACATAATGTAGGAGACCCCAGTTTGATCCCTGGATTGGAAAGATCCCCTGGAGGAGGAAATGGCAACCCATTCCAGTATTCTTGCCTGGGGAATTCCCATGGACAGAGGAGCCTGCATCCACGGGGTCACAAAGAGTCATACATGACTGAGAGGCTAAGCACAGCCCAAGGCAAAAGGCTTCAATCAAGGCAGCAAGAAGAGGGAGCGCATGTATCTTAAGGAGCTTCCCCAGTGGCTCAGCTGGTAAAGAACCTGCCTGCCAGCGCAGGAGACACAGGAGATGCGGGTTCAATCCCCAGGTCAGGAAGGTCCCCTGGGACGGAAAAGGAAATGGCAACCCACGCCAGTATTCTTGCCTGGAAAATCCCATGGACGGAGGAGCCTGGCAGGTCACAAAGAGTCAGGCATGACTGAGCAGCTAAGCACACATGCACATGTATGTTAGGGTATCAGTAAAGTGGGGTTACATGAGGAGTATTTGGAGCATATATACAGGGACATAGAAACAGCTGGAAACAGCTGGACCAATGATTTTATGCATATTCTGTGGGTGACATAAAATCAAAATATGTTGTAAATAGAGGAGTGACATTAATAGGGGGGTTTTCATAAAAAGGAAAAGAGAAGGGACTGGACATGTATACTGATTGGGTACCTGCGGTTTCCAGAACACTTATAGGCACTTACTCATTGAAGATGACCCTGGAACAAATGACCCACCTGAGAGATGGTGAGTTACATTTTCAAAGTCATTTGGTTGACTCTGGTAATTGACAAAGATGGAATTGGAACTGATTTCTTCTTGGGAGAAATGCTTTCTCTCTCTTTCCCTCTCTCTTTCTCAATACCATGTCTTGAATTGTATAGAATAATCTGATAATAGTTTTAAATAGAAACAGAAAATATAATCCTTAATATGCTTTGCAAGAGAAGCATACATAAAGGTACAAGGAGGCCTGGCTGCAAGACTTTTAATAAATCTTATTCATACAGTGAAAGTGAAAGTTGCTCAATCGTGTCCAGCTGTTTGCGACCCCATGGACTGCATAGTCCATGGAATTCTCCAGGCCAGAATACTGGAGTGGGTAGCCTTTCCCTTCTCCAGGGGATCTTCCCAACCCAGGGGTAGAATCCAGGTCTCCTGCATTGCATGCAGATTCTTTACCAGCTGAGCTACAAGGGAAGCCCAATAATACTGGAGTGGGTAGTCTATCCCTTCTCCAGCAGATCTTCCTGACCCAGGAGTCAAACTAGGGTCTCCTGCATATGAAATAATGACAAAATAATAACTGATATCTATTGCGTAGTGAAGACAAGCCAGTGACTTACATGCATCCATTCTTTAAGAGTTATCTAAAGGTGTCTATCAGTAGGAGAAAACTTTATTCCAGGAGCAAACACAGTCTAGGCAGGCTGAAGCTGAAGCTCCAATACTTTGGCCACCTGATGTGAAGAGCCAGCTCATTGGAAAAGACCTTGATGCTGGGAAAGATTGAGGGCAGGAAGAGAAGGGGATGACAGAGGGTGAGATGTTTGGATGGTACCACAGACTCAATGGATATGAGTTTGAGCAGGCTCCGGGAGATAGTGAAGGACAGGGAAGCCTGGTGTGCCGCAGTCCATGGGGTTGCAAAGAGTTGGACATGACTTGGAGACTGAACAACATGCAGATCAACTGCAGTTCAGGAACTATCTCCGCACTGATACTGTTGTGCAGTCACTCAGGCATGTCCAACTCTGAGACCCCATGGACTGCAACACACCAGACTTCCCTGTCTTACACCATCTCTGGGAGTTTGCTCAAATTCATGTTCATTGAGTCAGTAATGTTATCTAACCATCTGCTGAAGTGTAATTTGAGAGTAAAGCACCCAGAGATGAGCCCAAGTGACCAGGCAGGAGCTGATGGTGACAGTTTTGCATGGCACTGAGCTGCATGTCTTAAAGCAGATGCCTTCGCAACTTTCCATCAGCTTACTGATGCTTAGTAGTTACTATTCAGTAACATGTATTTCAAAAAGGAAGTCGTAAGACTAATTAAAAAATTAATCAGTGCTCTGGCCAACAGAAAGATTCAAAGTACTGCTAAGCTCAGCTATAAGCCACTTTATGGTTTTATTCCTTGGGGGCTAATTAATATCCTGTGAAAAAATGAACGGAGAAGTGATCATGTGTCTCTTTGGAATAGATGGAGTTCCCCATTTAGAGTAAAGCTCCAAAGTTTTGTTATCTTTTTGCTGACTAGAAATTATAGATATTTGTGCTCATAAAGGAATATGCCAGAGAGTTTAGAAATAAGTCCTATTAGTCAGGGTAAGTAATGCCAGCTGCTGTGACAACTGACCTTCAAATCCCAGCAACTCAACAAAATAGCCTGAGTATCTAGATAGCCAGCTCACCAGACAGCATCAGAGGCCAGTGGAGTCGGGGCAGGGGTCCAGGGGTCCAGGGGCCCAGGGGCTCAGGGGCCCTGCTGGTCCCTCCTTGTTTCATGCTGTGGACAAAGCCTTTGCATGTTTCCAGCTGCCACCGTGGTCACTGATATGTGCCAGTTACCCATTCCGGGGTAGAAGATGAGGAAGGCTGGCTGATGTCCTCTGGCCAAGGCACTTTGTTGGCCTGGCAGTCCAAGGACCTTCCTACTGGAGACCAATGTGAGGCTCAGAAATCTCCACAAGGCTCACCACCCCGCTGTCCAACATCAGGCATCACCCCCTTGTGACCTCAGGTTCATCTATATCCCAAATCACTGCAGAAGGTGACTGCAGCCACAAAATCAAAAGACACTTACTCCTTGAAAGGAACGTTATGACCAACCTAGGCAGCATATTAAAAAAAGTAGAGACATTACTTTGCCAACAAAGTTCCATGTAGTCAAGGCTATGGTTTTTCCAGTAGTCATGTATGGATATGACAGTTGGACTATAAAGAAAGCTGAGTGTTGAAGAATTGATGCTTTTGAATTGTGGTGTTGGAGAAGACTCTTGAGAGTCCCTTGGACTGCAAGGAGATCCAACCAGTCCATCCTAAACAGGAGATCAGTCCTGGGTGTTCATTGGAAGGACTGATGTTGAAGCTGAAACTCCAATACTTTGGCCACCTGATGCAAAGAGTTGAGTCATTTGAAAAGACCCTGATGCTGGGCAAGATTAAAGGCAGGAGGAGAACGGGATGACAGAGGATGAGATGGTTGGATGGCATCACTGACTTGATGGACGTGAGTTTGGACAAACTCCAGGAGTTGGTGATGGACAGGGAGGCCTGGCGTGCTGTGGTCCATGGAGTCACAAAGAGTTGGACACGACTGAGCAATTGAGCTGAACTGAACTGATACTCAAATCTTTAACAAAGGGATGTTACTAAAACTCAGACAGCAGTTTCTAAGACTGAATATTTATGTCTTAAAGTAATTTTAAATATCGTTTAATATTTTGGAGTGTTATAATCATTGGATTTTTCAACCTATAAGGATTTTATTTCTATACTTTTTATATCCCCTTTCTTTCCTGCTTATGAAGTGGTTATTTCTTTCTTGAGCTCATCTATTTCTTTGTTAAATTCAGTCAGTAGTTAAGAATGAAATCAACATGATTCCTTTCAAAATTTTTTTCTAGAGGTCTAAAAAGTAAAGTTACAAAATGAAGATATTCTCAATATATACTAAAATTAACACAAAAGTCACAGACATATTCTTACAAACAGTTAAGAAAAACAGAAAACTCAACAGAACAATGGGAATATATGAACAAGTGTTCTATAGAAGAGGACACACAAATAGCAAATGGACACAGATAATCAGAACGCTTATAGGTCAAATGCATATAATTTAACACCTCCATGAATTACAATTATATCCCTGTTCTCCTGAAAAGAATATTAAAAAATATATGATTAAGAGTGTTCATATCAAGAGTTCAGGACTACAAAAATCTGGAAGCAATCTAAAAGTAATCAAAAGAAAATAGTGAATAAACTATATGCCATTGTTATTAATTTATTTTGAGTCTGATAATATATATTATTGGACTCTAAATAAACTAGTAACAGTGACATACAAGGATATGATAAATCTTGGCAACAATTTTAAGTGAGCAAATGTAATCCTAAAAGATTATAAGCAGCATAAAATATATTTTGAAAAATTAAAACAACTAAGATGGAAACATGTATCATAAAACTCTTGTGTGATGGCATACACCATGACAAGGATATATAGATGCTCTCAAGATCACCGCCCATGGGTGACCAAGGTGATGGCTGAATGCAAGTCCCTGCTTTTCTTTCATGGGAGGTTCATGAGTACTTATCAGAAGATTCTCAATAGGTAATGTGCTAAATCAATGATTGTGAACTCTATGTGGACGGATGTGTTTTTCGTGAACCTAAATGATTAATCTGTAATCCAGTTATATGCACCTGATATCCAGAAACCAGGAAGGAAGGAGGATGGGAAGGATGGAGGGAGGAAAAAGGAGGGAGGGAAGGAAGGAGGGAGGGAAAGAAGGGAAAAAAGAAAGAAAGGTAGGAAAAAAAGGAAGGAAAGGAATTTTTTTTTCTTTTTTTAGTAAATCAAGCAGAAAAATTACGCTTCCTAAAAGTGATGAAATTAGCCTTGTTTCTGTACCAGTAGTCAATGCCAGAAATCTGGCAGTGGAGGAATATCTACTAATTTCTTAGGGAAAGAAAACGTGAGCCAAGAATATTACATGCCCAGTTATTTTTTTTAACTATAAAAAAAGGAAACAGAAAGACATCCTCAAACACTAAAAAAAAAAATAAAATAAAGAAAGAAATATAACCCCCATATGTTCTTTTTTTAAAAAAAAGTTTACTTAATGAAATAACTAATTCTTCAATTGTTGTACAGAGAAGCAATGATACAAAGAATGCGTGCTGTCCTCAGGGAGAGAAAACAGTACAGCAGAAAAGAATCCGTGACCCAGCGCTTCTATTCTTGCCTAAGATGTCATTCAGGTACAAAGGGAGCTGGTGGGTTGGAGAATCGTTTGCTCTTAATGACGATGAAACCCCATCAAACAGGAAATCAACAAAGAAATTGTGGGAATGAAGATATTGGGGGAAAAAAGGGTCACAGCAGCTATGAATCAACTTAAAGAACACGTGCTACACAACAATTATAGATACAGAACTGAATATAATTCTAGTAAAATGCAAACAAAATATTCAGAAACCAGGAGATGAGGAAAGAGAAATGTAACAGCACTATTTCCTTCATTTAGTATAACTTACAGTAAACCAACCGTGTGTAAAAATAAAACAAATATTTAAATTAAAGTGAAATTGGCAATGTCTGTTTTTTTTGTTTTTTTTTTTTTTACAGAGTCACCTTATTACCTTTAGAATCTTTCTTGGAATCAAATATGTAGAATGGATGGAAGTCTGTAGTTCTTTCAGTTACATTTTTTAAGGTTTTAGTGTTTACAGAAGTTTCAGGTTTACAACAAAACTGAGAGGGAGGTATAGAGATTTCCCATATACCCCCTGGCCCCACACATGCATGGTCCCTGCAAAGTCACTTATCAGAATGGCACATATTTTACCAAGGATAAACCTCATTATGACACCATAATCACCCAAAGACCATAGTTTACATTAATCTTCACTCTTCACACTGTATATGAAGAAACCAGTATCCATATAATCCATCATTATACTTAGAGGGTATTTTTTATTCTCCTAAAAATACTCTGTGCTCTGCCCATTCAACTTTCCCACTCTCACTTCTGGCAACTACTAATCTTTTTATTGTCTTTATACTTTTTCCACAATGTCCTATGGTTGGAATCTTATAATTTGTAGTCTTTTCAGGGTGGCTTCCTTCAATTAGTATATGCATTGTTTCCTCCATGTCCTTGGCTTGCTAGCTCAGTTCTTCTTAGTGATGGATAATACTCCTTTGTCTGGATCTACCACAGTCTACGTGTTCACCTAATGAGGAAATCTTGATTGCTTTCAAGTTTTGGTAATTATGAATAAAGCTACTATAAACATCCTTGCTTAGGCTTTGTGTGGACATAAATTTTCGGCTGCTTTTGGTAAATGCCAAGAAGTTTAGTCACTACATTGTATCATGAGAGTATACTTAGTCTTGTTAAAATAATTAAAAAAAGCCAAACTGTCTTCTAAAGGGTCTACACCATTTTGCACTACTACCAGCAATGAATAAGAGAGTTCCTGTTGCTTCACGTCCTCACTGGTATTTTGTGTTGTCAGGGTCTGGATTTTGGCCATTATAATAAATATGTGATGGTATCAAATGTCTGTTCTAATTTGCAATTCCCTAATGACATATAGTGTGGAACATCGTTTTATAAGCATATTTCCCCGCTGTGTGTCTTCTTTGGTGAGGTGATCGTTAAGGTCTTTCGCTAGTTTTATAAATGGAATGGTTTGTTTCCTTACTGTTGGAATTTTAGAGTTCTTCATATATTTTGGATAACAGTCCTTTATGAGATGTGTTTTTGCAAATATGTTCTCTTAATCTGTGTCTTGTCTTCCAATTCTCTTGATACTGTTTTTCACAGAGCAGAGCTTCTAATTTCAATGAAGTCCAGCTAATCAGTTATTTCTTTAATGAATTGTCTTTGATGTTACATCTAAATAATCATTGCTATATCCAAGGTCACCTAGCTTTTCTCCTATATTATCTCTTAGTTTTACAGTTTTGAAGATTTTACTTTTATGTCTGTGATCTATTTTGTGTTTTTAATGAAATTAATTTTTTTGTTCTGTTAAAGTAAAACTAATTTTCAAAAATTTTGTAAAATAACACAGCATGATCTCATTTTTATGAAATGGTTTGTCCCTGTATTTTTATTTATCCATCTCTGTATCTCTCTGTTGATCTAACCTTGTTTCTATATAACTGAACATAAATGAGCAGCAGTTGTAAACGCACTTTCCAAATTTAACTACAGATGTAAATTGTTTGGTTCACACAGGGCTCTGTTGTTGTTTTAACTCACATCTCAGCGCATTTAGCGAGGGTCTGCCATTTCTGTTTCTTTTCAGCCACCTCATCCCATTTGTCTTTTACCTAGTTAATTCAGTATTTATTTCATCTTATTGGCCCCTGAAGTAATATGATTCCATAACAACTGCATGAACAGTGTACAAAGAATGTTCTTAGAATCCGAATAATGAGATTTGTTACATTCCTATGGTCTTTTTTAAACTTTTAATGCCTGTAGTGCTGGAAATGTGTATAATGTGTTGGTACAATTTATCTTAAAATTGTAAAATCAATGTAAATATATTCAATGTATGCAATCAGTTAGAAAAAGATGCTTATAGCATTTTTATTTACATGGTGACTTCCATGAAAAATAACTGATAATACCATGTAGATTGATGACAATTTTGATACCATTTTATCCGAAGCAGATTCTGCAACCAACATGTCAGATGCCAATATTTATAAAACAAGCACAGTGGTATGTGTACCTAATTATGTCTCAAAAACATTAGGAGAAAGGCATTGATATAGATGAAGTGCTTTGAATAACTTGGAAGAAAAAAATGATATACAAACTCAAGATGGTATTAGAAAGAATGATAATTTACTGTGGGATTTTTTTTTTACCAATGGATCTCAGCCCCACTTAAACCCGCTGTCTAGAAATTGTTCAATAAATTCCCAGAAATGTGTGGATCAATCTAGATCAGCTTACGTGAGCAGATTCTACAAATCAAAGCAAACCTTTCTCAAGAGACTTGATCTCAAAATTAAATGAATACTGTTGAGAGTTCTCTAAGCTTCCTTTATTCATCACCTACCTTCTAGCATCCACACTTTCTGTCTTTCACAGGTGATCTGTAGCTCAGATTTTATCTTCCTTTTCTGCATCCTCAAGCTCCTGCCCAGCCTCTAAAAATCTTTGGTGTAGGCATAGAAAACTACTCTCTCCCGAGGAAACCATGAATGGCCACATCCTGATTCTGTGCATTGTGCTGGAATTAACTAACCTTTTCCCTTTTTTTCCTACACCCACAATTTTTTGCTTGTCCTTCAAAGCCTGATCTGTGCCATCTTCTCTGAGAACCCTTCCCAATGCACTCAGAGATGACTAAACACACTCTGGGTTTCAATAGTGGGTCGTTCAGACTGTTGCACAGATGGTGTCCACATCGCTGTGAAACTCTGGGCTGGGCTTAGGTATTCTCTCTGCTTCCTGTCAAATACATTAAACCTTGATACCACTGACAGTAAGAATGGGTCTTGTGCACATGGTGGGTTGAGAGGAATTGAATTACCATGAAATAAAAACCAAGTTTAGAATTTCATTTAATAAACTTCAAGTAGGTGGTCTCAGAATTACAGCCCCAATTATTCTAGTAGTGAGATCTGGGTACCCAGACAAGCACATCTACTGGAGAGTTGGCTGAGAGATGATTGCATCTGTGATTCTGTTTTACAGATGGGATATTACTTTATCAGCTTCCCTGGTGGCTCTGTGGTAATGAATTCGCCTGCCCATGCAGGATATGCAGGTTCGAACCCTGGGTTGGGAAGATTCCCTGGAGAAGGAAATGACAACCCACTCCAGTATTAGACAGAGGAGGCTGGTGGACTACAGTCCATGGGGTTGCAAAACAGTCAGACGCAACCGAGTGACTAAAGAACAACTATTGCTTTACTAGGTCATTCTTGTGTAAGAAGGAGTGATTTCATTAGAATAATAAGTTTTAAAAAGATCACCTAGGACTATATTTTACTCCATGTTTGCTTTATGTTTCAACTGCATTGTAATAGCATCAAAGCTTCTAGAACACAGGCTTTGCATAGCATGAGTCAGAAATAAGCCAGAGTTGAGGTTCAGGGTCTTGACTGCCTCCTTTGTCTCTTGCCCCGTGCTGGCTTCAATTCCATCTCAGGGGCAGCTCTGAGGCCTGGAAGAAGGGTAGCTACTGCTGAGGACAGTTTCATCCCAAGCCATGGATCTCACAGGTAGTCCATTCTGAACCTGCGTGGCTTACAGAATCTCACATTTGCCACTAATGCAACACAAAGGGGAAGCCGAAAACTAAACAGTATTATTAATAGTGACAGAAAGCTTTTAGCCTGACTCCCTTATGCAATGATGGATACTGTTTATCATATTTCACTTGTTGCTTTTAAACTTTCCTTGTCAGAATGAATCATGGCTGCTGAGGGGAAGGGGACAAGATTATAGACAACATGATTCGTCTAATTGCGATCACCCCTCATCAAGAGGCGGGAGCAAAAGTAAGCAGAAGGAGCAAGCAGGCCTGTTGAGGGATGAAAAGCATTCTGTTTGCCAGGATCTGTCATGGTTGCACCTGGACCCGAAAGAAAGAATGCAATCTGCCATGTGGATCATCTCCTGTCTGCACTAAGAGAGTGGCATTTCAGTCTGATGCTTACTATCTGGTAGATTGATAATGAAGATTAATTTGCTTATCTCTTTGCTACATAAATTAGTGTACAGAAAAAAAAAAAATCTTGCAGCTGCCCAGAACCTGTCTTTAATGATGCCTTATTTAGTCTCCTCTTATATGCAATGAAGTGTGTGGAAATGCACAGGAGCAAGATTGCCACAAGCCTGCTGCCCTCTCTCATCCTGACTCTCAAAGAATTCCAGTGCACTAGACATTTAGTAAACATGTGTTAGTTTTTAACAGTCATCTGTATGTTTTTGTTATTTTTTTCTTGTTTTGGTTCTGGCTAGATCTGATCTGTTTAATATTCTTGGGAAAGTGAAAGTCGCTCAGTCAGGTCCAACTCTTTGTAACCCCATGGATTATAGAGTTCATGGAATTCTCCAGGCCAGAACACTGGAATGGGTAACCTTTCCTTTCTCCAGGAGATCTTCCAACCCAGGGATCAAACCCAAGTCTCCCATATTGCAGGCAGGTTCTTTACCGGCTGAGCCACCAGGGAAGCCCAATACTCTTGGGAGGAACAAATAATTCAAAAAACCTGAAGTAACAAAAATTAATCTTTTAATAAATACAGAAGCTACAAATTCTGAAGCTGAAATTAAGACTGATTCTTTAAAACAAAACAATACAAACCATAGACATTTGGTTTTTCAAAATGAACAGAACTCATTATGTATCTGTAAGAGAGTAAGAGGTTATTAAAGGTAATTCTTACAGGTGTTGGTGTCAGATGGAAAATGATCCAGGTGTTGAGACTTCTCTGTGAAACACACTTACATTTTCATAGACCATCCTGCTTGCTATTTACCGTAATGTTGTCTTCTGTCTCTCTGACATCAAAGCATATCCCAGAGACCCAAGAATCAGAAAGTTTGGGTTCTAACCCAAAATTAGCAAAGCCTATTTCACCACAGTTCTGACAGGTAATACTGCCAAAGTTCATCCAAACAATGTCCCTCATCAGTATCAACAGGAAATGGACCAGAAGTTCTCCAATACCGTGACTGCCTCGTTAGGCTCACACCTCTATGACTTGGGCTAGTTAACATTGCTAATCTTCACCTAACTCAACATGGACCTAAAAGTACACCCTTAAATCATCAGGGGTTGTGGAGAGTAGATGAAATTATAACAATGATAAAAATATGTAGTATAGTGCTTGGTGCATTTTGACTATTAATAATGTGAGCTCTTAGTACTGTTTTTGTTAATCATGAGCAATCGTGACATGACATGGATTGTAAGTAATTTCTACTGAGAAGCAAAATAACACAAGAGGAAAAGATACTTTTGAATTCGAACTATGGGATGAAACTAGGGAGATACTGTGATGAGACACAGAAATGAAAAAAGACTAAGAAAAGGAGAAAGTGGGATGGCATTCGTGTGGGTCAAAAAATGAGTAGAAAGTGGAAGGAAGAGAACAAGTGCCATGTACAGAAATCTGAATCTGTTTAGTTGTCCTGTAGGGCACGTGAGAGTTGGACCATAAAGAAGACTAAGCATCAAAGAATTGATGCTTTAGAAATGTGGTGCTAGAGAAGACTCTTGAGAGTCCCTTGGACTGCAAGGAGATCAAACCAGAAGAAATCCTAAAGGAAATCAACCCTGAATATTCCTTGGAAGGACTGACGCTGAAGCTGAATCGCCAATACTTTGGCCACCTGATGCGAGAAGCTGACTCACTGAAAAAGACCCTGATGATGGGAAAGATTGAAGGTGGGAGGAGAAGTGGGTGACAGAGGATGAGATGGTTGGATGGCATCATTGACTCAATGAATATGAATTTGAGCAAACTCTGGGAGACAGTGAAGGACAGGAAATCCTGGCATTCTGCAGTCCATGGGGTCAAAAAGAGTCGGACATGAGTTAGCAACCAAACAAGAAGAGTATGAGGGTGGCAGGACAGATGACTATAAGGGTAGAGTTGGGTCTAGATGTGATGTAAAGACAGGTCATGATCAAAAGTATTTCTGGCTTGAGTGGCAGGAAGAATGATGAAGCTTACTGGGTGAAAGTCTTAATTTCTTGCTCTACACATTGCCAGGAAGAGGGAAGCCCAGCAGCATGCATGAACGTCCCATCCTCTGGGCCCCATCTTACTCATTCCTCCCCATAGAGAACAGGTTGGTTGTGACAGGTTTGGATCCACTTTTCTGAATTGGATAAAGTCACTCTATTAAAAGATTTATCACTGTGGAGTTTGGACTCTTTTTATTTCCTTCTGAGATCCTGGGAAACAATCTTCCTCCATATGTGTGTCTGCTCAGACCCAAATCTTCCCACTGAGTTTGTTCAACTGGCAATTTCAAGATCTGGATTTGACTCTGTGGAAGGGTGTCAGGCAGGGAGCTCTGGCAAGTCCGTTTGGTCATATGTTAACCAAATCTTTCCACCTAGATTTTATCTGTGATAAGTGCCCCAACTGTCTGATTCCTATGTCTATTCCTCACTTGGTTCCAAACTGGGCTGTGAATTAAATCCTAACATTAAAGGCTGAAGATGCCATATAAAATTTGGGGAAGACTGAAGACAGTGCAGTAGTGTCAAGGTGTATCCTGATCTACCCAGTAGATTTCACATGGTTTAGCTCGTTTTACTGTCAAATAGGCCTAATGTCTGTGGAAGAACCTGAGACTCTGAGCTGAAGTCAGTTACAGACTTCATAGGCAGTAACGCAAAATTAGAATCTAGAGATTTCTGAGTTAAATAAAGTGTGTTATTTTCTGCTATATCTCATTGTTGATTTTCAATTAAATATGTTAAATTTCACATTTCTTTAGTTTTTCTTAATGTGTGTGTGTATGTGTGTCTCACAGTCCTGGCTGGATTTAGAGCTACTCAACATGACAAAAGGAACAATACCTACTTCTTTCCCTGCAAAGCATAAAGTTGTTCATATTGTTGAACCTTTGCAAATACTCTTTCTGGATTATATTTATAGATTGTAAGTGATTACATATAGTTTAGGGATTTTATGAAATCACGCTTCAAGGGCCCTAGCATTAGTAAGTGTCAGAATTGAAAGTGAAGGCCAGACTAGATATTCCAGAATTGAATTTGTGCCAGGAACATGAAAGGCCTTAGACAGATCACTCAGCTTTTTTGCAACCTCAACTTCCTAAAACTAACCCATCACAGAAAGATGTCTAGAAGATCAAAATTCTGTCAGATACAATAAGTGTTGAGAGAGAAGAACCAGCATTAATGCTTAATAACAATGCTAATTACTTAGGAGTCTACCCTGTTTTGAAATTCCTTTTATAGCAAGTTAGACTTTTTCTTTCTTCAGTTCATCTCCAAATCCATATTGGAGACAAGTATAATAAGTATGAATCATTGGTGCCTATATTAATCACTATGATAGATGGGTGAGGTTTACTGACTAATTATATATTAAGTCAAGCAGTTCTCTCCTCCTTGAGATCATCTTCCCAAGGTTTGCAGATTGTTTTTCTGTGTGTTTCCTAGATAAAGCCCATTAACCCAGCTATACACTTTATGTTTATGCTAAGCTTTATAACAGATTCTCTAGTCTGCTATTATGCACCTTCTTGAGTCTCAGCTTCTTGCTGGAATCTGTACAGGTACATAAATATTTGCTATGTCCATGCACTCAAAATACAATTCCAGGTACCGACTCAGTAGCTGTAAATTTCTACTTGTTTATCACACTCTATGAATGCATATTAGCATCTTTTCCCCCCTTTTTACTAGTAAGTGCAAAGTTTCTAGTATATGTGGTTTAGCCCCACTGTTTACTACTAATATTTGGCTATCCTGAAAGCTTTCCATTTACTTTCTTTTTTCTCACATTATTGCATATCACAGTATCATCACTAAATAGATTAAGGAACGCAGGGCCAGTTTTAAATTTCGTTGAATTCTTTCTCCCAGTAACCACACTCAGGCTTAGGAACTCACATATGTGAGCAGGGTTGCTGATCTGATAGTGTCTTGTCCCAGCAGACAGGCTCATCTTAAGTTTAATTGACAAGAAACCATGCTTATCCATCAGAGAGCCATACTCCCAGGTTAGGACCAAGCCACAAAAGCAGCAAAAAAAAAAAAAAAAAAATTCTACCTTCCAGGAAAGGGTGAATGGTAAAAATGCAGAAAGTAGTTTTAAGTGCAGAGAATGTGCTTTGCTTCCAGCCCAGGACATTTCTGTTCTGGCATTTCTTTTCCCATTGAAGTGAGGCCATGCACCAGGAAAAGGCCATGTGATGCCCTGACAGGAGGGCAGCTGTCTGCAAGACAGGGAGAGAGCCCTCACCAGGACCTGAATCAGCAGAAGCCTTGATCTTGGACTTCTGGCCTGAACAACTGTGGGAAAATAACTTTCTGTTGTAAGTGCAGAGAATGTGCTTTGCTTCCAGCCCAGGACATTTCTGTTCTGGCATTTCTTTTCCCATTGAAGTGAGGCCATGCACCAGGAAAAGGCCATGTGATGCCCTAACAGGAGGGCAGCTGTCTGCAAGACAGGGAGAGAGCCCTCACCAGGACCTGAATCAGCAGAAGCCTTGATCTTGGACTTCTGGCCTGAACAACTGTGGGAAAATAACTTTCTGTTGTATGAGTCACCCAGTCTGTGGTACTTTGTCACTGTGGCCTGAGCAGACTAATACAATGGGAGTTATTGTCCACACGGAGGTTCTGCAGTGTGTGGATGCAAGGCCAGGAGTAGGGATCGAGGGGCAGGATGCTTGGCACAGACAGTTTATAGGTGGCATAGTGGGTCAGTTGGGGCAAGAAGAAAAATGCCTATCATAGTGACAAACTAGAGGAAGTAGGAGACCAAAACATGGAGATTTCACTTGTGTGGATAATGAAGTGATTCAGATTATGCCAGGATTGTGTGGGCAATGGTGTCCTTAGCAGGTGCTTTCCACCTTCTGTGTATGGAGAATGACCTGGAGGTAAGGCGATAATGATGAGGAAAAGTCAAGGGTAGTATACCCGAATGTCTAGTTCTTATTTTTTTTTTTTTCATTTTCTTTTTAAGTTAAGTTATAGTTAATGTAGTCTTCCCTGATAGCTCAGTTGGTAAAGAATCCACTTGCAATGTAGGAGATCCTGGTACGATTCCTGAGTCAGGAAGATGCCCTGGAGAAGGGATAGGCTACCCACTCCAGTATTATTAGGCTTCCCTTGTGACTCAGCTGGTAAAGAATCCACCTGCAATGCGGGAGACCTGGGTTGGATCCCTGGGTTGGGAAGATACCCTGGAGAAGGGAAAGGCTACCCATTCCAGTATTCTGGCCTGGAGAATTCCATGGGCTGTATAGACTATGGGGTTGCAGAGAGTCGGACAAGACTGAGAGATTTTCACTTTCACTTTTCATACTTGATGTACAATGTTGTGCCAAACTGTTGTACAGCAAAGTGAGTCAGTTATACACATATATGCATTCTTTTTTTAAAAAAAAAATTCTTTCCCATTATAGTTTATCATAGAATATTGACTATTTTTTTTCAAAAACAAAGGAGTAGCTGAGTGCAATGTGAGCAAAGGAGATTTGCTTCTTCTGATCAAAGCTTGATATTAGAAGATCAGCTATCATCAGCACAGGACTTCATGGAAAGTGGGCTTCTTAAAGGACACACAGGGATCAGTCAGGGTAAAGAATTAGAGAAAGATTTCCAGGAAGAGTGTCACGGTCCAGGGAATTTTCTGGTTATCAGTTAGAAGCTGTAGCTTCTGAGGACCTCGAGACCAGCATGGGCAGCATGACTTGACCCAAGACAGGGAAAAATGAAGCAATCATGAAGGGATGGAAGGATGGTGTGATGGGGAATGGATATGGAGGTGGCTATCATTTATCCCCAAGTGACTGAACCTCAAGTCATTTTATGTATTTTTATATAATCAAGGTCTCTTAACTACAGTATTAAATTTTATCCCCAAATCTCAGTGGTTTCTTGCAACTAAGGTCTGGTCTTCATTTCAGTACTGTCTAATGACAAGAATATATTTTGGTGGTTGTCATCCACTTGTGACCTATCTGGTCATTTCACAAGCCTTAGCTGTGTTGAAGGAGGGGATAGCAGGGCTAAAATTGAGGGGATGGGGAAGGAGACTGCAATATCTTCTTAGTGCTGCAAACCAACATTTGACAAACATAGAACAACTCAAATGTCCCATATATCCCATACTCAATTTCCCCTGTCAACAACATCCTATATTAGTGTGGTACTCTTGTTACAATTAATGAACCAATACTGAACCAATATTATTAACTGAAGTCCATACTTACTCAGATTTCCATAGCTTTCACCTAATATTTTTCTTTTCTGATCCAGATTCCTAAGTAGGATACTATATTTAATCATCATGTCTTCTCAGGCTCCTCTTGGCTGTGAAAGCATACAGCATTTATCTCTCTATGTCTGACTTAGTTCCTGGCTTCCCTGGTGGCTCAGACAATAAAGAATCTGCCTGCAATGTGGGAGACCTGGGTTTGATCCCTGGGTTGGGAAGGTTAGTTTTCATAATGTCCAAAAGTCTATCCATGTTATCACAAAAGAAAGGACTTCTTTTTTATTGGTGAATGATATTCCTGTGTATGTATACACATTTTCTTTATTACTTTTCTCTGATGGACACATAAGCTGTTTCCAAGTCTCAGCTGCAGGCTGCAATGAATGTGGAGAGGCAGCTCTGTCATCAATATAGTGACTTTCTTTACTGTGGCTGTATATCCAGAAGTGGGGTTGTGGGATCATTTGAAAGTTCTGTTTTTAATATATGGGAAGTCTCTGTGTTATTTTTGCCATTTTTGTGACTATAAAACTATTTTTTAAAATTATTTAAAAATAAGTTTTATTTTAAAATTATTTTAAAAAGAAAAAAAAACCCTGCTAAGTGTAATTAATTGGGAAATTTATACAAATATTACCCTGGTCACTGATTAAAGTGCCTGCCTCACCTAAAAAGAAATCATTTTAATGAAAACCCATTTTTCCATGGAATATTCCTAATAACAATCAGCATCTTTCTTGAGAATGTCAACAGATGTGTCTTACTGGAAGCATCTGAGTCCTTCTGGAGCCTGCAGAAATCCTCATATGTACTGATGGCAAAGGGGATTACAGTGAACAGAGTATAAAGTAGCAGACGTGTCAGGGTGGATTTGACCAGACTCCAACTTCAGGAAGACATTCCAACTGACAGCCTGCTGTGTTGTACAAGGTTTGTTCGCAATGTCTCCTTCTTCTGAAAAATTAGAGGACAACAGCAGGCATCAGCCACAGTGCTCTGACCTGCTACAGCAGAGAAGTCTTCAGTCCATCTCTTTACCACGCTTGAGTCTTACCTGGTCGAGCCCACCTGCCCTTCTTCCTTTGTCTCTCTCTCTCCTTAAGGTCACTGAGCCCTGCACCACACAGAAGCAGACGGTGTGGGTCAGTTGTGATCTGCTCAGATTAAGAATGCCAAGACAGCACACAGCTAAACTACAGAATTCGGCAGTCTAGAGTCAGGTATCCCTAATGACTGAGCTGAGGGCTGGTGCATCCCCATCGAGGTGCTGCAGGGTGAAGCAGAAGGGAGGGACCCAGGGCTGGGAAGAAAGAGGACCTGTGGCCTCTGTTTGCACTCTCAGGGAAAGTCCACTTTCAGTTAGAGTAAAATATAAAATAGATGGCAAATAGATGGGGGAAAATGGAAACAGTGACATACTATATTTTTTGGACTCCAAAATCACTGCAGACAGTGACTGCACCCATGAAATTAAGATGCATGCTTCTTGGAAGAAAAGCTATGACAAACCTAGAAAGCATATTAGAAAGCAGAGACATCATTTCCTTGACAAAGGTCCGTCTAGTCAAAGCTATTGTTTTTCCAGTACTCATGTATGGATGTGAGACTTGGACCTGAAAGAAGGCTGAGCACCAAAGAACTGATGCTTTCAAACTGTGCTGGAGAAGACTCTTGAGAGTCCCTCGGACTGCAAGGAGATCAAAACAGCCAATCCTAAAAGGAATAAACCCTGAACATTCACTGGAAGGACTGATGCTGAAGCTGAAGCTCCAGTACTTTGGTCACCTGATGTGAAGAGCTGACTCACTGCAAAAGACTCTGATGCTGGGAAAGATTGAAGACAGGGGAAGGATGGAGTAGCAGGGAATGAGTGTACATATATACAGTGGAGTATTACTCAGCCATAAAAAATGAAATAATGCCATTTGCAGAAATATGGACAGACCTGGAGATTATCATACTAAGCAAAGTAAGTCAGACAAAGACAAATATCATATGATATCACTTATATGTGGAATCTAAAAGAATGATCTTGCTGCTGCTAAGTCACTTCAGTCGTGTCCAATTCTGTGCGACCACATAGATGGCAGCCCACCAGGCTCCTCTGTCCCTGGGATTCTCCAGGCAAGAATCCTGGAGTGGGTTGCCATTTCCTTCTCCAATGCATGCATGCATGCATGCTAAGTAGCTTCAGTCAAGTCTGACTCTGTGCGACCCTATGGACAGCAGCCCACCAGGCTCCCCCATCCCTAGGATTCTCTAGGCAAGAATTTTGGAGTGGGTTGCCATTTCCTTCTCCAAAAGAATGATACAAATGAACTTATTTACCATCAGAAACAACTCACAGGCGCAGAATACAAGCTTATGGTTGCCAAAGATAAAAGTTGGGGGTGGAATAAATCGGAGATTAGGATTAACAAATACACACTACTATACATAAAGTAGATAATCAACAAGGACCTACAATTTAGCACAGAAGACTATATTCAATACCTTAAAATAAGCTATAATGGAAAAGAATATGAAAAAATAGGTAGGTATGTATAAGTGAGTCACTTTGTAGCACTCCTGAAACTATCACAACATTGTAAATCAACTATACTTCAATTTAAAAAATCTTCTATGAGAAAAAAAAAGAAGAAGAAATACCAGTAATCTAGTATGGGTTCTGCCAAAAGCTTTGGGATTGGGGAAAGTTACTTAACTTCTATGAGCTTCAGTTTCCATGGTTATAAAACAGAATGTGTGTGTGTTTATGTCTATGTGTGCCCAGTCATATACAACTCTTTGTGACCTCATGCACTGTAGCACACCAGGCTCCTCTGTCCATGGGATTTTTCAAGCAAGAATACTGGGGCAGGTTGCCGTTTCCTTCTCCAGGGGATCTTTGAGATCCAGGGAATGAAACTGCATTTTTTGCACCTCCTGCATTGGTTGGAGGCTTCTTTACCATCGCACCACCTGGGAAGCCCCATGAAACGGAATACTAATAGTAAAATTGCTCATCAGACAGCATCACTGTAAGAGTTAAATAGAAGTGTGCATAGCAAAGGCCTTTCAAAATGATTAGCCCGTGGCAGACTGTCAGTAAATATTTTTGACCCAACCCTGATTCTACATCATGGATCTTAGACTATGTCAGTCTTTTTAGATACACTTAACACAGATCTAACCTTCCCTTTCTTTCTGATTTTCCCCAATTTGTGTCATCCCCTAAGTGAAATATTCCCTTTCCCTATGTCTTCTATTAAATTTCACTTGTGCTGTTTTGCATCTTTCCTTTTGGGAACAAAATTCTTTACATGATTATAATGAGCTTACTTAATTTGACATGAATAAGTATATCAATCTAGCAGCCAATTTTTAAACTGTATTTTTTTTTATTATTTCAGTATTTTCTATGAATCATATCGCTTTTTATTAAAAAAAAAGAATTGATGGCTTCTCTCTTGAACTTTTACTTTAGAACATATTCTTCCTTTTTCATAATAGTTGAAAAAAGCTTCTTAATATCACTATGAATTATTTAACCAAAGAATTACCATCAGAGGCACAGTAGGAAAATTGTCCATAAACCTCACAAAGACATGGGTCCACCTGCCATCTGACTTGCATGGTCATTAATTTTAATGAGGTCGGAGAGTAAGCAGCAGGGAGTAAGGAGAACGTTTCTACAATTCCCACCATGAAGGAAGGCAGGGGATTTTTACTCACACCCCTGATCCATACCAGAGGCTCCATTTATATCAAGACCCCTCATCGCCATTAATTGATTCAGAGAAAAGTCTCTCTGCTTCCAGTTTGCATAACAAATCAGCCAGGGCTGTGAGGTGGAGTGGATTCTAGCAATGTTTTAGCTCCTTAGATTAGGGACACTGAGAAGTGTAATTAGCAAAAGCTGACCTTGGAAGCCCCACCTCCCTTAAGAGTTTTGCCCTGAAGATGACCATCCTCCATGGCTGTGGTCTAGCTTATGGCTTTAGAATCAATAGGTTACCATAGGGCTTCTGGGCACCGAGGCTGCATTTAGGGCAGGGAGGCGGCATGGGGCAGGGCAGCTGGGAACCAGCGAAGAGAACTGGGCTTCCATATCCCACCCAATCATGCGGAGATGTCCCCACTGTCACAAGCACACCACAGTCAGTGCATCACAACGCTTCTCCTACTCATCCTACAGAATTGTTGAGAGGATAAATAAACAGGAAACAAACAGATGTTTTTCAAACCATAAAGCGCTGTGCAGTAAAAGACAGCAGGAGGATTTACCGGAGACTGAGGCTTCCCAGCTGGTTGTTGTTCAGTCACTAAGTCACGTCTGACTCTTTGTGACCCCAGGGACTGCAGCACACCAGACTTCCCTGTCCTTCACTATCTCCCGGACTTTGCTCAAACTCATGACCACTGAAGTCGGTGATGCCATCCAACCATCTCATCCTCTGCCGCCCCCTTCTCCTCCTGCCTTCAATCTTTCCCAGCATCAGAGTCTTTTCCAAAGTGTCAGCTCTTCACATGAGGTGGCCAAATTATTGGAACTTCAACATCAGTCCTTCCAATGAATATTCAGGGTTGATTTCTGCTAGTTGTAAGGAACCCACCTGTCAGTGCAGGAGATGTAAGAGGCATGAGTCTGATCCCTGGGTGGGGAAGATCCCCTGGAGGAGGGAACGGCAACCCCCTCCAGTATTCTTCCCTGGAGAATCCCATGGACCGAGGAGCCTGGTGGGCTACAGTCCACAGGGTCGCAAAGAGTTGGACCCGACTGAACTGACTTAGCACAAGGATGACAAAGATGATCCCAGGTCAGGAGTCCAACGGCAGGTCTCATATGGCCCCACAGTAACTACTGCCACAGAATCCACCATCTTGGCCCCAGGTCCACAGGTATCTTGGTCCAGAAATATTTTTATACCTTTTGCATCTACAGGAAGAAACCAGGCCCTGTGTAGGAAAGAGAAAAGCCAACAGTTGTAGGTTGTCCAAGGTGGGATAGATAATTTTGCATAGTGCTTTAATTCCCACAATAAATTTTGAGGTTGCTCTTCAAGCCTTTTGGAAATATATATATATATATATATATATATTCTTTTTTTTCTTTTTTTAGCCATGACATATGACATGAAGGATCTTAGTTCCATGACCAGGAATTGAACCTTGAATCCATGCTCCTTGCAGTGGAAGCACAGAGTCTTAACCACAGGACCACCAGGGAAATCTGGGATTATTCTTATCATCAACACCATCACCATCATTACTAATTCATAATTAAGGCTGAAAATATAAACACTACAGAGGGTCAAGTATCTTGATACCAGATGGCCAGTAAACGGAGGAGCTGAGATTCAAAACCAGACACATCTAAATACAATCCATACTTCTTTGTTGTCCCACTGTCAATGGGCTTGCGATCAGAAAACAGAGTCCTGACGTTATAAGACCTGAGTCACCTTTTTCTTTAGCAGCATTAACATTGATGCAATGCTACTTAGATAAAGCTATGCTTTAGCCGACGACTAGATATTTCATGCAGTAAGATAGATAAAGCACCAGAATACTATTGAAGGTGTTCTAAATCTGGAGTATATTTTCCTAAGGAAGTTAGTTAACCTCTCTGGACCTCAGTCTCCTTATCTGTGAAAAGTAAACAAAAACAAAAATCAACCAACAACCAACAAAAATACTTGCAAGCAATCTTGGAGGTTTACCTAGCAGAACTGTAGAATGATTTTAGACACATCATATATAGCCTATATGATCCTCCCAAGGATGCCATATGTAGCCATTTTTATACACAAGACAACTGAGGTGCAGGAAGATGCAATAATCTTCTCACAGTCACAATTTAGTGTATGGTGGTGATGGTAGCTTTCAAATCAAATGATATAAAAGATCCCTATAACTCTAAAATTATACATTTCTAATTTTTTCTCCAGAAGAGAATTAAAAGTTAAAAAATTATTGTATAAGTTTATGATTCACATCTATAGAATAACATTTTTTTTCTTCCAGGGATTTCTAGAAAATTAGTGGAAGCCTATATACATAATTTCAAATGACTTTTTTTCAAGAACTCACATTTAAGGGACTTCCCTGATAGTCCAATGGCTAAGACTCTACTCTCCTAATGCAGAGGGCCTGGGTTGGATAGCTGGTCAGTGAACTAGATCCAACATGTTGCAACTAAGACCTGGTGCAGCCAAATAAATAAATATTAAAAAAAAAATTCACAGTTGAGCAAATTTGTGTGTACAGTGAAGATGGCAGGCTGTTAAGAGAAGGATAAGTTGAAAAAAGTGTACAAGGAATTGTTCACAATATAACATTATGTGCAAAAAGCATAGCACAAAAGTTGTATGTCCAGTATGACCTAAATTATAACAAAATCGACCTACATATGAGCAGATGAGTGAAAAACAAAAAATTAGATATTGTTATACCAACATGTTCACAGTAATTTTTCTTCTGAAAACTGAGATGATGGAATTAAATTATTTTATTTCTCTGTGTATTTTGTAGCCTCCAAACTTTCTGTTACATATTTTTGTAATAAGAAAAAAGGCTGATTTTAAAATAAGAATAAAATATGTTTATGGTCTTCCCACGTGGCTCTAGTGGTAAAGAATCTGTCTGCCAATGCAGAAGATTTAAGAGACGCGGGTTCTATCCCTGAGCCAGGAAGATCCCCTGGAGGAGGAAATAGCAATCCCCTCCAGTATTCTTGCCTGGGAAACTCCCATGGACAGAGGAGCCTGGCGGGCTACAGTCTATAGGGTCACAAAGAATTGGACAGAACTGAAGCGACTTAGCACGTATGCATGCACTAGCCATATAATTATTTTAATATTTATTAGACGAGAAAGAACTCAGAAACCTTACCACATTTGAAGTATTTTAACAGTGTTTTCTATTTGTGCTTTTAATAGGCTGAAGCCCCAGCCCTGATAACACTCACTGCAGGGAGGTTACCAGTAGCATCTGGAGTTCAGGACCATGATTCATATCTGTGTCAATGAATGTGGACGATTAGGTGGCTTCCTTTATTTTACTTTCTGCTCCAATTCTGGCTTTCTTCCCACTGGGGATTACCCTGGATAAAAGACCTTGATTCCTGTTTTCCAAGTATTTGTGTGAACATTCCGTGACCTTGACCTGTCTGGCCACCCTGAGCTTGCCGTGGGAACCCAGGCAGTGAGGCTCCGTGAGGCTCTGCTTGGTTTGGGGCTGGGCTTGGAGAAGATGGGGCAGAAGGAAAGGCAGACAGCCCAGGGAGGTGAGTCAAGGGAAGGAGAGTTACCCCCTGGCCTGCTGACCCATTCCCTGGGGAAAGGCAGCTGTTGATGGGCTTCTCCTCCAAAGCATCTCTTTCTATATCTTTGTATTTTTGACCCTGTGTGTCACAAATCCCGTCCTTCTTGTTTTGAATGGCCATAGAAATGGCAAACAGCTTCATTTTCCACCATTTGTTACTTTTATATAGACACATACAGATCCATCTCAACAACTTAAACACTACTTCAGGAAAAGCAGCCACAGTATCTTAGGATGTAGACACGCTGCCCCTGTGTACACAGTGCTCTGTGCCTGGAACGCGGCCAGTTTAAATAAACAACATTTCTCTGAGGCTAGCGGCAGAGAGAGGAAAAATACAAACCCACAGACATACAGGGGACTCTTACCATAGCCTTATGGGTTCTTTGTAGTAGCAAAACCCCAAGGATAAAAAGAGGATGAAGCATTCTGTCTGGCTGAAGGATTCTGTCTCATTTTCAATATGCTTAATGGACCATTCAGGTAATAGCCTGAAAGATGTCTCTGCAACCGAACATGTGACCAGAGACGGGACCTCGGCCTCTCTGCCACCGTGATTAGAGCCGGAATCTACATCTGCCGGGCACACTTACTGGCCTCCTCAGCCATGCAGCCTCCTGATGCAGCGAGGATCTCGTCAGTCCCATTAAATACACACAGCACAAACCCTCTGCCCTCTGTAACAAGGGAACTCCTGACAAAGAAGCATCAGTATTAGGAGCCCTTCTAACTTGTAAGGCTGTTAATATAATGTATTCAGCAGGGAGAATGAACATTACATTTAAGTGGACCAAAAATGGCCAAGGGTAAGTAGAACAAATTCTACATTCAGGACCTTCTAACACATTACCCAGTTCCGTGCGAACAGTGGCCACGTTCTGCAGAAGGTCGCTTTTGTGTGTGTTTCTGTGTTACATTTGAAAATCCTAAGGCCTACCGACAATATATGTCAGCTTCGTATCTGTATTGATTTTTTATTCTTTCTGAATTGAACGTGAATATAAACAAAACCTTGACCTTCATATTAAGAGCTCTCCCGAAAGCTCCCTTTGTTTGCAAAGGATATCACCAGGTTGCCTTATATGAAGCTCCGGTGTGAGTAGGACATGAAAAAGGCCCACAATTTTCTGTTAGAAATTCAGAAAACCCTTTCATTTTTCTTTCTTTAAATATAAACTGTATATAACTTCTGTCAAAAGCAAAGAAAAGCCCAGTGGGTACCTGAGCTATGGCAATATTTCCCCAGCCGAGAAATGAATGTGCATTCATAAGCATTATGCCTGGTGACAGGTGGGGGAAGGGAAGGGTCCAGATGAAAAAAAATCAGAGCCTCATTCTGATCACATCAATAGCAAGGCCAGAATCCTGAAACTGGTTTTCACTATTATTACTGTTTTAAAAAAAAATTTTTTGCATAAGAGCTTCAAATTGGACACAACTAGGTAATTAGCTTTGGAGAAGGCAACAGCAACCCACTCCAGTACTCTTGCCTGGAGAATCCTATGGACGGAGGAGCCTGGTAGGCTGCAGTCCATGGGGTCGCTAAGAGTTGGACATGACTGAGCGACTTCACTTTCAATTTTCCTTTCATGCATTGGAGAAGGAAATGGCAACCCACTCCAGTGTTCTTGCCTGGAGAATCCCAGGGATGCGGGAGCCTGGTGGGCTGCCCTCTATGGGGTCACACAGAGTCAGACACGACTGAAGCGACTTAGCAGCAGCAGCAGCAGCAGGTAATCAGCTTGACAGGTTGAAAGTAAGGGAAAGAAAGACACAGAAGGAAAAAAAGAGACGGGGAAGACAAGACTGAAAAGTAAGTTTACAAAAGAAGAGAACAGTGAAAATGGTCAAGCTGGTATTTTATGTATACTCACTTATATTCAAATACAAACACACCAGCTGTACACCCCTTTGACCAGGCTTAAAGAGAATTTGTTTTTGTTGTTTAGTTGCTAAGTTGTGTCTGACTCTTTGTGACCCCATGGACTGTAGCCAGCCAGGCTTCTCTGTACATGGGATTTCCCAGGCCAGAATATTGGAGTGGGTTGGCATTTCTTCATTTAGGGGATCTTCCCGGATCAGGGGTTAAACCTGAGTCTCTTGCACTGGTAGTCGTTTTCTTTACCACTGAGCCACCAGGGAAGCCTAAAGAGAATTAGAGCTGAGTGTTAAAGATGTCTTCACTGTTTTGGAAGAAAAAACCCCACAAAACTCAGTTTTTGTTTTCAGGGTAATCTGTATTACATTTAAAATTAAAAACAAAGCTCGAGGGGTCCCATCATCTAGGGGTAATGAAAATTGTATCTGAAGTCAGAGGGCTCTGCTAAATCCTGGCTTTGTACTTTTAACTGTGCAAATATTTATAGGAGTCTTAACAGTGCCTCAGGTTTCTCATCAGAAAATGGACTAATAGTTCTGATTAAATGATGCAGTACAGCGTCTGAGTCAATACGCAGTAAACGTTAGCTGTTGTTGCTGCTTAATTATCAAGAAAAATCCAAAAGTTCAGTGAAAGCTCACTGGATCACTGGAACATGGAGGGTGTTATGGATAAGTGGGAATTCTAATTTATAGAGGACTGTGAGTGTATATTATTACTTATGTATATGAAATATACATGTATTTTAAGCGCTCATGGAGACTGTATAACTTGAATTGACAAATAGTGTATTAGCTAATAAAGCTAACTTAAGGGATATTGAAAAGCAATGGATTGACCTCCACTGAACGTTCTAAAAATTCTTCAAAATGATTTTCCAAGTAATTATTTCTTAGCTTTCATGCTTGTGTTAAGTTTGCTTGAGATGGGTGGAGAATAGTTGAAACAGCTAGTGTAAACATGGTCTCAAGTTCCAAATGACTGGATACTTCATAAGTTCACATTTTTTTTTTTTTTTTCCCGAATTAGCTGCTGGTTATATGATGTGAAACTCTAGCTGAGTGCTACAGGTCAGAGTTGATACAGGAACAGAGAGAAGCCCTGGGAGATGGGGAACTGTGCTCGGGGACCATACTGATCACTTAAAAAGAGAATCTGGGGTTTAGATATTTGATTTCCAGAGCAGATTTTTTCCTTTGCTTCTTTTTCTGCCCTCCTTCTTTCCTTCCCTCTCTTCAATCCCTCTGAAATATCAACTAGTTGTTCTGTGCTTAGGTGTAACTAGGAAAGGAGAAAAGGCTTCTTGGCAGAGGAGGTGACATTTAGCCTGGGCTTATGATACAGCACTATTTTCTTTTTTCTAATTTAAGAGAAATCCTATTATAAGGAGCACTGCTTTGGAGCGCCACTAAGGGAAAAAAACACACACCTTTCAGTTAAATTTTTACTTATTGTCTACTTTATAACGTTACAAATTTGGAACTTTTAGAATATAAATATGACTATTGAAGGGCTTCCCTGGTGGCTCAGGGGTAAAGAATTCACCTGCAATGCAGACAATGCAAGAGGGTTCAATCCCTGGGTGGGGAAGATTCTTTGGAGAAGGAAGTGGCCACCTGTTCCAGTATTTTTACCTGGAGAATCCCATGAACAGAGGAGCCTGGTGGGCTACAGTCCACGGGGTCTCACAGAGTTGGACATGACTGAAGTGACTGTGCATATGACTATCGAATTCTGAAACAAAAGGAAAAAGAGAGTATCTGAAGATTTGTGACTTCAGCCAAGATGGAACCCCAGGGATCAGATTTACTCTGTCATACAAAATAAATAAAAGAATAATAAAAGAAAGATGGACACCATTTATGAAACAATGTTTTGAGGACCCTGTCATCAGATAGCAAAAAAAAAGGAAAAAATTGGTGACTCCTAAGAGATGAGAGACAAAAATGATAGACCCTAGGATTAACAGCTTGTAGCCTTGAGACAGTTCCAGGGCCAGGGGCAGGGAGGGGAAGCTGGGAAGGGCACACAGACTCCCCAGATGAGAAGACAGAGCTGAGAGTCTGGGATCCTGGGTGGCCTGTATTCTCATCAAGAGTGTTGAATGGGGAAGAGCGACACAGACAAAGTCCTCTGGAGATCTGTAGAAAGCCCTCTCATTTCTGAGGAGCCCAGACCAGCACATGACCTGGGACAAAGGAATGAAGCACCACGGATGGAGGTCCTGGAAATATTAAACAATTTCCAGGGCTCACCAGGACCCAGCACAGTCCTATTCTCCCAGCCAGACAGGAAACCCTCCAGATTTGCCTGCATTGGGTAATGTACACAGTGTCTAGCTTCAAGAGTAGGAAACACTTTCTCTAGTGAGGACAAAGCTCTGCTTTCACATAACAAATCATAAAGGCAATCCATCATCAAATTTGTATTGAAAAGAAGAGAAATCAAAATTTTGGAAGAAATGAACTAACTTGGCAGCCTAACATGCCCAGATTCAAAACTTATAAATCTAGAGTAATTAAGGCCATGTAGTATTGAACAAAAGATGACACATGATTCATTGAAGAAGAACAGTGTCCAGAAATTGAAACACGTAGACAACTTATTTTTGACAAAGTTGTAAAACTAATTCAGTGGAAAAAGAATATTCTCTTCTGTACTCAAACTGTTTCTCTTTTTACTGTTTGCCATATTCTTACTTCATCTCTAGGACATTTGCCTTGGGAAACAGTAGACAATGGACTGAAGGAGTGTCGGGTGGCCTTGAATGCAGATGATGGAGTTGTAGTCTTTGTGTTCTTGGAGACTTTTATTTATTCTTTGATAGTAGGCCACAGTGAATCTTCAATCAGTGAAGAAATAAAATCTATTCTATTCTTGCTCCACTGGAGAAGCAACTTACTAGCTTTTTCCTTCCTTAACTTCTGTCATGATACTGTCACATTTCTTTTCTATCTTAACATCCTGGACATAATTTATGGACTCCTGGTCAATCACTTGGTTCTATTTTGCATGCATCTCATTTAAGGTTCTGCAGTTGTCAGCAGGAAGAACCAAGTCTTGGCAATTCACGGAAAAATCAAATTGTTTGGAAGGATATATGTGGGGTCAACTAAGAACTGAATGAAAAAGTGGACAGGCAGTAAGTTTGTGATTCCAGGAATCTGGATGGAAGGAATCGATAAAATATAGCAATTTTCTATTCAAGGGTCTGACTGAGAAGCTCTGATTGGCTAGTCGGTTCTCAAGCCCAGCTCTGATCAGTTACACTGCCTATTGGGGAAAGCTTAATCCTCACCGAGGAAAAGATCATCAATGTCCAATGTGGGGTGCTGCCCTCAGAAGATCTGCAGGTTAGTACTGGGTTAGTACTGAGGCTCCAGGGGAAGACTTTGAAGTGGTTATTTTACATTTCTCCATCTTCAAATAAGGAAGACAGTATGCCCTATGAATAATGACTCTGAGAATTGATCTGGCATCCTCACTCCATCACGCATCAGAGGACCATGAGTCATGCACTCCAGAGGAGGTACCTGAGGGAGATATGGGGATACCCACTGTGTGCTGGGCATTACAGCAGCGCTTGCACTCAGCTGTCCAACATCAGCAAACTCAGAGTCATTGACTTTAACTTACTTATTTATGGATTTACAGATGGCATTGTCCAATCTCATCTGGACATTCTTACAAAAAGGACAATTATTATAGAAAACTTCTGCAGAGAAATAGTAGATTTAGGATTATGCTACTGCCACAATCATATATGAACTGCAAGAAAATGGCAGAGCTATGACCTTTGCTTCTATTGGGACCTCTTCATGGAAGCCAGTTACAGAGGACACCAATGACTACCAGCTCCATGCTGCCAGCAGACACCCTCGTGAAAGCAAATGTACTTTCTTCCTTCCAATTAAGATGACATTTTAATGATGAATGCAGAAGTAACTGAGTTTTCTTTTAAAGAATTCAATGCTATTTGGTAAGAACATTATAGAAACAGGTGTTCAGAAATATTTCCATCATTATATGATTTCATTGCCAAAAATAATATAAGTAATTCACCTGTTTAAACAAGAAAAAAAATCCCTCATTCATGCGTTTTTAAGAAACTTGGGAATATAATTTTTTACTTTTTATAAAAATTAAAATGAAGAGTTTCAGTGGGATTTTAACCCATCTGTTAATAGTATTTTTTAAAAATGCAATACCTTCCAATTAGTAAGGGGAGCAACTGACTGACATTATAAAGGATGGGAAATTGCAGGACAAATTATAACACAAGTTTTTACTTAATTGGCATATGGGCTTTAACACTAAAGATCATAATTTAATAAGCACAAAAATGGACCTTTCTTGCATGTTGCTGTGAAGTGTCTTTTTCAGCCATGATTGTCATTAAAAACAGTGGGATAAGCCGATTTTAGTCTATACACTGAATGTGTTGACTCACTTCATGCTGCATCAAGTTTTTAAATTTAATAGACCATATTTGAGGCTTTCCAGGTGGCACTAGTAGTAAAGAATTCACCCTCAATGTGGGAGACCTGGGTTCGATCCCTGGGTTGGGAAGATCCCCGGGAGGAGGGCATGGCAACCCACTCCAGTATTCTTGCCTGGAGAATCTCCATGGACAGAGGAGCCTGGTGGGCTACAGTCCATGGGGTCACAAAGAGTTGGACATGACCGAGCAACTAAGCACAGAACATCAGTAAATTACTACTGAAAGTAGAAGTACCCATATTGTGTGTGTGTGTTTGTTAGTTGCTCAGTCATGTTCAATTCTTTGTGACCTCATGGACAGTAGCCTGCCAGGCTCCTCTGTCCATGGAATTCTCCAGGCAAGAATACTGGAGTTTGGGGCCATTACCTTCTCCAGGGGATCTTCCTGACCCAGGGATCAAGGACGGTCTCCAGCATTGCACGCAGATTCTTTACCACCAGAGAAGCACCACCCATATTATTTATCAGTGCTCAAAACTACTTCATAGGAAGGGATGTGTGGGAAACAATGCCTGAAGACCTTATCTAGAAAATACTTTACTAAGTGTCACAGCTAACAGCTAAGCTCCAGTCCTGCACAACCATCTAAGTATCGCCTGTAGCTTCTTCCCAAGGCATAACTGTGTCGTTGGGACAGAGGTCTTCTATCTTGAGAAGTTGAAAGTATGTACTATCTGGACCTTTATGTAGTATTTTCCACCCACAGATTTAAAGAGTTGATAGTAAACATAGTCAATGTATTGTTTTCCTGATGCAACCATATAAGGGTCTTACGTGGGGGTAGGGAATAAATAATTTTGTTTCTGGGAGAACTGTTGAGGAGTATGCCCCCACATTTTCAAGGGGCAGAAACATACTTCTGAGAAACAAAAGGCAATTCTGTGTTTTCTCTCCTACAATTTCCTCTCCCTACATAATTTTCAACCCAATGAAACATCCCTCTAACTGTGCATGGCTGCCTTTGTTACACAGGGTTAGCATATCCCATGTTTACTTGAGCAGAGCTTGTGCACTGAACTATTTTCCAAAAAGATTAATTTTCACCCAGTATGAAAATCTCCTTCAAATACTACAGACCTCAAGCATCTCCAGGGGGCTGACCTCTGGTGTTGAGATGATCTGATCCAGTGTTTAAATAGCAACAGCGCTGCCCAGAAGTGAAGAAGGTCCTTGAGAAATGAGAATCTAAACAGACTATCTGACAGAGTGGAAAACAACAAGAAAGTTCACCGACATTTGAAGACATCAAATTACTGAGGGATTATATTTATTTGAGGATTTTTAGGTGGATGGATGCTGATTTCCTGGTGGAACCTGCATAGAGCTCAAGAAAAACGGATTAAGGAAAATTCTTGCTATTCTAGTTCAAATTGTGTGGGTAAATTTCTGACTCCTGTATGCTTTGTGTCCACCGTTTAACCATCACATAAGTTATGTCTTCCTTGAGTCAGTGAGTTCCTTGTTTCCCCACACATGACTTGGGTGACAGATCGCAATCAAGAGCCTCCTATCTACCAGGGCTGAAACCCAGCCATCTAGACCCGTCCATCCATCCCTGAATCCATGCGGCTGACATTCATACATCTCAAGTGTTCTGAAAGGAGTGCACATGTCATGCAGGTAAGTTTTCATTACTCACTAAAGTTTTTAAATATCAACTAAAGCAATGACAAAATTATAAATGAGGTCAGAGAGAGAAGGATATTCTGAATGATACAAAGTGCACTTCTGAAATTTTTCCATGATTATGATTTGTATTTGAAAAGAGATTTCTAATACTGTAGAGGGCTTTTTTTTTTTTTAAGGGAAAATATTAATAAAGTAACACATACTTGTGTAGCTCTTCTGTTTTTCTCAATTATCACTTTTTTTCTTTATATGTCTTAATTATTTCATTTCAACTACCTGATCTTCAACCACATTAATCCCAAGCATCTTTCTCTTGAGTTCTTTGTTATTCAGAAGAAACAAGTAAGAAGCAATGTCTGAGCTGTGCACTTGTGAAAAATAAGTTTCACACCAATTACCTGAATTTGTAGCCCAGATCTATCATTTGATATATTAAGCTGAGTTTTATTCCCTGGGTTTACATTCACCAAAGTGTTATGAATTATTGGCAAATCTTGCCTTTATTCTACCTCTGTCTCATTCACACTCCATTGGAAGTCAGCTCCTCTGAACACTGTCCTGGCCTTTCTCTCCAGCCTCAAGGCCACGTGCGCTCTCCACTGTCTTCTAATCAATGTGAGTTGACTGGAAACACAGACAAGCTAGCTCATGGCTTTGTCTTTTGCTGTGTTTTCCCCTACCTCTGGAATCTGTCCCTTTGTGTCTTCTCTGCCTGGTAAATTCCTACTTGTACTTCAAAGCCGACGTCTGTTGTCACATCCCTTGCGAAGCTTTGCTGACTGTATACAGCTTCTTCATCTTTGGCTGCAAAGAATATAATCAATGTGATTTTGGTATTGACCATCTGGTGATGTCCATGTGTAGAATCTTCTCTTGTGTTGTTGGAAGAGGGTGTTTGCTATGACCAGTGTGTTTTCTTGGAAAAACTCTGTTAGCCTTTGCCTTGCTTCATTTTGTACTCCAAGGCTAAATTTGCCTGTTACTCCAGGTATCTCTTGACTTCCTACTTTTGCATTCCAGTCCCCTATAATGAAAAGGACATCTTTGTTGGGTGTTAGCTCTAGAAGATCTTGTAGGTCATCATAGAACAGTTCAGCTTCTTTAGCATTAGTGGTCGGGGCATAGACTTGGATTACTGTGATATTGAATGGTTTGCCTTGGAAATGAACAGAGATCATTCTGTTCTTTTGAGATTGCCCCCAAGTACTGCATTTCAAACTCTTTTGTTGACTATGAGGGCTACTCCATTTCTTCTAAGGGATTCTTGCCCACAGTAGTAGATACAATGGTCAGAGTTAAATTCACCCATTCCAGTCCATTTTAGTTCACTGATTCCTAAAATGTTGACATTCATTCTTGCCATCTCCTATTTGACCACTTCCAGTTTGCCTTGATTCATGGACCTAACATTCCAATGCAATATTGTACTTTACAGCATCAGACTTAACTTCCATCACGAGTCACATCCACAACTGGGTGTTATTTTTGTTTTGGCTCCATCTCTTCATTCTTTCTAGTATTATTTCTCCATTGTTCTCTAGTATTGGGCAACTACCAACCCTGGGGAGTTCATCTTTCAGTGCCCTATCTTTTTGCCTTTTCATACTGTTCATGTGGTTCTCAAGGCAAGAATACTGGTTTGCCATTTCCTTCTCCAGGGGACCACGTTTTGTCAGAACTCTCCACTGTGACCTGTCTTGGGTGGTCCTATCCCTCCATCTTGGACTATAAAGAAAACTGAGCACTGAAGAATTGATGCTTTTGAATTGTGGTGTGGAGGAGACTCTTCAAAGTTCCTTGGACTGCAAGGAGATCCAACCAGTCAATCCTAAAGGAAATCAGTCCTGAATATTCATTGGAAGGACTGATGCTGAAGCTGAAACTCCAACACTTCAGCCACCTGATGCGAAGAAGTGACTCATTGGAAAAGATCCTGATGCAGGGAAAGATTGAAGGCGGAGGATAAGGGGACAACAGAGGATGAGATGATTGGTTGGCATCACTGACTTGATGGACATGAGTTTGAGTACGCTCTGGGAGTTGGTGATGGACAGAGAGGACTGGTGTGCTGCAGTCCATGTGGTTGCAAAGAGTTGGACACGACTGAGAGACTGAACTGAACTTAACTACGAAGCTTCTCCCCGAGTTGTTCTTTCTCAGAGTTCTATTCTCATGATGTATTCATTTTCTATCCTGAATATGGACTGACCAGGAAGCACTATGCCTTGTGAGACTGCAAGGAACTGGAGGTTCAGGGCCCGGGGTCACCCATGCATCTCCAGGTTCTAGAGTAATATTTGGTACTTGGGCAGTTGCTAGAGATTGTCTTCAGGATGAAGGAAAGAAAAGTAGAAAGCATATTAACTGGATGTTCAAAAATCTGCTAATATCTTACAAAAAGATTTGACAATTTCAATGGCATACTATGGACCAAGCAGTGCTCCAATTGCTTTATGAGGCTAAATACCTTGAACTTACCGACACCTAATGTGGTAGGTGGTATTTCTAGCATCCACAACTTGCAGACAGGGAAGCTGAGACAAAGAGAGGTCAAAGACTTCACTCAAAATCACCCATCCTGGAAGTGGGAGGGGCAGGATTCAAACCAAGGCTGTGTGTCTGGCATTGGTGAGCTTAACCATTAAGCCATGAAAAGAAAAGTGAAAGTGAAGTCGCTCAGTAGTGTCCGACTCTTTGCGACCCCGTGGACTGTAGCTTATCAGGCTCCTCCATCCATGGGATTCTCCAGGCAAGAATCCTGGAGTGGGTTACTATTTCCTTCTCCAGGGGATCTTCCTTCCCAACCCAGGGATCAAACCCGGGTTTCCCGCATTGGAGGCAGATGCTTTAACCTCTGAGCCACCAGGGAAGCCCATAACCATGGAACCTCTCAAAGGTGAGAGGTCTGGTTCGAGAAACAGGGCATGCCCTGATGACAAGCAGAGTTAACGAGGTTCACCTAAGTCTTCTTCCCTCTCTGTGATCCCCAGCCCTCCCAGTAGCAGCCCAACACCCTTCCGTTGGGAAGCCTGCTATGGTTTCATCTGTTAGCATGAGTTTCTTCTCTCCAGGTACACAGGACCTTATTATACCATGTCTGCTGCACCTTTTACCTGCTATCATGGTGCTTTGTTTATATGGATGATTACTCCCTGACACTGTTCAGTTTCCTGAGGACAGAACTTACCTGCTGTATGTTTGATTAGTATAAACAGCAGCTAGCAGTCTGCCTCACCCCTGGTGCGTGTTTGACAAATATTTGTTGAAAGGATGGGTGAATGATACCTCTGTAACAAGAAAGCATTTAAAATACTTTAGGGTGGAAACAATTGCAGTGATTCAGAGTGTTAAACAAATAAACACAGAATAATAGGACACAGGCTAGCTTATGAACTAAAGGGCAAATTACGTTCCACTAAAGGTAACCACATAGAACAAACCCACAAGGCAATGCAGTAAGTCTAATACCGCTTCCAAATACCAGAATCAGAAAGGTCAGGCTGCACACTTGCAATGAATTCAATCAGTTATACTGTCAAGCAGTCTGTAAGGCAAAAAATTTACCTTTCACTTTGAAATCTCCACCCATAAATAAAGCATATGACTCTAGCCTTATTGTTAGGATGTGTGATTTACTTGCGTGTATGTAAGTTTTTTAAAATGAGGAAACTATATGTATGTGTGTCCACATACTATATGTGTGTATGAATTATGTATGTCCTATAAAAGAGGATTTAAATGAGAGTGCCAGGGTGATGCTATAACTCTAAAACTACAAATATCCAAGCCTGTCTTTCCAGTTTTCCTTCCGAGAAGGATGCTGTGGGACCTTGACCTTCCCCTGTGCTTGCTGAGTCAGATGAACCATTTGTATCTACAGATGCTCAGAGCAGGGATGCTACATAAACTGGTCCATCTTTCGCTTCTTTCCTTTTGCAGAGAATGCAAGAAATTAGAGACTGTTTCTGTTCATGTCTGTTTCTGTTCATCACTTGCTTTTCTCAAGTAGCATCATACATACCCAATGGCATGTCCCACACAGTACGAGGAAGTGCGATGATCTGGGAGACACACTGAGCTTCCGTTTTAAAATGCAATTCCACAGTGTTTGTTCCCCTGGTTAGTATGGGGGCCTCCTTTTAAATACAATTGTCACCTGCTCTGGGGTGATCTGCCAGTAGACTACTGTTTTTAAAAGACTTAAGATTTTAAAAAGTTTTTCAGGCAAGTCTAAATGCAGGCAGAAAACTCATTTTTAGACTTCAGTCAGAGGATATTGTACTCTGAAATTTAGAAACTTTCTTTTATGCCAACATGACATAGAAACGTAACAACCCAGATATCTCAATTTGTGTTGTATTGTTTAGCATAGAGAACCATATTCAACATCCTGTGAAAATCATAATGGAAAAGAACATGAAAAAGAGCACACACACACACATATATTATAACTGAGTCACTTTGTTGTACAGAATAAATTAACAAACATTGAAAATCTACACTTCAATAATTTTTTTTTTTTTAAAGGAGGAAAACATGGCAACCTAGTAAAAGTTAACAATGAGTAAGTCCCCCAGGGCAAGAACTCAGGCTCTGGCTATTTCACCAATAAAGGAACACACGGTAAAACCTTAAAAATGGGCTGGAGAGGTTAAAGCTGTGTTATTTACCTGACATTTGGAAAGCATGGTTAGAATTAAAAATAAGAAGTATAAGCCCCAAATGAAATGTTTGAAAGTATGTTTATTCAAGAGGGAGGGGATATGTGTATAGTTACAGCTGATTCATGTTGTACAGCAGAAACTAACCAACATTGCAAAGCAATTATCCTCTAATTAAAAACAAAATCTTTAATTGGCTGCTGCGCTCACCCTCCACTTAAGGCAGATACCATAATTTCATGTTTGCAGACGAAGCCTCAGATGGGTGATGTTCACAACCCAGGAGCATCTCTGTGCTGGGATCACGCTGTGTGTCTCCTCCCTCGAGGCCCCCGGAGCCCCATCTTCTACAGGATACCCTGTTCCTTTCTCAACACACCCTTGTTTCTTGTCTGTGGAAGTCTAATCGGCACTGCATTTCATCAGCTATTGATCCTGAGGTGTGAAAATAAGTCACCTTGGCATTTGTCTCGTGAAGGTGTTATTCTAGGTATTTAGAGTTTTCCTTATTGGAGCCACAGACGAAAGGAGAGAAGCTATTATGAACGGGCTAAGAGTGTTTGCTAGGAGAGACGTGGAGGAAGACCCACAGCCAGAATATGTGAGTGTGTGAAAGTCGCTCAGTCGTGTCTGACTCTTTGCGACCCCAAGGACTGTAGCTTGCCAGGATCCTCCATCCACATGGTTCTCCAGGCAAGAATACCAGAGTGGATTGCCATTTCTTTCTCCAGGGGATCTTCCTGACCCAGGAATCAAACCCAGGTCTCAAATCGCAGGAAGATTCTTTATGTCTGAGCTACCAGGGAAGCCTCTGCCTGCAGTGCAGGAGATGGAGGTTCAATCCCTGGGTTCAGAAGATCCTCTGGAGAAGGGAATGGCTACCCACTCCAGTATTCTTGTCTGGAGAATCCTGTGGGGAGAAGCTACAGTGCATGGGGTCGCGAAGAGTCGGACACAAATGAGCAACTAACAGTCAGAATAGTCAGCTCTTTACTCATTTTATTGGCTGGAGGAGTTGGCTTTGAGAATGGTCCTATGTCAGCCTCCACCCCTTGTGAAGTCACCAGAGGTTCTACACCAGGACAGGAGCCAGTGGGAAAGCCTGGAGCTTGAGGGTCCGAGGGACCAACCACTGTGGAACCTCAACTGCACACAAGGTGGGGCAGGGACGGGAGAGAGAGGTGCCTGAGCTCAGAATAGGAACTCAGAGGGGAACCACACAGCCTGTTGAGTTCAGTGATGGCACATGAGTAGAGAAACCCGAGACTCCAGTCAGGAATCTGAAAGCAAAACCCCCAAATTAAGTCAACTTTGAGCCAGAGTAAGAGGGTTTACTTTTCTCCTGATGAGGACTTCAGACATAGTGTCCTTTCTTCCAAGCCATCTATCTCATTGGGAACTGGATGTCAGTAACTGAATTGATGCTAACTGAATTGATGCAGACCCTTTGAACAAGAAAATCATCCATCTCTTCATTCTGGAGACTCTGCTATCTGCACGTACATATGTGGGGTGACACTTAGCATCTCATTTTTCCCCTGACATTCTTTCACATTTTTTTAATATTTTGAATTCATCTACTCATTCAGCAAATACCTAATTGATACTTATTACTATGCCAAAGCCTTTGACTGTGTGGATCACAATAAACTGTGGAAAATTCTTCAAGAGATGGGAATACCAGACCATCTGACCTGACTCTTGAGAAACCTGCATGCAGGTCAGGAAGCAACAGTTAGAACTGGACATGGAACAACAGACTGGTTCCAAATAGGAAAAGGAGTTTGTCAAGGCTGTATATTGTCACCCTACTTATTTAACCTATATGCAGAGTACATCATGAAAAATGCTGGGCTGGATGAAGCACAAGCTGGAATCAAGTGTGCCAGGAGAAATACCAATAACCTCAGATATGCAGATGACACCACTCATAGCAGAAAGAGAAGAAGAACTAAAGAGCCTCTTGATGAAAGTGGAAGAGGAGAGTGAAAAAGTTGGCTTAAGGCACAACATTCAGAAAACTAAGATCATGGCATCCGGTCCCATCACTTCACAGCAAATAGATGGGGAAACAGTGGAAACAGTGGCTGACTTTATTTTTGGGGTGGCTCCAAAATCACTGCAGATGGTGATTGCAGCCATGAAATTAAGTTCAGTTTAGTCACTCAGTCGTGTCTGACGAGATGCGACCCCATGAATAGCAGTATGCCAGGCCTCCCTGTCCATCACCAACTCCCGGAGTCTATGCAAACCCATGTCCATCGAGTCGGTGATGCCATCCAGCCATCTCATCCTCTGTTGTCCCCTTCTCCTCCTGCCCCCAAACCTTCCCAGCATTAGGGTCTTTTCTAATGAGTCAACTCTTCACATGAGGTGGCCAAAGTATTGGAGTTTCAGCTTCAACATCAGTCCTTCCAATGAACACCCAGGACTGATCTCCTTTAGGATGGACTGGTTGGATCTTCTTGTAGTCCAAGGAACTCTCAAGAGTCGTCTCCAACACCACAGTTCAAAAGCATCAATTCTTCAGCACTCAGCTTTTTTCACCGTCCAACTCTCACATCCATACATGACTACTGGGAAAACCACAGCCTTGACTAGATGGACCTTTGTTGGCAAAATAATGTCTCTGCTTTTAAATATGCTGTCTAGGTTGGTCATAACTTTCCTTCCAAGGAGTAAGTGTCTTTAATTTCATGGATGCAATCACCATCTACAGTGATTTTGAAGCCCCCAAAAATAAAGTCAGCCACTGTTTCCCCATCTATTTCTCATGAATTGATGCGACCAGATGCCATGATCTTAGTTTTCTGAATGTTGAGCTTTAAGCCAACTTTTTCACTCTCCTCCTTCACTTTTATCAAGAGGCTTTTTAGTTCCTCTTCACTTTCTGCCATAAGGGTGGTGTCATATGCATATCTGAGGTTATTGATATTTCTCCTAGCAATCTTGATTCCAGCTTGTGATTCTTCCAGCCCAGTGTTTCTCATGATGTACTCTGAATATAAGTTAAATAAGCAAGCTGACAATATACAACCATGAAGTTAAAAGACGCTTACTCCTTAGAAGGAAAGTTATGACCAACCTAGACAGCATATTAAAAAGCAAAGACATTACTTCAAGAAAAGTCCCTCTAGTCAAGGCTATGGTTTTTCCAGTGGTCATGTATGGATGTGAGAGTTGGACTATAAAGGAAGCTGAGGGCAGAATTGATGCTTTTGAATTGTGATGTTGGAGGAGACTCTTGAGAGTCCCTTGGACTACAAGGAGATCCAACCAGTTCATCCTAAAGGAAATCAATCCTGGGTATTCATTGGAAGGACTTATGCTGAAGCTGAAAGTCCAATACTTTGGCCACCTGATGCGAAGAGCTGACTCATTTGAAAAGACCCTGATGCTGGGAAAGATTGAGGGCGGGAGGAGAAGGGGGCGACAGAGGTGAGATGGTTGGATGGCATCACTGACTCAATGGCCATGAGTTTGGGTAAACTCCTGGAGTTGGTGATGGACAGGGAGGCTTGGCGTGCTGGGGTTCATGGGGTCGTAAAGAGTTGGACATGACTAAGTGACTGAACTGAACTAATGCATTGGCAAGGGGCCTCAGAAATTTCTCTTCAGGTACTAAACTCTTTTGCCTATGGCATTTTGTAAGAATATAAGCCCTCAGCCTTGGATGTCAGCATACATTTTTAATACCTGAGAAATATATAAAAATGCAGATTCTGGGTCCATAACGTTTAGCATGACTCCCGCAACTGCATTTCTAACATGCTTCTAGGAGATGCCAACATCATTCACCTTTGGACCTCACTTAAATAGCAAAGTTGAAAAGCTGACAGATAGTACTTCACATAATAGGGCCAAGTAACAACTTAGAGAACTTTTTAAAAATACTAATTCCTACACATTCTAAGGGATTCAGTTGGCCAGAGAGGAAACTAGGTATCTGTATTTTCAAAAAGGCTCTAAGGTGATTCACATGGGACCTAAGTTTAAAAAACCCTACTCAGGACTGATCCCCTAAATATGTTGAAGCCACTCGACTTCAAATTAAAACTGGGTAGATGTACCTGCTTGCACCTAGGGTCCAATGCAGCCATTGGGCCCCAGACAGAAGAGGCAGTTACAGTGTGAGAGCAGAGACTCTTAACAGCTGAACTTAAAAGAACTCTTAAGCTGCCCCTCCATGCAGGATGCTGGTCTCTGCACACTCAGCTGCTCTAGCTAATAGTCACGATCATAGCTGGTTAGACCCACAGAAAGAACCCTGCCAATCCCTCTCCAGGATGGCTCCAAGTTATCAGACACTCTCTGGTCCATATATTCCTGTTGGTCTGTTAAGATCTGGCAACAGGATTGCTGATCCTCAGAAATAGTGCTTCCCTCCTCTCTGTCTGCTCAAATCTGCACTAAATCTTGTCAGAAAGGTGAAGGATTTATACTTGCTTCTCTCTTTGTGAGAGAGATATTTTCTTCTCACACTAAGTCTGCTGAGGATCAAAAAGATGCATTAAAAGTGGAGATTTTGTTTCATTCCTATCTGCTGAGTATAATTATAAGTATGAGTTAAAGATCCATATATTTAGAGAAATGGGAATACACAATTATTCCCAGCTTTGGAACTAGAAAATCAGTCTCTGAGTAGTGAGGGACCCTGGAAATAAAACAAGAGAGAAAGGATTCTGCCTCATGGAACTCAAGGTCTAATATCCACTTATGGGATTAAAAAACATGGAATGTCAATTCATTCATTTGATCATCCATTCAATAACAGAAGTACAGTTTTCATATCTTTTTTTATTAGCAAATGGGACTTTGTATGAAATAGGCATAGACATATCTTAGTAGTTCATCAAATATTTGTTGTTATTTCTTGAAAAGGTGCATGTGGATGTTAAGCTTGGCCCAGAATCCTAACTTCCACGATAAGTATTTCCATGATGAGAGTGTTTTCAGATTGCCCTCTAGGGACTTTCTGGAATAAGGCTGCCTTTGTGTCCACATATCCCCACATATCCCCACATATTCCGACCATGTCCAGCACAGAACAGGGTCTGCAGCAGATAGTCTCAAAGGTAATGATTCAATTTCACATCTTAAAGTCACCACCACCACAAGAACAGGCCCCATAAATACCATTACACTGACTCAGTTCAGTTCAGTCGCTAAGTTGTGTCCAACTCTTTGAGACCCCATGGACTGCAGCACGCCTGGCTTCCCTGTCCATCACCAACCCCCAGAGTTTACTCAGACTCATGTCCATTGAGTTGGTGATGTCATCCAACCATCTCATCCTCTGTCATCCCCTTCTCCTCCTGCCTTCAATCTTTCCCAGCATCAGGGTCTTTTCCAGTGCTTTTGAACTGTGGTGTTGGAGGAGACTCTTAAGAGTCCCTTGGACTGCAAGGAGATCCAACCAGTCCATCCTAAAGGAGATCAGTCCTGAATATTCATTGGAAGGACTGATGCTGAGGCTGAAGCTCCAATATTTTGCCCACCTGATGCAAAGAACTGACTCATTACACTGCCTACCAGGTCTGTATAATCTATGCCAGTAGGAAAAACAGATTAAGCATCTCAAGGCTTTGTTTGTTTCCCTTCCTCTTGTTTTTTTTGTTTTGTTTTGTTTTGACTTCTCTTTCTCTCTCTGTTATCCTTTCTCATCCCATGTCTAGTGTCTTTCTCCCCCTTCTATCTCCCTCTGGGCTAGAGATCTCCATTTCAAATAATGTTGATCTAATCTTGAATAGAAAGGCTTTTAACCTCATAGGTCACCTTAAGAGGAAAATCCTGACATTATTATGTAAATACATTTTACTTTTTTATGTTAATCAGGGAGCCTTTGCTTTACAAGCGGTCATAATATATACTAGCATCTCAGAGGTCTGGGCTGGTGGTCGTTACTTCTCCATAAGATACAGAGAGCCTGCTTGGCTGCATAACAAGATTCATGGACAAGAGAAAGAAAAGGAAGCTGACACTGATAGAAGGCTCACTTGTTACTTCCATACTTTGCTGGACAGATTCACTGAAGAATTCCAGATAGGAGAGGCAGAGGAGGTTCTTCTCCTGGCAGCATTGTTCTGATTGCCATTCTTTCTCTTGAAGCATCCATTTCTCACTGTAGAATGAGAGATTCTCCACTGTCCCATCAAAAAGAGTGAAAATCAAACTTATATCCACTCTTAAAGATACGTGAGCATTTAAAAGATGAAATAAAACTAAACCCACACACAACATTGTGGAACTAACACGAAAGTAAACATGGAACTCTCACTTAGTTATCACTCTTGTGATTAAAAGATGAGTGGTAACAGAATTCTTGAAATAGAAGTGATGCAATATAAAATAATGTACATATATACACATATACCTATAAACCCTTCAACTTCACTAACAGTGTGATCTGTCAAAGATAAAAGACTGTAACAATACTTAAGGTCAACATGAGTAGAGTAACAGATATTCTAAAACTAAAAATGTCATTGATTTAAGTATTCTTTAGGACAAATTGGCAATACATTAAGAATCTTAAACATTTATGTTTTTTCCTTATTCATCAATTTTCCTTCTGAGAATGTATCTTAAAAATTAATCTGACAAATAGAAAGCAATATCTGTAAATGGAAATGCATCATAGCATTGTATTTGAAAAGGTAACATAGAAATGAATTAACTGATAGAAATAATTGGCTAAAATCACTTATTATTATGCACACATGATGCTGTATCAGGCAATAATTAAAAATAGAACAACGTCCTGAATAAATTTTATAAGTATGCCTTTGGCTTATTTAATAATAATGCATTAACCATGTAAGAAACATATTTAGCAAGATACACACAGAACAATTCTTTGTGATGTAAAATATGTACACATCTGTCCATACATGTGTAAATGTGCATATTTGCATAAGTTAAAAGGGTCGAAAGGAATAAGTAATGGCTAGTAATAGCAATTTCTGAGTGATACCATATTGGAGTTTTAAGTTTTTGATTCAAGCTGTTGTCTATGATGTTTTCAACATTAAAGTTATTCTGGTTTCAGAAATAGAAAAAGAAAAGTAAAGCATTATATATTTCTTAAGGACTCCATATTTAGTACATAAAATTTAGAAATCCCCCTGAAATAGTGAAATAGAAGGAAATGAGCCTTTTATCAACACCCAGAAATGACTTCAGATATGATTTTGTAATTTTCCTTCCACCATTTTGCAGAGCAGTTATAATCATATTTTATCCATGGCAGTGTTCCTGTTTCACTCACCATCAAAACCCAGAAATTCTCCCCCAGCATTCGTCCTGTACAGAGTGGCCCCCATTACATTAGCCAGAAAACTAGGGTGCTTAAGTCATGACCTTATGTTTTTATCAGTGTGTGCTTCCTGATGGCCACTATGGGCAAGAATCCCTGCAAACTTCAAACTTCATCTTTACCAAGTTCTTAAAGTAGAGCCCTCCTCATTCCCCTCGGCAGTATTTTCACACTTGTTGCCCAGGGAATGTCCCTCCTACACTGTGTGTGTGTGTGTGTGTGTGTGTGTGTGCGCGCGCACGCGCGCGCGCTTGCACGTATTACACTGGTGATGCCGTATCCAACAGCATCTTTGCTGAGGCTGCATCTGCGGAAGGTCACGGGGACTCACTCAGCAGGAGGGAAGGAGTTTGCTCCTTTAAGGGACCCTGCCAAAGTCAGGTCTTCCCAGGTGGCGCTAGTGGCAAAGAACCCGCCTGCCAGTGCAGGAGATGTAAGAGATGTGGATTCAACCAATGGGTCTGGAAGATTTGGAGGAGGGCTTGGCGACCTTCGCCGGTAGTTCGACAGAGGAGACTGGCGGGCTTCTGTCGATTCTGTGCAGATGGGTTTCTGGGAGACCTCCCCTTCTCATCTCCCCTCGCCACGGTTCTCCTGCTCTGAGTGGGCTCTGAGAGCACAAGCTGTTCTTCCAGGCTCTGCAGATACAACCCTCGGGTTCCAGAGGTTCCACCACAGAGAGGCCTGTAAGACACACCCCTCGGGGAGTCCTAGCTAACTCAGAGGAGCAGCTGGGGGCTTCAGAGGCACAGCTGGAAACCCACAACCAGAAAGGCAAGTGCACCAGTCCCTTTTGTTTGAAAGCAGGATCTACATTAGGGATATTTTCGTGTTGTTGCTATTCAGTCGCTCAGTCTTGTCTGACTCCTTGTGACCCCATGGACTGCAGCGTCTCCCTGTCCCTTTTCGTCTCCTGGAGTTCACCCAAATTCATTTCCATTGAATCAGTGATGCTATCCAAACATCTCATCCTCTGCCTTACCCTCTTCTCCTTTGCCTTCCATCTTACCCAGCATTAGGGTCTTTTCCAATGAGGGTGGCCAAACTACTGGAGTGGGCTTGAGAACTGACTTTCCTCTAAAATTTCTTGCAAACACTTCCAATCTTAAAAATTACTTTAAAAAATGAGATACAAGCCAAGAAACCAAGGCAGGAAATGATGAGGTTAAAAAAATAAAAATATAAGCATTGAGTTGAGAGATGGGCCCACCTAAATTCTAGACTCTACACAGTCAATATTTCACTGTAGCCTGAGTCATTTCTCATCGTGAAAGTCAATTTCTAGTCTGTTATGGCAAAGGAAGCTGCGATTAGGGTTGTCTTTAACATATTTAGGTACAAAATTGTGTCGAATTTTTTTCAGGTCCATTTAGTGAGGGTCAGTGTGAATATCTGGTTTTAATATCCCTCACAGTGAAAGCACAGTGCCTGGTACACCACACTTGATGGAAGAAGTGGGAGAACAGCTGGGTTGAACTTAAAGGCCTGGGGGACCTGCTATCTACATCTTTAGCCTGAAAGCAGTTAGCAAACTTGAAGGACACTGACTTTATCTCATTTCCTTTCTTCTGCTATCAAGACTTATTTAGGCAATTAAAAATACTATAAAACACTTTTGCCAACTCCATCGCATTGTTTTAAACTTGCTTCCAGAATCCTGTGACTTCTGGAAGTTTCCTATGTCTGCACCTTCTCCTGCAGGCCCCCAGATCCCTTCAAATGTCCTCCTCAAATGATGCTAGGTTTTCACTGAGCATACAGAGTGGACACACGAGGCTCACGACGTCTCAGGGTCCAGGATGAACGCTGACACACAGCGGACAGGACTTCAACCCCCACTTGCAGGTGTATACAAATGCAGTTTGCTTGCTATTCTTTAACTCAAGGTTGGTTCTATTCTGAGTCCCTGCTTCGAGGTGGAGGCAGACACAAAATGCAGCCATGCCTGGGATTCACATCCAGTGTGCAGATTCTGTGGGGCTCCTGGGGGAGACCTCCCAGCCTCCTGCCTTCCCTCCTCTCAGGCATCTGCTGAGATGCCCAGTCTCCCTCGTTCCTCTCTTCCCACTGGAAGCTGCACTCTGAAGCCCCAGACTCCAATCTGCTTGCCATGTCAAGTCCAGACTCTCTTTACTTTGTGGCAGGCTGGAGGCTCAGAATCCACTCTGCTGCTTTCAAGCCACTCTAGGACGTGCAGGCCTTTGCAAGGATCTTCTAATGACTCTGCCTGCCTCACACGTCTGGAGTTGGGTGCCTGACCTGAGTATTTTATACAAGCCCTTCTCCACCACGAGTGTCCTGCTGAATCTAATGCAAGCTGTTTTAAGAGTGACAGCCTTGGACCTGAGCGTATCCATTGCCTCTCTGGGTGCTAACATACCAAGGACACAAATCCCTTCTCATCTACAAAACCCCTGAGTTTGGGTTGGTACCCATTCTCCTTCTCATTGCTTAAGAGCCTAGCTACTTACTTTCCATCAAACTCCATCTCCAAATGCACATATTCACACACCTAGGTAAGGTCAAGTTCTCTGGTCCGTTTATAGAACCTCTCTGTCTCAGTTTCTTTATCTATGAAATGGGGACAACAATCAGAAGCCAGAATGTTTATGTAAGTGTTAAGTAACAGGAAGGCAGCTTCTGTCTCATAATTGGCTACTGATAAATGGTAAATGGCTTCCCTGGTGGTTCAGATGGGAAAGTGTCTGCCTGCCAATGCGGGAGAACTGGGTTCGATCCCTGGGTCAGGAAGATCCCCTGGAGAAGGAAAAGGCCACCTACTCCAGTACTCTTGCCAGGAAAGTCCCATGGACAGAGGAGCCTGGTAGCCTACAGTTCATGCAGTAGCAAAGAGTCGGACATGACTGAGTGACTTCACTTCCCTTTCAAATGGTAAATATTTATCAAGCACCTCCTATGTGCCAAACATTGGTCTAGGCACTGGAATAAAGAGAAGCAAAGTTTTTGTTCTCATAAAGCTTACCTTGTAGTCATAGAAGGTAGAAAAGTGAATAAAATATAAAATACTTAGATATTAGGAGGTAATACTGTGTGTACTTAGAAGAGAAGCTAGTCATGGTGTCCATGTCTCCTAGGGGCAGGTGAGCAATTCATTTGGCCTTCTTTGGCTTCCACGAACCGGAGTAAGAACTTGTGAGCACTCTTCTGATCAAAATCCTCTAAACTAATTTTTGTCTCAGAATTTAATCTAAAGTCCTTACTGACAACAAAATGTTCTTGTCAACTCATCAGAGGCTCTTTCTGTCATTCTCCAAGTGGACATAATCTGTCCCCCAGTCCATGCAGCAGTTTAACCACACCTCACCTGCATCACCTTTCTCATGTGCCTTTGTGGTATTAACATTATAAAATAGACCCCTGTATTTTCTCTTCTTCTATAAAACCAGGCATCTTTGAGGTTTCTCCCTCTATTTCATGAGAGAGTATTACATTTTTGCCATCATTTTGTTCTATTTCTTTTGGTATCCTAGAAACTACATTAACACATGGTATTTTTTAAATAGCATGTGCTCAATTAAACTTGTTTAACATAAATGATAAATTAGCAAAAGCAAGATATAAATACATTTCAAAGATGTGTTTGTTGTTACCTGGAATTCTTGCATCACAGGAGTTTTTATTTATTTATTTATTTTTTAATGTTTTTCAACTTTAGCAATTGCTCTTCCAACCTTTGGAACTGATGGCATGCAAAGAAACTGAATTATGTTGCCTGGATATTGGCTTCTCTAACAGAAAAAAAAAAAAAAAATATATATATATATATATATATATATAATAAAAATAATGAAGAGAACTACTGAGATTTGTCCCACATGAACCATTTTGATTCCAGCTAAGGTAAGGGAAAAGGCTGTAGCAGGAGCAAAAATGTGTTTTGATATTTATTTAATTTCAGCCCAGCATATTTACACTAATTAGAGCTGTGCCTTGCGAGCAGATGTTCAAATCAGCTGGGAACACAGGAGGCAAACATAAGATTCCTGGAGCTCCCTGTGGTTTTGGCTGGACTGTCAGAGTCTTCAACACGGGCAGATTTTATGTGAGGTATGGAGGCCTCTTTGGCCATCACCATTGAATTTCAGGATGGAATCTGAGCTGCTGCTCCTAGCACTCCTTAGAGTATAGATTTCCTACTGTTGTTTTCATTTTGTTCAATCTTATTCCAAAGTTTGCCCTGCTCCCTGTCTGTTCCCTGAGCCCCCTCTGTATCACTGCTCAGCCCCAGCTTCTCTTCTCCGGTGACCCAGTAGACGCTCTCTCCTCATGGAACAAGGTCAATGTGTTATGCAGTCCAGTTTGTGTTGAAATTGTGACTCTTACTTTCTAAGCTGTGAGCCTGGTGGAGTTCTTCTATAATTTCCTGAACCTCAGTTTTCATACTGTTCATAGGGTTCTCGAGGCAAGAATACTGAAGTGGTTTGTCATTCCCTTGTCCAGTGGACCATGTTTTGTCAGAACTCTCCACCATGACCCATTCATCTTGGGTGGCCCTACATAGCATGGGTCATGGTTTCATTGAGCACAATAAAGGACAGAAATGGTATGGACCTAAGAAGCAGAAGATATTTAGAAGAGGTAGCAACAATACACAGAAGAACTATACCAAAAAGATCTTCATGACCCAGATAATCATGATAGTGTGATCACTCACCTAAAGCCAGACATCTTGGAATGTGAAGTCAGCTGGGCCTTAGGAAGCATCACTACAACAAAGCTAGTGGAAGTGATGGAATTCCAGTTGAGCTATTCTAAATCCTAAAAGATATGCTGAGAAAAGTGTTGCATTCAATATGCCAGCAAATTTGGAAAACTCAGCAGCGGCCACAGAACTGGAAAAGGTCAGTTTTCATTCCAATCCCAAAGAAAGGCAATGTCAAAGAATGTTCAGACTACTGCACAATTGCACTCATCTCACACACTAGGAAAGTAATGCTCAAAATTCTCCAAGCCAGATTTCAAGAGTACATGAACCATGAACTTCCAGATATTCAAGCTGGATTTAGGAAAGACAGAGGATCCAGAGATCAAATTGCCAACATCCATTGGATCATCGATAAAACAAGAGTGTTCCAGAAAAACATCTACTTCTTCTTTATTGACTATACCAAAGACTTTGACTGTGTGGATGACAACAAACTGGAAAATTCTGAAAGAGCTGGGAATAGCAGACCACCTGATCTGCCTCCTGAGAAATCTGTATGCAGGTCAAGAAACAACTGTTAGAACTGGACATGGAACGATAGACTGGGAAAGGAGTACGTCAAGGCTGTATATTGTCACCCTGTTTATTTAACTTATATGCGGAGTACATCATGAGAAACTCTGGACTAGATGAAGCACAAGCTGGAATCAAGATTGTCAGGAGAAATACCAATAACCTCGGATATGCAGATGATACTACCCATACGGCAGAAAGTGAAGAACTAGATAGCGTCTTGATGAAAGTGAAAGAGGAGGGTGAAAAAGTTTGCTTAAGGCTCAACGATCAGAAAACTAAGATCATGGCAACCAGTCCCATCACTTCACAGCAAATAGATGGGGAAACAATGGAAGCAGTGAGAGACTTTATCTTTTTGGGCTCCAAAATCACTGCAGATGGTGCCTACAGCCATGAAATTGAAAGATGCTTGCTCCTTGGGAGAAAAGTTATGACCAATCTAGACAGCATATTAAAAAGCAGAGACATTACTTTGCCAACAAAGTCCATCTAATTAAGGCTATGGTTTTTCCAGTAGTCATGTATGGATGTGGGAATTAGACGATAAAGAAAGCTGAGTGTTGAAGAATTGATGCTTTTGAACTGTGGTGTTGGAAAAGACTATTGAGAGTCCCTTGGACTGCAAGGCTGGAAATTAGTCCTGAATATTCATTGCAAGGACTGATGCTGAAGCTGAAACTCCAATACTTTGGCCACCTGATGAGAAGAACTGACTCACTGGAAAAGACCCTGCTGTTGGGAAAGATTGAAGGCAGGAGGAGAAGGGGTTGACAGAGGATGAGATGGTTGGATGGCATCACTGACTTGATGGACATGAGTTTGAGTAAGCCCTGGGACGTGGTGATGGACAGGGAAGCCTGGTGTGCTGCAAAGAGTTGCAGAGAGTCAGATACCACTGAGTGACTGAACTGAACTGAAACTGACTTGATGGACATGAGTTTGAGTAAGCCCAGGGAGTTGGTGATGGACAGGGAAGCCTGGTGTGCTGCAAAGGGGTTGAGTTGACACGACTGAGTGACTGAACTAAACTGAAACCTCAGTTTATTCCTCTGTACAATGAGAGTGCTCAGTCACTCAGTCATGTTTAACTCTTTGTGACCCCATGGACTGTAACCCACCAGGCTGCTCTGCCCATGGGATTTTTCAGGAAGAACACTGTAGTGGATTTCCATTTCCTCCTCCAAGGGATCTTCCTGACTCAGGGGTTGAATCCATGTCTCCTTCATTTGCAGGCAGAATCTTTACCACTGAGCCACCTGGAAAGTCCATACAATGAGAAGAGATAATCTTATTATAGGGTTTGTGTATATTGAATGAATTAATGTACATAAAATTTCCAGCACAAAGTAAGTGATCGATGTGTATGAATCCTGGTTCTCAGCCATAACCTTCCCAGTTAACACAACTCCAGGTGGAAACTGCTAGTAATCCAATGTCTGCCTGCAACTGCTAGTAGTCCAGTATCTGCCAGAGACTGCTAGCGATCCAGTGTCTGCAGAAAATTGCCAGTATTCCAGTCTCAGCCTGAAACTACTAGTAATCTAAGATCTATTCCATTGCCCTCAGTAGCCTTCTGTCTGCTGTTGAGACCTCAAGACACATATAGAAGTTGTGGTATGCTATAATCTATTTGTCTATACTTGATCTATTTACATTATCATTTATTTTATTTAAAGAAATTTCTTTTCTGGATTAATCCTCTTTCCATAAATTCTGTGTGCCCACCTCTTTCACCAGGTTTAAAGCCCTGTGGTTTAGTGATGAATGATCATCTACCAGACAGGTTCCTGGCCAAGGCCGCCTGGATGGTCATGAAACCCAACCTGTAGACTGACTCAGGTGTCCCCATCTTGGCTGACACCAGCATGGGATGTCCATCACGGTTCATAACTGGAGCTGGAGGCAAACCTGAACCTCAGACCCAGCTGTGAGGAGCCCACATGTTGTTTACAGTCTGCATGAGATGGTCTTTGTGAGTTTCCACATCTTAGGTATTCTTTTCTCTTTGAATTTCTTTTTTCCTTTTTTTTTTTTTTTTTTTTTGTTTTAAATCTTCTATCTGAAGCATCTTCTTTGGCTTTTTTCCTGATGATTCTATCTAAGAAGTTGATGTTTCATTGTATTTGGAGGATCCTCTTCTCTAGGAAGTTGAAAAAACACTAGCGTAAGTACCACAGGGAATAGCATCTTCACCTAGCTCTTCAGGCCAATGAAAACGCCACAGTTAAGACACAACCTCAGGTTCCAAGACCAGGCTTCCACCTTTTGCTGTATTTCAGTCACTTAGTTGTGTCCAACTCTTTGCAACCCCATGGACAGTAGCCCATTGGGCTCCTCTGTTCATGGGATTTCCCAGGTAAGAATACTGAGGTGGGTTGCCGTCTCCTTCTTCAAGGGATCTTCCCAACCCAGGGATTGAACCCACATCTCCTGTGTTGCAGGAATATTCTTTACCACCAAACCACCAGGGAAGCCCATAAACTTTTCAAGGTTCAGTCAAAGGAGAAAGAAAATAAATATCGGTTGGCTACTTAGTGCATTTCAGGCAATGAGATTAATGCTATGTTTTATCTCTATAAAGTTTTCTAGTTACATATTATGCTCATGCTTCTACTTAAGAAATCAAATTTTAGAAAAGCTAAATAATTTCTCTAGAATTCAGTAGAAACACTGAGATTCAAACTTAATTTTTGTTTCTTTTCTTAAAAAATTTTTTTAATTGAATATAGCTGATTTTCGATGCTGTGTTAGTTTCAGGCATACAGCAAAGTACTTCAGTTTACATATATAAAACTCAATTTTCTTGATTAACATACTTGCTCTTGAATCATTACTTCTTGTATTTTTAGCAGGTCATTGTTATATTTGGAACTTTTTATGATAGTGTAATTAGATTCTAATTTCAAGATTTAATTTAACGTGTTTGTTTTTTATGGAAAGAGTAGTAGAAATTAAGATACACCTTTAAAAATTAAAATATTCTTAAAAATAATGCACAATTTTTTTTCTGAGGCAAATTATTTATAATAATCATGATATTCTAAAGGGGTTGCTAAATTACATTTTTGTGTCAAATAGATACGTTTAATTTCTGGTTGTATTATGCTATCCTTGAGGCCTTGGGCAAATTATTTAATTTTTAAGCCTCAAATTCCTCATTTGGGGGGTAATAGTAGATCCTCTGTAGTCTGGGCTTTCCTAGAAAGCAGAACTGAGACAAGGCTGATCCAGATGGCTAATCCTGAGGCATGATTTCAGGGAAAAAGAATGAAGTGGTGGGAAGGATGAAGGCATTTTGTGGTGGTTTCCGCCTCCACTGCTCAACTCTGTGTACTGCTGACTCCCTCACACTTCCGGGCTGAGGGCACATGCGTACGGGCATCACAGGAGCCCAGGAAGCTGAGAAAGCGGAAGGCATTGCCGCAGGAGACTAAGTGCTGCCCTGTCACACCTGTGCGAAGGTGGCTTCTGCAGCATCCGCTGGATGAACAGCAGAGTCCAGAGACTGCGTGGGTCACCAAACATATACTGTTTCTTCTCCTCCTTTACTCCTGCCTTGCATTAAGTCCAGACAGCCTTCAACGTGGTGCCAGGTCGCTTCACAATGGACGGCATGGGAGGATTAATATAACAAGACACAGTCTGCATTCTTGTGAAGCTGACATGTCATCTCTGAGAAGGATGAATCACTTCCTCTGCGGGATGAATGAAGTTTGGTCTTCATGAAGTGTAGTGCTGAGGCTTCAGAACTGGTCCTTGCAGTGGGCAATTTGGGCTTTCAGCACTGATAATGGTAGATTAATTAACTTTGGTGAGAAGGAGCTTATGCTATGGGGTCATCACAAAGCTTCCTTCTTTGCCATCATGAGCACTCCATTTACAGATCTTTTGGAGAAGCTCTGGGTGGACCAAGGTAAGATGAGTTGGGTTGTAAATGCTGCTTGTTATGTGGCTTTTCTATAGAAACTCTGTAGAACTATTAATGTAAAAATAGTTTCACTATTAATGTCATAATGTAAAGCACAAATATTTTGCATGCTTTATACTCATTCCCATAGATCCACCCACCTCCTTCCATTTCCTTGTCTTCCTTTGCTCAACTGTTCAAACCATCCTTCCTTGGTCAGTGGTCCATCTGGACCTCATGCTTCTCTTCTTCTGTATGACTAAACAATGTACCATTCAGAGTTTTTCCTATAGCAGTTTCTTTTTACTACCACTTTCAAGTCCGATATGAATGGGGTTATTTTGTGGCAGTAGTCTGTTTTCAATTGATTCATTTATAAGCTGGACCCAGTTCTTTCTTTGTCTGCAGGTAGGTTGAGCATCTATTCAGAAAGGTGGCATGAGAGGTGGAATCAACGTAGTTAGGCATCCCACCTATGTGATGATTTGCTCGGACCCAGTCCCCCATGTTCCATTTCCATCACATGATGACTTAACATTCTGCCTGCCTTGCAGATCCAATGATATGCATCTTGTGTAGAACAGCTGTGGTCAAGTTAGCATGAGGTTATGAGTATAGTATAATATAGCCGACTATCTGGACAGCTGTTCCCTGGACTGTCTCCTACCTGACTGGTTCTTATATTCAGGTCTCAGGCTAAATATCACCAGCATTCCCCACCTACTCTAGAATTAGACAGGCTTCACGTTGGTCTTTTGGTCCCCTTCTTGCATCACCCTCATTTATTCTCTTCATCATCACTCTCTGAAATAGCTATGTTTACTTGTTCGTCTCCTGTTCAGTTATCTTTGGCACCTAAATTTAAGCTTTATAACATCATGGGCCTTACTTCTTTTGTTCATATCCTATACACCATATCTAAAGTTAGTTGTGTTCCAGCAGATTGTAGATGATCAGCATATTTTTAATGCATAAATATATATATTTGAACACCTAGTATTTTATGACCCTATGTTTCATAGTGTCATATGCACACATATTTGTGTGTGTAACTATGTCCCATCTGGTGATTCTCAGCAAAACTGCAGACAGACCATCCACCACTAGAAATCAGATCTTTGCCAGGGTTGCTGAATCTCCTTACAGATGAGGTTTTGTTCTGCAGAGATCTGATTTTTAATTGAGGCACAGATCAGAAGAAATGTCACCCTGGATTTTTTGATTCATACATTGACTCAATATAAGCACAGTGTATTTACTACAGAAAAATCTATTTCATTCTTATCCACAAAGAATTGAACATGTACCTTTTTAAAAAGATACTGTTGTCAGAGAATGAGGGATTACCCAAGATTATCAAATATTAATTGGATTAATGTACATTATAATTTCACTATAAAATAGTTTTAAATGAATCTATTATAGTTATACATACAAACATGGATGACTCTCAAAATGTTAACATTGAGAGAAAAATATTTATTAAGATCACATATTGTCTGATTTTATTTCTAAAAATTTTATCAGGGGTTGATTAATCTATATGCATTCACAAAAGGGATCCGTACATACACATGCAATATGGAAATACTAAAGAAATAATAAAATAGAGATTATTGGTTACTTCTTATGGGAAGGAAGAAGGGTTCAACTGAGAAGGAATGTACTGGGTGGGGGCTTCAGAGGTAAATTCAGTATTTTAAATACAATAAATTTAAGGTTTGGATGCAAATTGCTGGTTTTATTATTATTTTAAAGCCATTTATAAACATACACGTATAAAAGCAAATAGCATGTGTGTGTGTGTATGTGTTTATATACAATTACTCTTTTATGTATGATTGTGAAATTAAAATTACTAATGAAGATGCTAATAGATTTCATTCAGAGGTCAATGTTGACTCTACCCACAAGGTCAAGATTTATTCTCAGCAGAGATAAAGCATAACCAGCACTGGATACCCTTTGTATCTTCAGTTTTGTGTTTGGGAGGAAAGTACAAGTATGTCTTGGCAGTGTCCCCAGGAGGCTAGAACTTATCCAGGAGCTGAAGAGTTGAGTCTTGTACAGAAACCACACATCAGCTGAAACCTGTTTTCTACCAGTTCCCCCTAAGTTTTTGTGACTTTTCTTATAGGCATCTGCATATTCAGTCAGACTCAGCTGAATACCAAGCCAACACTCGGCTTGTATGGAAACAATTTTCCACACATATTAAAAATTCTAAACAAACAAATGAAAAACACATCATGACATACACACATGATGTCCTCAGAGCTTGGACCCCAGCTAGGCTCTGTCATTCCAGAGATGGGAGAGATGCTGACCATGGATGAGGGGACATGGTGGTTTGATAGAGGCCATGTCAGGACTGTGAAGAGTCTTAAATAGGTGTGAACAAAGTCCTGTGGGGATCTGTGAGGACACTCTTGAATCCATGTGGAGGACTGGGGCAGGAGAACTGGCCCTGAACCCTGATGGTCTGGCAGGAAAGGCAAAAAGATGTGAGACAGAAAAAAGCACCTCAGTGCAAAGTCTGAAGTGCCACCTGGTTTGGCTGAGTAATAGCAGTCGTTGTTCAGTCGCTATTGTGTCCGACTCTTTGCAACCCCATGGAGTGCGGCACACCAGGCTTCCCTGTCCTTCACCATCGCCGGAGTTTGCTTAAACTCACGTGCATTGAGTTGGTGATGCCATCCAACCATCTCATTCTCTGCCACCCCCTTCTCCTCCTGCCCTCAGTCTTTCCCAGGATCAGGGTCTTTTCCAATGAGCTGGCTCTTTGCATCAGGTGGCCAAAGTACTGAAGCTTCAGCAACAGTGGTAGTATGTTTCCCTTTTATCAGTATTTCTTCAAGAGTGAAAAGTGACGAGCCCTGTAAAAAGAGATGCCGGTCCCATTCTAGTTTCCTCCTGACCCTCAGGACTATCTGGGTTTCTGATGCTCTGCAGAGAGGAAGAAAATGTGGTGGCCAGGTCCAACATGGAGGGCTGGGTCTCCTCTCCTCATTCCTCAATAAATACAGCTCCAGACCATCATCTGACTGCCTTCTTTTAACATCGCCTTTATACAACACCTTTCAGAGTGAAACTGTTGCTAATCAAGGGAGGAGTAGCCAAGAAACCACTTGAGGCAGGATTAAAGGAACCAGAGAAGCTCATCAAGATTAGGAGACCACCACGTGAGACAAGATTAAGGGGGTGCAAGCCCTGCTCACATCCTAATCTTGTCAGGGACCCGAATTGTGACCCATTGCAATAAAACCCCTTCATCAAGTTCTCCAGGGGAGACACATGGTTTTTCCCAGCAGGAGTCTGCTATGCGCAGCGCCCGCCGCCCCCCCTCCCCGCCCCCCGCCCCTGCTTTGCCTGGCAAAGCAGTAAAGCTGTCCTTTTCTGCTTCACCCGAAACTCCTATTTGGCATGGGTGCACAGCAAGGCCAAATTTTGGTAACAAAAACAATCACAACTAAATCTCTGCTGAAAAGAGGTTTCCTTTTCTTTTAACATCAACCTGGTCCAAATCAAGAATGAATTTAAGAGCCCTTGTTGTTGTTTATGAGATTGTTGGAGGAAGTCCTAAAACAGCTGTGCTTCTTGGCTGTGCCTCGAGTCCCAAGCGGTCTCCCCAGCCTTTCCAAGGGCCGTGGTCATTCCTCTCGCTGCTGGAGCTGCCTACTCAGCAGGATATCTAGAAATCACAGAGTAGCCTTCTCCCCCCTTACTCGTTCCTCAAGCATTAGTATTAATTTTTATTGATTTTCAAAAATACATAGTAAGACAAAAAGCTATTTCAAAGAGCTTTAACTGTGAGAAAGCTTTTACTAGGTCATAACCTTGTTAATTTATGTTCAGTTCTAATTCTTCCTTACTTAACACAGTCTTTCACTGGTGACCCAAGATTTTAGCCTGTCTTTATAGTCTGCTGTGAGTTACTCCCTAGGAGTAAGCTGATACACTAAGAAGGAAGGTGCTGGTTAACCCTTCAGGCTACTGAGGATGTAAGCTGTTTTCTCAAACAAAACCTTTCAAGGGGAAGGGTGTGAATGCAATCAAGTCTCCATTCCCTTGGATTTCAAGGCCAGTGTCCCAGGGCTGTCTGCATGAATGTCAATTTTCAGAAGAAAATCACTAAACCTCCATTTAGCCAATGGACCACTAACTCCAATACTTTGGCCACCTGCTGAAAAAAACTGACTCAATGGAAAAGATCCTGATGCTGGGAAAGATTGAAGGTGGGAGGAGAAGGGCACAACAGAGGATGAGGTGGTTGGATGACATCACTGACTCGATGGACAAGCATTTGAGTAAGCTCTGGGAGTTAGTGATGGACAGGGTGGGCTGGCCTGTTGCAGTCCATGGTGTTACAAAGAGTCGGACATGACTGAGCAACTTAACTGAACTGAGTAAACACAGGCTTTTTAGATAGTGTGCAGTTAATTGTTTCCTTATCAACTTAAATTCTGTGTGGTTTTTGCTTTCCAATCTAAAAGGACTAAATAGACATCCACATTACAAATATTTATGGTGTACTTTTTTCATTAAAATATTTATGAATAATAAACCCTAAGAAAGGATGTGGAGAAAAAGGAACCCTTCTGTACTGTTAGTGGGAATAAAAAAATTGTGCAGCCACTTATGGAGAATTGTATGGAGGGTCCTTAAAATACTTAAAGTGAAATTACCATGTGATCCTTCAATCCCACTCTTTTCCATATACCTGAAGAAAACTCTAATTCAAAAAGATACATGCACCCCAATGTTCATAGCAGCAGTATTTACAATAGCCAAGATGTGGAAGCAAACTAAATGCCCATCAACTGAGGAGTGCATAAAGATGTGGTACACATATACAATAGAATGCTGCTCAGCCATAAAAAGAATAAAATAATCCCATTTATAGAAACATGGATAGACTTTGAGATTATCATGTTAAGGTGAGACAATGACAAATATCAAATGATATCAGCTTTAAGTGGAATCTGAAAAAATGATACAAGTAAACTTATCTACAGATTAGAAAGAGATTCTTTCCTTTCTTCCTCCCCTTCTTTCTTTTCTAGAGCTAACTGTTTATCATGAGCTTTTCTCTGGATATACTTTACTACATGAGAAGCTCTTCTCACATCATCATATATATATATTTTTATGAGACTCTATCTACCTTTATTTCCATTTTTAGAAATTCTCCAAAAGGGAAAACTAACATTCCCTTATCAGCTTGGTCTGGCTATTTTAGCAGAGTTTCCAGCTGTTTTGTGAGGCATTATGATGGAAATTTGCCAAGGGTGATACTTAATCATCATATCATTAAGCAAAACAAGAATAATATGACTTTACAACACCCCCTGCCATGGGTTCTTTGAAAGGAGAGCAGGCCCAGCTATCCCCTTCTCCCCCTTCTGTGTTTCCTCCTCTAGAAGGTCCATCTCAGCCCTTCTGCTGCCAGCGTCCATCACCCCAGCTCTGAACCTCCTCCAGCGGCCACCCCCACACCAGGGGCAGGGGCGAGCTCCTCGAGATGCTGATTTGAGGTGAGACTTCTAGAAAAGTTTTCCATTTGCCTCTCATTTGGACTTAGGCCATGGGATTAACCTCAAAGTGCTTCCCCCAGGCAAATTCAAAATAAGCTTTAGACGACGTGAAGTCGGTCTTTGAACTTTTGAGAAGAGGCCTCTGAATTCCGTACGGTTGGCAGGCAGACAAGCAGGGTGGACGCGAACAGCTCCTGGGCCCTTCAGCCAGTTAGATCAAAATCAGATCGGCCAAGGTCCTGAATGTGTTTTTTTAAGGAAGAGAATAAAAATATGCTTCAGCCAAAAGTCTCCTCTTGTGACCAGTGTGATTTTAATTACATTTTTTTTGGCATTGTCAAAAGCCCTGAACCAGAAAATGCGCTTAATTAGAAACAAAAACAAACAAACAATTCCTAAAAAAAAAAAAAAAAAAAGAGTTTAAATGCTCTGGAGAAAGTTAACAGCATGAGACACAAAAGTTTCTAAATAAATTATTTCAAGGAAAATATTTTCTTTCTTGTAGGAAAACAAAGGGTGGTGAAGAAGTCATTAAGCATTAAAAGAGACTTTGTTAGGTTAAATGGACAACAAAAATGTAAAAAGGGAAAAGCAAGACAAAGTTAAAATAAATAGTGTTTGGAGTGACTCTGTTCTTATTTTTCCTATTGTTTCATATTGTAATCAGTGCTTGTAAAGCGTGGCTAAATTTTGAATATGTGGGAACACATCAGCATGTAAGTGTGTGCCTGTATAGTCACACGTGTGTCATGCAACTGTGTGTATAGTCACATGTGTGTCACGCAGCTGTGTGTCTGTATGGTCACATGTGGGACACATAACTGTGTGCCTGTATGGTCACACCTGGTACATAATATAACTGCATTTTTCTAAGGTCATTATAATGCACAGTGTATACTGTTTATAGCAGTTTAATCATGGGTATATAGCACACATCTTTCTACATCTGGATGTCACTTCCTATGGTATGGAGGCTGTCCATACTATGCTACAATGTTACAAATGCATCACTCCTGTTGCTTATATGAGGAATCTAAAATATGACACAAATGAACTTCTCCACAAAACAGAAGCCAACTCAGACACAGAGAGCAGACTTGCAGTTGCCCTGGGGGCAGGAGTGGGGAGCAGTAGGAGTTTGGGATTAGCAGATACAAACTGGTGCATGTGAGATGGGTGAACAGCGAGGTCCTTCCTGCTGTGTAGCACAGAGAGCTACGTTCAGTCCTCTGTGATAAACCATAATGGAAAAGAATATGAAAGAGATTATAAATATATAAAAGTGAGTCACTTTGCTATACACCAAAAAGTAGCACAACATTAAATCAACTACACTTCGATTAAATACACACAAGCCTACACAAAAGGCATCGCTCCTTAGTGCCTATCAGGTGACACCCAGTCCCTGGAACAGGCACCCGGGCCCCGGAAGGAAGCTCATTTCCAGCACCCTGTTTACCCTGGACCTAAAAGCTCTGTATGCTCAAGTGACACCGATTTCAATGCCTTGTGGCTCAGTGATAAAGAATCCGCCTGCAATGTAGGAGATCTAGGTTCAGTCCCTGAGTGGGGAAGATCCCCTGGGGGAGGAAATGGCAACCCACTCCAGTATTCTGGCCTGGAGAATTCCATGGAGAGAGGGACTTGGCAGGCTACAGTCCACAGGGTCACAGAGTCGGACACGACTGAGTGTTTAACACACACACACACAAACCTGCTTTTAGCTCCACGTGTGAGTTCCTCTGCCTGGAACGGTTTTCCCACTTTTACCCTCCACGGGGTCCCCTTTATCTCCCCTGAAGAGGAAGTCTCTCCTGGTCCCATTGCTGCAGGTCCTCCCACAGGCCTCTCACCATTTAGAACTGTGTGTCTGATGATGCTTCTTTCTGACTCTGTAACACTGACTGGACACGGTGGTGCTCTTTCCTTCTGTATACCTAGCCACAAGACCGCACCATACACGCCCTCAGTGTGCAGGGAGAATTCACTGATGGATCACTAAAAAGAGAAGGAAAAAAAATAGGAAGGAGGGAAGGGAAATATAAGGAAGGCAGGAAGGAAGGAAAATAAAAAAGACATGAGGAAGGAAGGAAAAAAAAAGGCTCAATTCTTTGGAGTTTTTGCCATCACAACTTTTAGCAGCAATACATGAAAAGACTTGGGGGGGGCAAACCAGGAGGTTGATTTCAAACAGAAGTGGGTGGAGGGCACCAAAGGAGAAGCCGAAAGACGTCTGCAGACCGCACGAACAAACGCAGATGTGATGCTAAAAGCAGAGTGCTAGTCCTCTGCTTCTTTTTCGTTTAAAATGGTCTTTTGATCAGATCTTTAGGTATCTGATTGTTTAGCACTTCTACATTTTACCAGATTTTTAGTATGCTAACTTTCCTTGTAAGAGGCCTCTTTAAAAAATACATGTTGTTAAAAATAAAGGGGGTAAAGTTAAGTTTCAAACATTTTCAAAGGTTAAAAATTACATTAGAACAGACGAGACCCCTTCATGGAGTAAGTAACCAAATCTGAGAAGTATGCGTTATCTCCACAGAGAAAATTTGAGCTTAAGTGAAACCAGAGGAGGCGGGTCACTCCGTGCTGACCCCAAATGCCTCGCTCTCGGGTCTGACTCCAATTCAGACTCGGTCAGCAGCGCCAGAGCTCTGCACAGAAGGGCTTTGTGGCCATCTGGGGGTGTTTATTTCAAGTTAATTTTTCATCTAAGGTAGAGGAAACTTGTAAAACCCAATGAGATAAACTGCAGAAAGGAAGCAGAGCTCCAATAGGAAGGTGTGCATAGAGAGACAGCTCATTTGTAAAACTCTGACTGTTGGAGAAAATAAAGAATTCTTCAGAAGAAATGGCTGGACAAACACCTCTCACAGTGCAAACAGGAGGTGTGCAAACTTAGAACAAAGAGTCTAACACTTCAGATATCCATTCTTAATTGTGAGCATTCAATTCTTAGCATCATACCCAATAGTAATGTCATCTAATAAGAAAGTTTGCCTTTAGATGATTAAACAGATTGGTCTGTAAGCTCATTTCAGTTTTCTCAACTGGTTTTTAGCATGTGAGAATAGACTTTTTTAAAAACTACAAGGCTGCTTATTTGTATCAATATAAATGTCTTAACAATTTAGATTTTCTTAAAAGAGTGTTCTGAAGATGACAGCTCCCTCAGATGTTAGTAGCTGTTGCGTACATTTGGGATATTTGAACTAAACAAATTTCAATGAACCAAAGACTTCTTAAATCTTTACATCTGAGAATGAAAGGTCAGTTTTCCAAAGAGAAGGGCTGTTCTCCATCCTTCATTCTGCTTCTCAACCTTGATTATAAAAGCATTCCTAGTAGGAGCAGACTTTGAGAAATGCTGATTCAGTAATCATGGAATATGAAAGCTGAATCAGACTTCTGGGGGCAGGGGGGAGTCTCAGGGCTTATATTGAGTAGTGTGGGCTCTGAAAGACAGAAATTCCCAGTATCTTTCCAGAAATTGTTATTTGGAAGATTGAGGATCGCATGCAGAAATCTGAAGTTTGAAAACATTCTCTGGCAATTCAGAACAAGATAACATTGCCTGGAAGCCACCATTTAAATCACTAGCTTTTATTTTACATAAAAAGAAAATGAATTCTAGCTGTGAAACTGACTTACTGGCTCCTCTCATCTAAGGAACTTCAACTTACAGATGTCCTCACAAAGTCCACCCTGGCTTCTGCTTTCTTGCGATTCACATCTCATCAGAACAAGCAATGCCTGATTGACATGGCGCTGAGGGGAAGTCTGATCTACCAAACACACAGAGTGCTTACTTTGAAAGCCATTACAGACTGGGTTCTAGTCTCAGTCCTGCCTTTAATTAGTAATGAGATCCAGAAGACATTCTCTTTCACGTTCCAAAGGAAAAGTTTGAAGGTAGCTCCTAAGAGCAGTTCTGTTCTGGTTAAGTAGAAAGATGTTACAGGACAGTGTGGTTATGCCATACATTTCAGCTCCGCAGCATATGTGTTCCTGACAAAGTCTGCTCAGGCTACACGCTTGAAGGCCAAGTGGGGTGGCTAAGTAATTCCTAGAGCCAGCAGGGGAAAACAGCCCTCCAGACGTCTGACCACACTCCAGGAGTGATCCCACCAGAAAGTGACTCATGCATACCATTCGCTTCAATTCCCTGGTCTGAGTGATCACAGATCAAAAGTCAGACTCATAACAGGAAGTGCTTCTAAAATTATAGCCCCCTCCGTGAACCTGACCTTCCGGCTGTCCCTTCTTTGTGATGGGACATAATGGAGGCGGCTCTGGTTACAGGGACTGAGGCTGGGAGAGCCAGGCAGGCAGAATGCAGCACCCCCGCCCAGGCACCAATCACAGAAGAGGGTTTCTTTGTGCTCGGTGTGGGTGGGGGCCCAGGGTCAGCACCCAGGTTTAGAACTGTGGATCGTTTTCAGCTTCAGTGCTTAGTGAGGACAGAAGTTTTCTCCAGATGGCTTTTCTGGAAAAAGGTGAGTGCCTTGCCGTTCATCTTCTCCTTCTCCCTGAATTTTTAAACTTTCTGTAGAGAAAAGCTCTAATGAACTCAAGTGAGCTTACTTCTGGGTCCTCAGCAAACTGTGCTGTTGAGCAGGGTGATAAGCTTTCAGGGTGAAGGGGGAATGAAGCTGTTATCCATCCCTCAGATACTTCCAATGCTGCGGTGTAGCTGAAAAGGCCTCACAAATAATTAGGAATGCAATTTTTATTGGGTGTTTCCTTGGTGGCTCAGACAGTAAAGAATCTGCCTGCAGTGCAGGAGACCTGGGTTTGATCCCTGAGTTAGGAAGATTTCAAAAGCTAAAGGTATAATGGCTAGGAGAAGTACTCTTTTAAAACTTTACATATAAAAATACACATATGCATATGTATTATAAATATATTACATATAATATCATTTTATTTATAAAATGCATATTATATACATAAAATATATAATGAATATGTGTTTAAGGGGCTTCCCAGGTGGCACTAGCAGTAAAGAACCTGTGTGTCAATTCAAAAGACACAAGAGACCCAGGTTCAATCTCTGGGTCGGGAAGATGCCCTCAAGGAGGAAATGGCAACCCACTCCAGTATTCTCGCCTGGAGAATCCCATGGATGGAGGAGCCTGGTGGGCTAGAGTCCATGGATCAGAGAGTCAGACACAACTGAAGCGACTTAGTAGGAATAAATGGGCATTTGGTCAATAACAGCAACAAGATGTCATGAAAGTTGATGATTCGTGTTCAAAGGAGATGTGATTTATTTTTAAAGGGGAACTAAAAGAAAGATTTTATTTTAAAATATCAGGTTTTTAAGGGCGGGCTCCATCAATATTTACTAGTGTGGAAAAACAACAGAAGTTGCCCCATCTTACTTGCTTCTGTGTCTTGAAAAGAGGTTGACAGGGGATGCTGAGGTTTTACTCAACCTTGAATATCCTCCAGGTGGGCGCCAGTGCTAAGACCCTCCCCAATCACCAAAGCCTCTCACACCTTCCCTCACTGCCTCTTCTTGTAAGACCATGAGACATTGTTTTCAGTCATGCATTTGGGTCTTCTACAACTATTGAGTACTGTGTCTCTTGAAATGGAAGAAAAAAAATAAAGCTTCAGTACATCTCGCATTCAAGAAGAAAGTATAGGTGTGAAAAATGCCATAAATGAGGTCATTTAACAGTAATCTCAGAGTAAAAAAAAAAAGCAAGTCACTAGCTGTGCTTGGAACTCTTTAAAAGTGTTAGTCACTCAGCCATGACTCTGCAACCCCATGGACTGTATCCCGCCAGACTCCTCTGTCCATGGGATTTTCCAGTCAAGAATATTGGAGTGGGTAGCTACTTCCTTTTCCAGGCGAGCTTCCAGATCCAGGGATAGAACCCAGGTTTCCTGCATTGCAGGCAGATTCTTTACCATTTGAGCCACCAGGGAATCCTTTAAAAGGACTCAAATATCATTGTGCTTACCTTGAGGAAATTAAAAAACATGCACATTTTCAAATCGGAGGAAGGAAGGACATTCAAGGCAGAGAGAGCAGTGTATGCAAATATATGAGTATGAATATATGTGAGTAAGAATATTATGAGGGTAGATAGCATCCAGTCTGTGTGATGGACCCCATCTGCCTGTGGGGGGTGGGGGGTGGGGTTAAGATGGGGGCAGAGGAGCTGTTTATTAACATAGCAATTACTGACTGAACTCTCAGCCTGGCAGAATTCTGTGTCTAATGAAATCACTTCTTCTCCCTCTCTCCAGTTCCTTGACACTTAGCTGTCTGTGTGTGAGCAGTGGTGATCAACTGAAACTTCAGTGGTGACATGACAGTCTGTGTTCTCAGGTGCCAGATGTGGAAAGTGGGGTAAATATTCAAGTATCTTGTTGGTCTCACAAATATTGGAGGCACGTCTGTTTCTTCTACAGGTAAAATCAGATAAAAATGCACTAACAGGAATAATAATAAAGTCCTTTACTTCTCCCCAGGCTCCTGGATCCTCTCGGATAGAAGAACCAAGAGTGGTATTCCCAATTCCTACAGATGTTTTGGAAGTAGAGGTAGCTATTATGTCCTCAATTGATCTCTTTGCTAAGGGCATTATCCGTTTTGTTCTAAGTTCTCTATTATGGTAATGCTGCAAAAGATAAGAACACCAACAGCATTTTAGTTCCAATAAAGTAGTTCACACACATTGCTATATTGAGTTTGAGAGAGAATGTATAAATGTTATTAACTTCAATTTAGAAATGGACTCAGAAGCTCAGAGAGGTCACACAGCTACAAAATTTCCAAAAATATGGCTCCTGATTTTTATCTTAGTGATCTTGAGCTCCAATTTTTGTTTAAATCAAGACTTAAAACCTCATAAAACAGTTACCACTGCCCTTTGAGTACAGTCAGACTGTAAGAGCTCCATGCAGAAAAAGATTCCTTTCTCCAGATAGTTATGCATTTTTATTTCAAAGGTAATAATGATCAACTCATTAACTGTGATTGCCTTAAAGCATTTTGATAAGATTCATCTACAGATTACTATTATTTAATGGATGTTTATTTTAAATAGCTAGTCACTTATGTATTCAGACTGAAATAATCCCTCTGCTCAATCTTCCTTAAATGGATATTGTATTATTTTCAATTGCATTCAAGCAATAAAGTAACAGAAAGGCAATTCCATGGATTCACAAAGCAAAGTTGAATGTTAAAAGCAAAGTCTTTTATGTAATCACATAAGATACAGTGACTCTAAAGTGCAGAGTCTCAACTAAATTGGGTTTGCAAAGCTGTACAGTAAGTGCTTTCTTGTGCTTTGAAAAATTAAAATCAGTAAAAATACAGGATCTCATCTACCTGTAAGAACCTGGCTGTGGTTACTTTCCAGGCTTGTTATAATGGATTTCCTCATCAAGCAGAATCATTTCATCCCTAGAATGCAACTGTGGCAGCATTCCAGTTCCTGGACTAATTGTGCCCTTGGGTTAAAGGCTTTTAGGAGATAAGCTGAGTCTTCATCCAACAAGAATTCAAAGAGTGTCTACTATAATTCCAGCCAGGAGAAAGCTTTCCAGAGATAAAATAATGTGTGTCATGTTTTCAAGGGCTCGGGGCTAGCCCCTATATGACACATGTTGTCATATAGGGGCTTCCCCAGTGGCTCAACAGTAAAAAATCCACCTGCAATGCAGAAGACACAGGTTCAGTCCCTGGGTTGGGAAGATCCCCTGGAGAAGGGAATGGCCACCCACTCCAGTATTCTTGCCTGGACAGTTCCATGGATAGAAGAGTCTATAGTCCATGGGGTCACAAAGAGTTGGTCACGGCTGAGTGGCTTTCACTTTGTTACCACATCTTAGAAGAACAACTGGAGAGGTCATCTCCAGGTTTGCAGGATATATCTGGAGTGATCATAAATAAAATGTGAACACAATGACATTTGCTAAATTTATTTGGGGCAGTCTCTAGGATGAGGTGGAAAGACACGGAAGAGATAAACAGTCTTTCTTCAGAGTGACTAAAAGTGTAATATCTTGAGATGTCTTTTGGATGGCTGAGATGATAGAGCAGAAAAACAAGCACAGGTTCAGGCATAAAGCCTAAAACAAAAATCAAGAGGGCTAATGCAGAAGTATAGAGGGTTTTCAGTCAAACAGATTTTTGTAGGGAAACTTTAGAAATACCCCCAGGCTACTTGTAGCAAGGTTTTATTTATTTAAGAGTGGTCTAAAGATGATACCAAGGAATCAGTAGCCAGTGCTTTTAAGAACTGTCTTTATCCAGCAACCAAGTCTAGCTATTCCCAGGCAATTGCCCAGTATCACCTTAACATCAGTGTTCTATTTCATATTTTCCAAAAGTTTTTTAAAGAGTAACACTAACTTATTTGCAGAGTACATTATGTGAAATGCCAGGCTGGATGAATCACAAGCTGAAATCAAGATTGCTGGGAGAAATATCAACAACCTCAGATATGCAGATGCCACAACCCTAATGGCAGAAAGTGAAGAGGAACTAAAGAGCATCTTGATGAAGGTGAAAGAAGAGAGTGAAAAAAACTGGCTTAAAACTCAACATTCAAAGAACTAAGATCATGACATCCAGTCCCACTACTTCATGGCAAACAGATAGGGAAATAATGGAAACAGAGGCAGGTTTTATTTTCATGGGATCCAAAATCACTGTGGATGGTGACTGCAGCCATGAAACTAAAAGACACTCCTTGGAAAAACAAACCCAAACAGGAAAGTTATGCGTTGCAACCCTTAATTTAAACACTCTCTTCATTCATTCACTGTTTCTGCAGCAAGCATTTATTTTGTGCATGCTCTCTGCCGGTTGCCATTCTAGAATTTTGGGACCCAGCAGTAAAAATATAGGCTACACTTCTTTATTTAAGAAATACATATTCTCATTGGAAAAGAAACATTAAATAGGTAAAAGAAGATAATGATCTCAAATGTTAATCAATGCAATGAAAAAATTAAAAGTAATGGAGATAGAGTGGGAAAATGAGGAAAGAGGTAATATCTGGGAGGGGTTTTGGAAGGATGGTCTTTATGTTGAGACCCTAATCTTTAGAAGGAAGTCTGCAAGTGAAAATCTGAAGAAGAAAAAAAAAAAGAAGAAGAAGCAACCTAATTTGGGTTCCGCATGCTGTGGGCTCTGCCTCCCCCAGTTTCAGCCAGCGGTAGGTGCTGAACCAGAGGGTGGGGAAGGCTCTCTGTACTGGACCATTTCACATAGGGGACTTGCCATCTGTGAATCTTGGTATCCTAGGGGTCCTGGAACCATTCCCCCATGGATACTAAGGGGCAGCTGTATTGCACACAGAGGCACAGTAAGTGCAGAGGCTGCAAAGAAGAAATGGATTTGAGCCAAGTGTTTTTTCAGTGTGACTAAAGCTGGTGACAGAGGTGACCGTACCAAGAAAAGACGTTGGTAAACTGGGCAGGGAGGGCCCTGGCAAGCGCCTGGCAGGCTCTGGGGTGAGAGTTGGGAGCCACAGTCTCTCTGCTATGCGGTTGTGCTGGGGCAAGAGGTTAGCAGTGAAACAGGCAAGTGGCGACTGCTGGAGACCAGGAGCAAGACACCCAGGGCTTCAGAGGGACACGAAGTAACATTTTGGAGCCACTTTCTTAGAACCGTAACAAGACAGATTTTATAGTGAAGCCACTGGATTTCACTGAGGTACTTAAAGAAACAGGATATATGTATACATATTGCTGATTTACAGCAGAAAGTAACACAACATTGTAATGCAATTATACTCCAGTTTAAAAAAGAAAGAAACACACTTATGAATATCATTGACGTTTTTACTTACAAACAGACAAAGATGAGAGTTTCATGTGATATGCATTAGCTCACATACTATATGGTACACTTTTCAAAAGAATTCTTTGGAAGAAAGCAGCTGAAACTACAGATATTTTGTCTCTTAATTTCTGAAAAAACACACTTTATTAAATATCCCTTTTGCTTTTTTTTTTTATGTCTATTAAACTTGAATTTTTTTATCTGCTTAAAACATATTGAAGTAGAGTATGCATGGAGAAAATTTCACATGAGGTTTACTTCTCTAAAAAAGGGCTTATTGAGAAAATTAAATAAATATCCTGAGCATCAAAACTCATTTTAAGTAGACATTCAATAAATGCTATTTTTAAATTATTTTTAATTGTTTCTTTTGTTTCTGTCCAAGGGATTCTCCAGGCAAGAATACTGGAGTGGGTTGCCATGCCCTCCTCCAGGGGAATCTTCCCAACCCGGGGATCAAACCTGAGTCTCCTGCATGGCAGGCAGATTCTTTATTGATGTGAACTCGTTGCCATGACAAACAGCTAACTCTGTGATTTTTGGGCTGTAATGATATCCCTCTCTTGAACAACCTTGGATTGGGTTCTTTCATTAGAATTCTCCCAAAGTGACGGCAGTTTGTTTCCCACAAAAGAAAGATCTGCTTTTCAGCTGGCACAGGAATCCAGGCTGAAATCCTCACGGCCCACACGAGGGACATTGCCTGTAGAGAGCTCAGGCTTTCCACTGGCGTGCTGCAAGCGAACACCCCATTTGACAAACAGAGCAGAAAAACCATCAGAACTGCAGGGCCAGTGGTTGCTGCCTAGTCACCCGACTTCCAGGCAAACTGGAGCAGCCCCAGATGAATAACTCAAGTCAAGCAGACATCAGAAACAGCGACTCCCCATGTTTCCGCAAATAGAGTTTCTTATCAAAGTCATCCACCACTCAAAGACTTAATTTATTTTTCTAACTTAGTAAAACAATGGCCCTTTTATACAGCATCTGAATAATGTAAACCTAATAAAGGCAAGGGAAATCCTATCATCCAATGTGACAGAGAACACGGGCCTTAAGTGTTTGAGTAGAAATGATCTTTTTCATGGTATCACGGGACGGTGGATAGACAGATGAATGTCAGTACTGCACCTGGAATAGAGTTTAGTAATTCTAACCCCTGGCATGGAGGGAGTAGCATGGGGGCAGGGGGGAGAGATCTTTCAGTCATTGCTGTGTTAGGATTCCTGACAATGTTGGGGGATCTTTCACTCAACAGACACTTTGGTGCAAGGGCTCAGTTCTTGTCTGAGCACCCCAACAGGAGACCCAGCCCTGATTTTCTTGATATGTGGAAGCCAGGCTTCCAACAATGCCTGGCCTTGTCTGTTTATGATGTGAAATCACTCTTTTTGGTATGAACAGGCCAAGTGTGATACATGTTATGTGTCGAATGGGGCTGGGGTGCTGCTGATGACACTTATAGTTCAGTGACTATCAGGCCCACAGGATGTGATTTTATAAAAGGTAAATGTGTTAGGAAATGAGTCCAGCCAGTGCTCAGGCCATTTGGGGGGCAGACAGGGTGGACGTGTATCCAGTTCTCGAACGTGCAGTCTCCCTTGCTGGTGCTGTTTCACGGCTGGTTGTGTCTGCTCACAGCTGGTCCCTAACTCTGAATTCTGGACAGTTCTCAGGTTGCGCTCATCTACTTGGCAATCATCTTACTGCTCTGATCCTGGTCTCCCTCCCTCTGACACGGTTCTAGCCACTCTCTATGTGCCCTCAAGTTCCTTCTCTTTGTGGGGTTCGAAAATTGGTTTCGGTTTTGTCTTGCTTGTGAAGTCATACGTCGTTCCCCAGACTCACACCCCTTTTTCTGGTCTGATTTACAGCCTTCTCTCACCTGGGAATGCTAACACCACGAGAGTTAAACCTGACAAGTGTCAATTCTGTAACTTCACAGACCGGAGATACTGAGTACCCACTAAAACACTGAGAAGAGGGGAATGTTTGCGGCTGTAAAGAAGGTTTGAGGTCACCAGGCAGTTAAATGACTTGCCCTGGGTCACAGAATTAAGCAACAGGACAGCTGTTCTCACCAGATCTCCCAACCACAAGCTCCTCCCCATTTCAACAAACCCTACACTTTCACCAAAAACCACTTACAAAAATGGAGCAATTCTCTAAGATGCTATGAATTCTTTACTGATATATTTTATGTTGGTGGTGATGTTGTGCAGTTGCTAAATCGTGTCTCACTCACTGTGACACCATGGACTGAGCACCAAGCTTCCCTGTCCTCCACTATCTCTCGGAGCTTGCTCAGACTCATGCCCATCAAGTCGATGATGCCATTGAGCCATCTCATCCTCTGTCGTCCCCATCTCCTCTTGATCTTCCCCAGCATTAGAGTCTTTTCCAATGAGTTGGCTCTTGGCATCAGATGGTCAATACCTGAAGATGAACCTATAATCCCCTGGTTACAGATAATTATTTTTTATTCTTTTTTTTTTTTTTTTTTTGAGAATGGAGAGAATCAATTGGTGACAACACATACATAAAGTCCTTGTAAGGAGTGTCTACACAAGTTATCTCAGTTTTTGTTGGGAATAATAATTCTTCACTTAATATAGTATAAATAAGAGCTGTTAATTTAATGAGTTTGCATGCCATGTGCTATATGCATGCCTTAAGCTGGCATTTTACATAATTCATCTCACTTAAACTTTAAAACAACTTGAGTAGGGACACTTATTTTCTGGAGAAGAAAGTGAATGTCAGAGATGGTAAAGATTATTTTCAAAGTCACACAGAGGCAGAGCCAAAAACTAAACTGAGATCTGTCTCTCTCCAAAATTCATATTCCTAATATACCATCCAGCCTTATTAGTCCTCTTAGCATGAATGATATAATTTTAATTTTAATAATTTAAAAGCATCTCCCATAGGCCTTATAGCAGAGAATATTCAGCAGTAATCATCTTAACTGGTTACTGAAAATGGCAGGTAAGTTGATTCTCCAAGAAGTCAGAGGCATTAAATTTAGTTGAGTGTTTGTGGAACAGCCCATATGTGAAATAAAATACAAAACAAAAGAGTCCTTTTCCATCTGTATATTCACCTTGAAGTCTTTCTCACTCTTCTTTGACTTGTTCTTAATTAATTTAACATGCTACTGAAGCATTTCTTCTGTCTTCTGAGACACCCATCTCAAAAGCTCTGGCTCCCGTAAAGTACAGCACTCCTGCGTCATCACCTGGGCGACAGCTCAGTGCGGCCGCTGCCGTAAATGAAGCTGTGATTTCATTCCCGGCGGAAGTTCAGGTGGAGGTGCGCCTGCTTACAAAAGAGAGTTCCAATAGAGAGAGTTTCTAATAGACTTCTAAAACCAAGCTCCCTCTCCTCTTAGGACGGCAGACCGTTAAGGGACACACTGTCTGAAACATAATTCAGAATGTGGAGGTGTGAATGACTGGGATGTTTAGATTCAAAGTAGGGATAACCAGAGAAGCTTTTGAGGAGGGACACAAAGGTCGTCAAGCCTGAGGGGCTGCCGAGGTGAAGCCGTGAGCGTTTTCCGGTCCCAGCCTCTCAGGACTCACGTGGAACGTGTAGCCTCAGGACTCCAGAGGCCAGGGTCCCATGAGAAACTCAATCCTTTCTCAGCCTGAAGTACTTCAAGTCTCAGGCCAATGCCATTTCCATTCCCAATTCCCTAAAGACTTTTTTTTTTTTTTTTTTTGCTACCCCTTTGATTCTCCAAGAACCTCCTGTTAGCATGGCCCTAGGATCACTCAGCACAGAGAGAGATGAGCAATTGTACGTCTCTAGCCCTCACCAGAAAGAAGGGCAGGGATGTGTTGTCTTGTTGTTAAGTTGCTCAGTCATGTCTGACTCTCTGTGACTCCATGGACTGCAGTACACCAGGCTCCTCTGTACTCTACTGTCTCCTGGAGTTTGCTCCAGTTCAAGTTCATGTCCATTGAGTCTGTGATGTTATACTTTTTGCATTCCTGGAGCTCAGCATAGTGTCTGACACAACATAACAAGATCAGTACAGGTTGCTGAGTAAATTATACCTCTCCATTGAGAAATAAGTTATTAGGGATGGTATTCAGCAACTACAGCCAGACCCACCAACCATTAAAGTATGAAACAGAAACTCTTATTGGTACGATTCTCTAAGAGGATAAAAAAAATGGGCTACTGCTAACGGTCTAATCATCTAATGTGTGAAGTCCTTGATCAAGGCCATCAAGACAGACCAGGGGGCTCACTGGGGTCCCTCTTTCCACTTGTGGCAAACCTTCAAGTTCTTGACTCATGTATATCCCTTTCTATTCCACATACTCAGTAAACTATTATTAATAAGAACTGAAAGTGAACTTACAATGATGAAAAGCGCACTGTGTTCAGCACATCTTCTCTGCAGAGTGCAAATGCATCATTAAAATAAAACATATGAGCAATTTATTAGTGAATATGTTTCTACTTGCTCCAAGATGTTTGTCACAATATGGCACCTGTGTCTTCACCTTCCTGGGCCCTGAAGCAGGTGATATCCCTCACCGGTTAGGACATCAAGTCCCTCTGAGAGGGGGGGTCCTAGATCCCCAGGGAGAGACAGAGAAATTCATATTTATTTAAACATCTCATGTGATAGGTTAATGTACTAATACTTTAAATATAGTTTATATTTAAAACAATTTTTAGTGCTTCAAATATAGATTCACATTCACAGGAATTTTGTGATATAGTTATGATCTCCATTTCATATGGAAACAAATGTCCAAAGCAATAAACAGCTCATCCATGCTAGTACTTTTTCAAGGATTTTAACAAAAGTCTGACTGACTTCAAAATCCATGTGGTAGAAAGAACCACAGCAACTGCCTGCAAGACTCTGCAATGAGGAGGATCTTGTTCCAGAGGGTAGTTTATTTTTACCCATTGGTGAGTAAGGGTCAGACATCTACCATATACTGGCTGTTCCTCTAGGTCCTGAGAACTCGCACAGTAAAAATAACAGATAACATTCTTGCACCCAGAGAGCAAACAGCTGAGTAGCAGGATGAGCTGTTTTCTACCCACTGCATATAATAATTACACAGGTATAGGCATCACTGTGTTCCCAGGTGCTTTGGGATTATTCAATTAAAAAAATCCAGTCCTGCCCCCTACAAATATGCCACATCCCATTCAGTCAATTCTGGAGTAATTTGTTCATTGTGTTTCTTCTCTGATACAAACAGTTTGCTTCATCAACCATCATCAGGCATTTGGAAATATCATTATCATATAGAAATAGATAACATAAATCCAATTTAATTTTTTTCAATAAAATGGTTTTCTACATTTACTTTTCAAATTGGTAAACATGGCACTCCCTAAAAATGGTAGCAAAAGCAAAGCAAAAATGCAATACAGATTCTATCTAGTGAAATTAAGAGATCTGTAAACCCACATGGACACACTTATTGGGGATTCCAGTGGCTTCTGACTTCAGGCCAAGAAGGCCACAAAAAGGTTTGTGGTACCTAGGCTGGAGGCCAGGGCTTTCCTGGAACCTAGGTTGGCACCAAAGAGAGTCAGGGAAAGGGGAACTCAACCAAGGACAACATAGATGCCATGATGCAGGGCGGCACCATGAGTCAGTGACTGGGCGGTCAAGAATCCTGTGACCTCCAATTGCTGCCTGATGTGAAAAAATAAAAGCCAATGAACTCTCTCCTATTATACAATCAAGTCTGTGTCACAGGTGAACACACAAACCAGATTCCTCCTGGTAAAAAGACTTTAGCCACATGTTAGATTTTGTTTAAAAAATGCACATCCTTTTATTTCAATTTTACATATATATGACTTTTTAATATTGTCTTTAGAATTATTCTTTTCATAAACAAATATAAATAAATATGTCTCACTTAATGCACTTGTAGCCAGGGAAGTTTAACGTAACTAGCTCTCCAGGACAATAGAGGAAACTTTAATTTATATATATTTTTTCCAGTTTCTGCATTGTAAACACTCCCACCATAGTCAGTTTCAAGCTACCAACGTATGAATACCTGGCCCATAGAGTTCCTAAATATTTAACTGTGTTTGACTTTTGTTCTCATGAGCCAGTGGGAGTTGGTCACCACAGTCCATTGTATTCCTTTATTGATACAATAACTAACTTTTACCAGGTGCCCTGAAATCACACAGATTATTTCTTTTTTTATATTTGCAATAACTCTGCAAGGCAGTGATTCAGGATGTTTTCCTCTTTATTTTACAGATGAGGAAAAAAACATTTTCAGAAAATCTGAAGAAGACTGCCAAAAAAGATAACATTAAACATAAAGAGAATTCAGCAGATATCTGATGATTTTAATTGCTGATGTTGGGGATAAAGAAAACATATACATAGAGGACCTGCATGTCTGATATCTACAGATGATCTTTAGAGAGAGGCAGTACCTGTTTGGGTCTTCCAGAAGCCTGGATTGACCTTCTGGTGGAATGTGGATCAGGAGACCAACCCCCTCTGTACTGGGAGTCCCTGTGGCTTCACTCAGCTGGAGGCTTCAAGTTCAAGTTCAAGTTCAAGCATAGGATGCTCAGCACCAGGCAGCACTGTCTGCCCTTCAGGATGCTCATAATCAACCTCCAAGAGATCCTTCCTGGTGGTCCCTCCTCGTCACAGCACATCACTTTCAATAACTTTATCTTTAACCTGCTGTAAAGTTAGACTTTCATGAAGTCACTCTCAGCTTTTTTCTCCAGGTTAAAATATCCCTTTGCATGAAAGTCCCCCTCGGTTCCTAGTTCTCCACTTCTTTGTTATTTTCATGACTCCTATTTGAGTTCTGTTGGAGAAACAAGAGCATGATTTCTGAGGGGCAGTCTCACCCCTGACCCTGTCCCGACAGGCAAAGGAAACCATGAGTCCAGAGAAAAAGGTGGTCAAGGGGCCATGCCATGCAGGGAAATCTCCCTCTGGGGCCTCTCTCTGCATTCCTTGGCAACACTGAATTTCAGCCTCAGCACATCAAGGCTACTCTGCTCTCATAGACCCTGCTTCTCTGCACTGGCGGAGCCCCAGTTATCAGAACCAAAGATCTAGAAATGTTCACAGATGCATCATTCCAGACACAAGACCAGGAGCCAGTGGGTTTCCATTTCTTAATCTCAAACAGAGAGTCAGTTGAAGAGAAGATTCAGAACCATGATGTCCTAACACATTTATAGTCCAGCCCAAAGTGGGTTCTGCAGAACAGTGAGCCACAGGTCTCCCTGACCTGAGAAGATAAGAACAAATACTCTTTGTGTCATTTTCTTCATTTAATGTCTTTGTACTGGAGATTGCTGGAGGGACCCTTTCAGTTTTGCTCCCTGCTAGTCACATCTCCTAGAACAGAGACCAACTTGTGGTTTTCCTTCCATGTGTGTTTGTCTTTGTTGGAGGAATATCCATCACTTAATCTCCCCCCACCCCACCCCTTGCCCACCACACTGCTTCATGAAGGTAGATATCAGTGATGAGAAAATCGGGGCCCTTTGCATCTTAACCCTTTTTCATATAGTGTTTATAATAAAAACCATGAACTTGCAAGTGGCGGAAATGCTCTGGAATTACTTTAATTGCAGAAAATGTGTAAGCGGAGTGCACAGTATCTGAACCTTCAAGGTGTTCATGTAGCCCAGCCTCACGCAGGACAAGACTTCAGGCAGAAGCACCTCCGCTGTTTCTCTCCAGGGCCTCAGGGAGGTGAAGGTTGTCAAGCCCTTCCGTGCAGCAGGCGTGAGAATACAAAGAGTGCCATGTTTCAGTCACATGTCTGCCGATAGCTGTGTGATCTCAGGAAAGTCACCTAACCTCTCTCATCATTATTCCTCTGTTTATATTGTGAGACAGTTGATCTCTGTTCTTCCTACCACAGCCAAATAAGATAATGCCATGAAATGTTTATTGAAAGCTTTTAAAATACTGCACAAGACAAGGTTAATTAATTATAATTAAGAACCGTCCCTCTTTTTAGGCTGGGGAATGCAAATCATATAAATAATTACCACCAATCTAAAGAATTTCTTTTTAGATTTTCACATCAAGAAGTGCATCAGGATGATTTGAAGTGAAATCAAACTATTTAAGGATATAAAATTTCAAGAAAACATAAAGTGTATAGAATAGAATAGGATAAATTAAATAAAAACAAAAAGTAGTGTCTTCAAAATAAAGACCCTATGGGTTTTGTGTTCTTTCAAATCAGAAAAAGTGAAAAGACATTCAATACTTTTACTAAATTACTTGGAGGCAGTTTAAATAGGCGAGAGCAGCCTGAGGAATTCCTGACAGGCAAATTGCTAACCTATGGTATGCCTCTCTCTCTGACAGAAACAGAGAAGCTTTGAAATAATTTATGTTGTCAGATGGTGTTATGTTTACTGGAAATGATTCTAAACCTTAGAAATTAAAAGGCCTCAAATTTTGATCCTCATGTGTCAAAAGGAGGTTAAACTATTTTGGAGAAAAAACAGCATGCTTTAGATATAGCCTGGGGGTCATGTATGAACATGAATTCTTGAGTATTTTGCATTTCATACCTAGCAAATGAAAAAGCAGAGAGTAATAGTTTTTTACTTTATGGATAGTTTCTTTCAATACATCTTCTAGCTGGAATTTTTTTAAAAAGTATGTATAAACACTGCTGTATGTCATACTAGTTTTACTGCCTGCAAAGATTCTGAAAAACAGGAAAAGTATAAATTGATGAAAGTTTCTCTCTTAGTTTGGCATTCATCTCCTCATTCATTCATTCATCCTTTAATTCATTGGACAAGCGTCTCTTTAACAAGCATGTTGTGTCAAGTAGTAGGAGCATTCTAAAACTAGGATAGATTACAAAGAAAGAATTCTTAATATCTCTCTTACAAACTTTAGAGTCCAGTAAGGTAAAGATAGGTCAATAGATTTTTTAAAAATGGTTGATGTTTGATTGATAAAAATACAAATCCCTAAATTGCTAGCATGATGTGAAAGTAAAACAGAAAAAATAAATAGAAAGCAAAATATAAAGCACAGTTTGGAGGTTTGGTTGATGGGGGCCTAGCGTCTCAAATGGTGCAATTTCTTTTTAGACAAGTTAACTACTTGACCAAGTAAAAATGTATTCATAATTATTCTCTTAGTTCAGTTATACAGTAGAACTGAAGGGTTTCCTTTTCCACTGAAACATATCCCTGTATGAATTACTTGAAATGGGAAAAAGGGAAGTTATTGTAGATGATTTTATAGGCACGCCATCTATGTCTAATGCTCATTGTTCCTTCCTTTGCAATTTGTTGGAATATCTGTAGCTGAATCACACATTATGAAAGAAGACTTAATGAGCAAGTTCCATGCATTCATCCACTGCTTAGACTAATATCTATCCAGTACCAACTTTGTAAGAGAACGTCCTCAAACTGGAGGAACTCTTGACTGATGATAAACACTACTATACACACATGCATATAATAACAAAACCAAGTTAAATCTGCATGATCTCTTTTATTTTGCAGCAGCCTGGTAGGATAAGTTGTGATTATTAATTCCCTATTTCATGCTTTAAAAAAATGAGATTCAGAGAGGTTTGCTGTTGTTCAGGTGCTAAGTTTTGTCCAATTCTTTGCAACCTCATGGACGTAGCATGCCAGGCTTTTCTGTCCTTCACCATCTCCTGGAGTTTGGTCAAGCTCATGTCCAATGAGTCAGGTTAGGCAATTGGTAAGAAGCAACAGTTAGAACTGTACATGGAACAACAGACTGGTTCCAAATAGGAAAAGGAGTACGTCAAGGCAGTATATTGTCACCCTGCTTATTTAACTTATATGTAGAATACATCATGAGAAATACTGGGCTGGAGGAAGCACAAGCTAGAATCAAGATTGCCAGGAGAAATATCAATAACCCCAGATACGCAGATGACACCACCCTTATGGCAGAAAGTGAAGAAGAACTAAAGAGCCTCTTGATGAAAGTGAAAGAGGAGAGTGAAAAAGTTGGCTTAAAACTCAAAATTCAGAAAACTAAGATCATGGCCTCTGGTCCCATCACTTCATGGCAAATAGATAGGGAAACAGTGGAAACAGTGGCTGACTTTATTTTTCTGGGCTCCAAAATCACTGCAGGTGGTGATTGCATCCATGAAATTGAAAGACACTTACTCCTTGGAAGGAAAGTTATGACCAACCTAGATAGCATATTAAAAAGCAGAGACATTACTTTGCCAACAAAGGTCCGTCTAGTCAAGGCTATGGTTTTTCCAGTGGTCATGTATGGATGTGAGAGTTGGACTATAAAGAAAGCTGAGTGCCAAAGAACTGATGCTTTTGAACTGTGGTGTTGCCGAAGACTCTTGAGAGTCCCTTGCACTGCAAGGAGATCCAACCAGTCCATTCTAAAGGAGATCAGTCCTGGGTGTTCATTGGAAGGACTGATGTTGAAGCTGAAACTCCGATACTTTGGCTACCTGATGCAAAAAGCTGACTCATTTGAAAAGACCCTGATTCTGGGAAAGATTGAGTACAGGAGGAGAAGGGGATGACAGAGGATGAGATGGTTGGATGGCATCACCGACTCGATGGACATGGGTTTGGATGGACCCTGGGAGTTGGTGATGGACAGGGAGGCCTGGCGTGCTGCGGTTCATCTGGTCTCAAAGAGTAGGACACGACTGAGCGACTGAACTGAACTGAACTGAAAGGTTGCTCAGTTTGACATTGTGTGTGTGTGCATGCTCAGTTACTCAGTTGTGTCTGACTCTATGTGACCCCATGCACTGTAGCCTGCCAGATTCCTCTGTCCATGAAATTCTCCAGGCAAGAATACTGGAGTGGGTTGCCATTCCCTTTTCCAGGAGATCTTCCCAATCCAGGGATTGAACCCACGTCTGTAGCATCTCCTGAATTTGCAGGCCGATTCTTCATCACCAGCACTGAGAGACCCTCCAATTAAATGGAGTTCTTCCCATTAGATATGCATGTTTTATTCTATTAAAATATAACCAGATATATTTTCTAGATTAGATAGACTTTACTTGGAGATGGACGAAAAGAAAAAAAAAAAAAAAAGATAAGCCCTGGAAACATCCCTTGAAGATGTCTGTACTTCTTGAAGTATCCTCTGCCTTGGTGACCAGCAGTCCTTATTTTTTCCTTCTCCGGCCCTTGGTGGCCCCATTCTCTCTACCTGTGTGTTCCACATGGGCAGGGCCTGAGCTTTTTCTTCTTATTCTACACCCCAGGGCATCTCACCTCTGCTTGTATATATAACCAGTGACCGATCAGAGTTCTATCACAAACTGCATCTCTTGATCTGACTTCTTCCCTGAGATATTCAACATTTATTCTTAGGGTTTCAAAAGCAGCACCAAAAAGGAGACCCCTTGAATCTTCCCTTCTGAGATTTGTCCTGTTTTGCTTTTCCTTCTCTGGGTGGAATGAGCACCGGGCTCTCATCTGGAAAAGCCAGGAACACTTCAGGCCACTCTTAGCCCTGGGCTTCCCTCCTAGACCTCACAGTGATAACTCCTGATACAAAACTGTTTACCTGCTATACACCAGGGGACAATCTGGGACTTTTAATTTGCCTCATCTTATTTAATCTTCATGTTATAGAAGCCCCACACTTTCTTCAATATAAATAGCATGTATAATTTATATGTAATTTATTTTCTATTTAACAATAATAATGTATTTCTTAGCGCCTGGTTCTAACTTCTTGACGTTCCTCACAGCCTACTTGGGAGCAGGATATCAACCAAAAGTGAATATTAGTCCAATTCAGTAAACAGTGTTATCGTCACTGGTTTGTGCTGCACATGATCTGTCCAGGTGGTTCTCCCAACTAGTCCATCTGGCTTTTTGGTTTTTAAGGGTTCAGTTTTGGAGCATGTGCACTTGGTGTTTCGCCTCCAGTTTTGACATCTCAGGCTTTGAGCCTCTCTGTCTCGATCCCAGACTGCTGATTTAGAAGTGCCCTGGGAGGCCTGTGTCCCTGACCTGGGCGTATAAGCAGGTCCATCACACACAGACTACGAAAAGCAAGAAGAACGGCCTCCACGGCGCATCTCCAGATGCCGCTGCCAGCGCAGTGCTGCTCACTGTCCATGTGCTGAGTGGCCATCGGAAGAGCTGTCCTAGACGAGTGTGAGCTGTGTCTCAGCACGCCTGGCATGATTCCACGGGCCCTCCTGCTCCTGGGCTCCTCTGCACCCACCTGCCTGTTGGCTCAAGCCGCCTTCTCCCATCACGCTGGGTTGCAGGAGAAACAAGGAGTCTCCTCTCTTCCTCATCCTTTCTCCACCCATCAAACCACCCTGGAAGAAGTGATGCTTGGGACTGTGAATTCTCCACAACAACTCCTTTTACTCCACGAAATAGATGGAGAAGATGGGGTACATATACAATGGGGTATTACTCAGCCATAAAAAGCATGAAGTGGTGTCATTTTCAGCAACATGGATGAACCTAGAGATCATCATCATAAGTGAAGTAAGTCAGACATAGAAACAAATATATGATATCACTCATATGTGGAATTTAATTTTAAAAATTAAATAAATGAGCATCTTTACAAAACAGAAATAGGTTCACAGATTTTGAAAACAAATTCATAGTTCCCAAAGGGATAAAATGGAGGAAGGGATAAATTAGGAGTCTGGGATTAACATACACTCACTACTAAATATAAAATAAATAACCTACAAAGCCCTACTATATAGCACAGGGAACTCAACTGAGTATTATATAATATTGTAGTAGTTAACTTGGAGTAGGAAATGGCACCCCACTCCAGTATTCCTGCTTGGAAAATTTCATGGGCAGAGGAGCCTGGCGGGCTACAGTCCATGGGGCCACAAAGAGTTGGACATGACTGAGCGACTGAGCCCAAATCATACTGATAACCTATATGGGAAAAGAATCTGAAAAAGAATGAATATATGTATATGTATAACTGAATCACTATGCTACACACTTGAAACTAACACAAACTGCAAATCAACTATACTCTGATTAAAACAAAACAAAACAAAACAAAACAAAACAAAACAGTTCATGGCCAAGAGATAGAAATAAAGGAGTCAGAAGTAAGGGAATGGGCTACACTATGTGTGAAGCTCTATTATCTGGCCTTTTAGCTTTTGATTCTTAACTTAGTTAATGAACATTTTTTTAAAGATCTCTTTCTCTTCTTTTTAAATCTTCCTTCAAGCTCTAAAAACATTCTTTCTGCCAGTTGATGCTGAGAAATATCTCATACTAACTGGTGGCTGCCTTTCCTTGAAACTGAAACCTGTGGATGCAATGGGTTTTAGATAAAACCTTTGCATAAGAAAATGTATCTGAAACAGCTTTAAAATGCATTAGTCTAAAGCAGTCAAATAAGACTTCAAGACAAATTTCATCACCCCAGCCTTCTGCTCCATACACGACATTCAGAGAGAACAAGAGATCTTCTTGAAGTCCAGCAAGGACTAGATCTAACTCTGCAACATGGGGCTCATCAAACAGCCAAAGCCTCGTGTCTTAAACATCTTGCCATGATCCCCAGAAGATTCACGTCATGGGTAGCGCTTAGTGATGCCATGTGGTGAGAACAGTTATTCTCAGGACCGTGGTTCAACATGGCAGGAGAGGGGGAGGAAAGAGAAGGTTCTTCTCAAATAAGAGGGATGAGAACTGTGTTTGTGAGAGTGTGGGCAGGGCATGTGGAGAGCATGGGCTGAAATCCAGGTCATCTGCTACACTCTAGAGGGCTGGACTTGGTGCTTGGGAGAGCGAAAGCCTGGGGAGAACTCCTGAGGCTCATTGTAGGGGTTCCCGAGGAAGAGTTCCCCCAAGTTCTGCTCCCTGGTCTGCCTCTGAGGTCTGCAATGAGGGTTTGCCTCCCTCCTTCCCCCTTCCTCCATTCCTTTCTTCCTTTTTTCCTCCTTTTTTTTTTTTTTCATTTCTTTCTTCCATTTTTCTTTTCTTTTCTTTTTCCCCCTGAAAGGGCAGATTTTTACCAAGCAAATAGCATAAAGAAGATAAAAAATTGTTTCTGAATATCAGAACCAGACCAAATCCCAGACTCACTCCTTAACAGTTGCATGAATTTGGGAAAGTGATTCACTCCTGCACCTCCATTTTTTTCCCCCCGTCGGGGGAAGAACAGTAGTACAACTCTTAACCTGGGAGGTTGTAAGCATTCATTTAAAGAATGTCTGTAAACTTCTCCATACAATTCCTGACACAAAGGAGGCGATCCGAAAACACAGCTTTCCAGCACTTTTTAATCTTGGGATGACAAGTTTTGCACCATAAAATGTCATGGTCAGAGACTGGCCAATTCTCCTAGTATTTCTGAGGGGCAAAGTCCCCTCACATAACAGTACTACTTGGTCACAGATATTTTACCCATCAACTGGATGCTGGAAGAATTCTGAAAAGTCTCTAAGCAAAAGCTTATCTCAGGGACTGTTGACTATGAAGTCAATTCCTTTTTGCACAGCCTTTGAAGAGGTGTGTCTACAAACTTCTGTGACCTTGGGAGTGACCACAACCTCCTGGGCACACATGTCTCAGTTGTGTTTAGACAGGGTGGCTGAGCTGTGGGAAGAGCTTGTGACCTTTTATTCACCTTTCCCAATCTCTTCTCCTTCTCCCAAGATAGTGTGTGGCAGCAGGATTGATGTCAAGTATAAATTTTGGTCAGGGTGAAGACCATTCAGAGCATTTACGGTGACAGAAGGCAGGTCACAGAAGGTTCACTGAACAGAATTTTCTAGAAAATCTGTCAACTTGACCCAAGCATCACCTGGAGAAACAGCTGAGAGATGGAAAGGGGCACAGCCCTGGGTGCCCCCTCCCCGCCTCCAGGGGCTGGCTTGAGGACAGTACTCAAAGCTCCCTCACGCAGATCCTGATCCATTGGTGGATGTTCTGAAGATTCTCCAGTCAGCACAAGCTGGTAACAGTAAGATGAAGCAAATAATTCAGACCTACAGTTGGTCCCCTTGGAGATAAACCGTCAGTCAATACACAATGGACTGAGCAGGGCCTGACAAGTCACCTAAAGACAAAGATCAAAGCTGGTTCGCAACCAGTTGAAGTGTTTGCATATCTAAAGGAGCTCTATGATACTATGAAAGGAGTTGGGTCTAATGAGAAGTTTAGAAAATAAGGTCAAGTATCAACTGGCTTCTTATACTTGGTTCATGAACCTTAGTGCTCTAGTCTCTGAGAAAAAAAATGACTCTACCCTGAAGAGAGATGTGATAATATGATGTCAGTTCTTAGGGATTAAACTGCAAAACATTTGGACCTTTCATCTAACCCCCTTGATCTTAATTATTATCTGGCTTCCCTTGTCTGTAGATCTACCTAAAGAGGACCAGCTGAGACAGCTGGTACAAATGTTCCGATTTTTAGCATATTTATATTTTAGGGATGGTGCGTGTGTATTAATTGTTCAGTCATGTCTGACTTTTTGTGACCCCCATGGACTGTAACCCTCCAGGCTCCTCTGTCCATGGGGATTCTCCAGGCAAGAATACTGGAGTGGGTTGCCATTCCCTTCTCCAGGGGATCTTTGCAACCCAGGGATCAAACCTGGGTCTCCCACATTGCAGGCAGATTCTTTACCATCTGAGCCACCAGGGAGGTCCATTAGGGATAGTAGTAACCAGATTAAGTAAATCATTGAGTGCTGAGAGTTTATGTGTTGAGAGCAAACAAGAATGTTGGAATCTCCAAAGTTCAGGTTCTAGTCAGGCTGGTGCAATGCAGACAGGGTGGAAAGAAGGAAGTTGGGGTTGTTTTAGAGAGAATACAAGTCTGGTCATTTCTCAGGTCCTGACACTGTGTCTGCTGGTTCCTTCGCTCAGTCTGAGGGCCCCGGTCTTCACCTCGTTGAGCCACTCACCAGTTTTCCTTAAGTTTTGGATCCTTCGGACCTAGCAGAGCCCCTTGACTACACCCCTCTTTGGGGGAGTGATTGATGTTGACCAGGCCTGGATGCCAGACTTCACTCTAGCTCAGAGTCCCAGGCACAAATGGTTAAAAAAATAAACTAAAAAAAAAGAAAAGAAAGATGATAATTAATAAATATAAATTCCCAGAAGTAAGAAAACGGTCTCCATCTCCTTTGAAGCATGAACACAGTGAAGCCGGCATACCCGCAATTAGATGCCAAAGTTATTGTCAGATTCTTTGAAGAAAATAGCAGGGCATTCTTGAGATCTGTGGGGAAAATATGATATACTTACAAGTGCTGAATATCCTCAGGGTGGAAAATAAGGTTTTTTAACAGACGCTTTGCTACCTTAGAATTAGACAGCCTCGTTAATGGGTGTCCCTGTACTTAGAGTTGTCATACATTTATTATGAGAACTTTTCATTTCAAATCTCTCTACATATTATTATTTTGTCAAAAGAACTATTGATTATTTAAAATAGTGCAATATTATTACCCAGAAAAAAACAATTCAGGACAAAAGGAGCTTTCTAAAAAGCAGCTTAAATACCTTATCTCTGTCATTAATCCCCAGGAAGCATGATTTTGATTTTCAGTTCTTTGAAATTTCTCCCTCTGTTGCCTGCCATCCAGAGGCCCATCTTTGCCTGCCCCCACAGTGGTAGAGAAATCCCCTAAGTGTGTTCTTTCTGAGTAGGGGAGAGCATGAGCTTGTACATTTTGTGGGGGTTTATCTGATGACCAAGAAAATAGGAGGTGCCCTTCACACCCTGTCATTTTCTCCTGCAGATGCCTCACAAGTCTCCAATTTTGCTTTCACATGAATAACAAGCCCACTTCAACATTTAGTTTAGCCTAAAGAGTGATGGAGTAAAGTACAAATTAGGAGCAAAAGAGAGGCATGTCATATTTTAATGCTTGTTAACATGTTGTATCATTTTAGAATAATGTGTCCAGTGCTGAGTTGTGCTGGAATGGACACACCTGGCCATACATGGCTTTGATATTGGGCCCAATTTGGGAACGAGGGAAGGCAACAGAAATTAAACACATGCACAGGAAGATGCTCATGGAAGGATTATCAACAATAATTTTTTTTAATAATTTTTATTGAAATACAGTTGATTTACAATGTTCTGTTAGTTTCAGGGAGACAGCAAAGTGACAGTTATACACATATATGCCTGCCTACTAAGTTATTTCAGTTGTGTCCAACTGTTCACAGCTCCATGGACTGTAGCCTGCCAGGCACCTCTGTCCTTGGAATTCTCCAGGCAAGAATACTGGAGTGGGTTGCCATGCCCTCCTCCAGGGGATCTTCCCATATACACTGTACAGTCCATGGAATTCTTCAGGCCAGAGTACTAGAGTGGGTAGCCTTTCCCTTCTCCAGGGGATCTTCCCAACCCAGGGATCAAACCCAGGTCTCCCACATTGCAGGCGGATTCTTTACCAGCAGAGCCACAAGGGAAGCCCATATATATATATTATATATATATTCGTTTTTACTTTTTCTTCCATTGTAAGTTACTACAAGATATTGAATATAATTTCATGTGCTATACAGTAGGTCCTTGTTGGTTATCGACTTCATATATTGTAATGTGTATGTGTTAAGCCAAACTCCTGATTTATCCCCTCTCCTTTCCCCTTTGGTAACCATAAGTTTATTTTCTACGTATGTGAACCTGTTTCTGTTTGGTAATTAAGTTCATTTGTATTATTTCTTTAGAGTCTGCATCTGAGTGAGTGAAAGCTCAGTCTTGTCTGACTCTTTGTGACCCATTGGACTGTAGCCCGCCAGACTTCTCTGTCCATCGGATTTCCCAGGCAAGAATACTGGAGTGGGTTGCCATTTCCTCCTCCAGGGGATCTTCCCAACCCAGGGATCAAACCCACATCTTTTTCATCTCTTGCATTGGCAGGTGGATTCTTTACCACTACATCACCTGGGAAGCCCTGGTATTGATACATGTAAGTAGCTACATGTAAGTAATAACATATGATATTTTTCTTTGTATTTCTGGCTTAATTGACTTAGTATGATAATCTATAGATTTATTCATGTTACAGCAAATAGCATTATTTCATTCTTTTGTATGACTGAGTGATAGTTCATTGTGTATGTGTGTGTGTGTGTATATATATATATATATATATATATATATGTATATATATAACCCATCTTCTTTATTCAATCATCTGTCAGTAGACAGGTAGCTTTCAACAATATTTTCTAGTGGAAATGGCTTTGAGGTGAAAACACAAGAGAGTAATTACATACATACCATCCAATACCATTTTGGCAAAGGAGTACATCTTTATAAATGATACACATATTCATTACAAGTAAGAATGGATGAGAGAAAAGGGAAGATCATCACCAAAAAAACACCTCTTACTGATAATTTATCTCCATTGATATTATTTACTATAATTTTATATTAAGAGATAAAAAATCAAAAAGATCAAGAAACTAATAATAGATCGCATAATTAGATGCTGAGTGGACATTTTATGCCAGGTTAGATTGTCTCTAAAGCCATGTTTTCTGCTATTTTTCAGAGCTCTTTTTCACTTTCTCAACAGATATTACATTATGTTGGTACATATGTGGTTGATATTTTCCTTTTTAAAAATTGCTCATATATTATTTTTATATTACAGGAAAAGCAAGAAAGCAAAAGAGAAAGTCTGAGTGAGTGAGTGACAGATGGAAAATGTCTTGACCCCTGGCATGCTAATAACTTCATTAGGACCTTCAGTGATCTACCAGGGAAGGACTGCTTGTCCGTAGGGAAAGCACTCGTGAACTTGGGACCACAGAGAGAGCAGAGTAAAACCTGTTCCTCTCTTTTCTGACACTATCATGACCATGGCCTCAGTTTATTTTTAAAACAAGAGTCACTTTTGTCAAAGCCAGAGGAGATTATAAAGAGATTGGCCAATGATTTCTAGTTTATCGATAGGAAAAACAGAGAAAACTCAGGAAGTGACCAGCTCAAGTTCGGTAACCCGTGCCAGAGTTCAAGTTGCTGGGCTCTGGCCTTTCTCAGCCCCGTGCACAGTTCACTGATTCTGGGGTGACCTGCTCTCTCCTTTGCATTTCTGTTTGAGCCCATCTCCCTAGAGGGGGTCACAGTGAAAGAAGGTCTGTCTCAGGCCAGCTGGTCGACCCTCCCTCTGCTGTTGTTCAGCAAGCCAACAGCTCAGCGGCCAGCTCCCCGAGGGAAGGCAGCCCTCAATCTCATCCCCCCTTTCTCCTGAGGCCACAGGCAGAAGGGGAGGCGGGGACATGGCTTATTAGTAGCAGCTGCCCCATATATCAGGCCCTTAGTTCCCAGAACTCACTGAGTGCTGCCTGGCGATATTTATATCTCCTGGACACATTGAAATACTTAAGCAATGGGCTTTAGCCACACAAATTATCTGCACATTGAAAGTGTCTTTGTTTCCAATAGTTATGGAACTGAATTACTGCACTTCTTTAAAATGTTGTGTTAGCTATTTTGAGGATAGCCCCTAGAAATGTATCATGAATGCAAAGCTAAAGAGGTAAGAAATGCATAATGAATCCAGAATCTTAACTGCACCATCATCACCACGTTTCCCCCGGTCCACTTCCAGTGACCCTCTATGACCAAAGTACACAGTGGAAGAAATAGCTGCAAATGGTGGGCTCCCCACAAACACTCTTTGAGTGCACCCTCTAAATAAAGGACAGGCAGTTATATTCGGGGCTTCCCAGGTGGCACAGTAGTAAAGAATCTGCCTGTCAATGCAGAAGTCACAGGTGATACAGGTTCGATCCCTGGGTCAGGAAGATCCCCTGAAGAAGGAAATGGCTACCAATTCCAGTATTCTTGCCTGGGAAATCCCATGGACCAAGAAGGCTAGCAGGCTACAGTCCATGGGGTCACAAAGAGTCAGACACGACTGAATCGAATTAGCACAGCACACGTGCATTCTAGACATGCTGTTACTTGTTTTCTATTAAAACATTTTTCATGTATAAAAAGGAAAAAAATAGTCAATCAGTAACCGTTTACATTGTTTATTTGCAAGGCACTATATGAGTTTGCATGCATTCTCTCATCTTTTCACTTGTTCTGGCTTCTACTTGACATGCTATTACACAGTGGATCCTTCAGGCTCACTAATTCATGCTGTTTATGTCTCTGTTCCAAGGTCATCCCAGGATTCACACCTGGAGGCCTTCCCTTACCAGCTGGTCTAACCAGCATTTCTGTCCTTCACCCACTGCCTGGGGTTGCTCACAGCTTCCTTGTTCTACCTGGTTTATCATCACGACCTTCATCACTCTTTGGCATATACATACATACACACACACACATATACATATACATATATACACGTTTTTCAGTCTCTCAGCTGCATCCAGCTCTTTGCGACCCCATGGACTGCAGCACGTCAGGCTTCCCCCTCCATCACTATCTCCCGTAGCTTGCTCAAACTCATGTCCATTGAGTCTGTGATGCCACCCAACCATCTCATCCTCTCTTGCTACCTTCTCCTCCTGCCCTCAGTCTTTCCCAGCAGCAGGGTCTTTTCCAATGAGTTGGCTCTTGGCATCAGGTGGCCAAACTACTGGAGCTTTAGCTTCAACACCAGTCCTTCCAATGTATATTCAGGGTTGATTTCCTTTAAGATTGAGTGGTTTGATATCTTTGCAGTCCAATGTGAAGAAGCCATCATTCTAGCAGTAGGAGAACTTTCTCAGCAGGTCTTCCGTCTACTTTCTTGTAGCAAGGTCCTAATCCACTTTTCTCTGTGTTTGTATATGCACCCGCTAGGGGGTTATCTTTGGTTCTAAATGGAACAGGTAAACAAACCTGCTCTGAGAGTGACCTAACTCCCCATGCAAGGACAGCTCACTGAGCTATTTTGAAGTGAATGGGAAAACTGCCACCTTCTTCCAATAGTATTTAAGCTAGAGATGCATGAAGAAGCAAAGAAGGCTAGGGAGCAAATAGATGGTGCTAGTGTTGTATGCCCTGAACCCTGAGTCAGGACTGATTGGGACAAACGCGTGGGGGCTGCTGGTACAATACTCAGGCATAGAGCATACCCCCACCCCATTCAAGTGTGCTTCTTCCCTGCAAAGTCTTTCTCCACCTGGGTGGTGGACTGGAGAGTCTGTTCAGAACCATTTACACTTGCTTCCTCCAGTCACTCCAGGGCAAAAGCAGCTGGGGACCAACTTTGAAGTTAATTTATCAGCTCCATGGTTTGCAGACTATATGCATATTATGAATGCTAACCCAAAGCTCAGTGCTTTGAAAACTGGAGTTTGGATTTGTCAAGAAATTAGTTTTGCTTTTCCTTTCTTCTGCTTTTTTTCCCCTCATTGCTTGGGCTTCCTTTGTGACTCAGAATGTAAAGAATCTGTCTGTAATGAAGGAGACCCGGGTTTGATCCCTGGGTCAGGAAACTTCTGCTAGAGAAGGAAATGGCTACAAACTCCAGTATTCTTGCCTGTAGAATCCCATGGACAAAGGAGCCTGGCGGGCTACAGTCCATGGGGTCACAAAGAGTTGGACACAACTGAGCCACTAACACTGTCACTTTCAGTTTTCATTGCCTGGGTTAGGGCAATTAAACCTTCTTGTCATCCCACTGTACTCAGGAGTAGACTTTTTTTCTAGTTCCTCTTTTCCTTGGGAATAAAGTCTTTCAGAAGTTCTGGAGTCTTGCACGTGTCTACATCACGGAGGCCAAGGGCTTCAGGCCAGCTGACTCACAGCCATACCTTAAGGTCACTCGACAGCCCTTCTTTGCCTGCCAGTCATTTCATTCCCTTAGATCTTTGGTTTTCTGCACCCCACTCATATTTGACACAAAAATTTGGAAATGTGTCTTTTTTATAAGCTAAACGGGCATTTTAAAAAATGTCCATTCTATCTGAAATTTCAAGGAATTTATAATAGGAGGCTGTTCAGATTCTACTGACTTGATTTTTTGGCCATATTGTTTTCTCTGAGCTCAATTTCCTTCTTTGCGAAACGGTGATGGTCATATCTACTTTGCAGATTTATAAAAAATAAGAATTAAAGTATGTGTGTGTATTTTGATGCTAAATATTATTGGAGAAAATATATACGTGTGTATTTTTGTTTCTTTTGCTTTAGTCACTAAGTCGTGTCTGACTCTTGCGACCCCATAGGCTATAGCCCGCTATGCTCCTCTGACTGTGGGATTTTCCAGGTAAGAATATTGGAATGGGTTTACCATTTCCTTCTCCAATATGTGTATATAGGTGTGCCTATTTAATGTATACTTATATTCAAATATATAGGGGACGACAGAGGATGAGATGGTTGGACGGCATCATTGACTCAATGACATGAGTTTGAATAAGCTCTGGGGGTTAGCAATGGACAGGGAGGCCTGGTGTGCTGTAGTCCATGGGTTTGCGAAGAGTCAGACATGACTGAGTGACTGAATTGAACTGAACTGAACTGATATATATATATATATATGAGAGAGAGAGAGAGAGATCTTATTTTTTTCAGCAATACAGGAAACAGAATATCAGTCTGTTTAGTAGCTAGTAACAGGAAGCAGAATATTCAGGAAGTGGAAAGAAAGAGAATGCCCACAGGAAGGGAGGCATTAAAGTTTCTCACTGCAGGCCTGCCCCTTCACTCCGTGTTGGGCTGAGAGCCACTCAATGAGCAGAGCAAGGACACCATGAGCCTTCCACAGCCACAGCCTTCCAAGAGCGACTCCCTCCAGGTCTGTCAACAGGAAAGAGAAAAACCATTCTGAAAGCCTCATTGGATTTAGAAAGCTTCACCCCCTCCTGGACAGGCGTTTCAACACAGCCCTGCTGGGCATGCAATGAACTTTGTTTTGAGTGGCAGTCTGGTGTTTCACTCGCCGAAGCCTCCATCTAACTGAGTTTCGTGGAGCACTGACTCAGATCGCTCCAATACTCAGGTGCCCAGAGAAGTCAGTGTTCATGAAAGGAAGCCCCTGTCAGGAGCGTGCATGTCATCTGGCCCCGAGCTGTCAGAGAACAGATTGCAGAATTACCATCAGAATACAGGAGTGTGGGACTGCAGGCAGCAAGTGCAGAGCCGGCAAGCATATGTCCCCAGCATGATATTTTAGCTTCACGCGAAGCCGTAAAGTGGAAATAAGCCAGCGCTATAGCAGCAACTGCTCAGTGCTCTGTCTCCCCGTGTGGCCACGTTGTGCCATATGTCTGCGGGTTCTCAGCAAAGGGGGCGTGGTTTCCTTCAGCCTACCGAGAACACTTCCCCAAAGGGCTCAGAGCAGCGGTGTGAAACAGGTCAGGAAGGGTGCACTTCATTCTATTTTCCAGCTTGCCTCATGGAGCTTTTGCAACTCTGGTAGAAATTTGGAAGGAGGTCTCTCCTCGTGGATTAATTATGGTAAAGATGTAAAAGCTTTCATAAAGCAGAACAGATGATCTTAAGACTCTGAAAGTCAAACTCTAGACAGCTAATATTTGCTTAAATTGTTGAATATAAATAGTATTTCAAAGAGGAGAAAAAGTGGATCTTTATATGATTCTTAAAGTGTTATCAATTTTTTAAAATATATTAAAATGATTTATTCATATGAACCTGATCAACTTCCCAAATATGAGCCCCGTGTTATAAAGAAAGAGACAAAATCCCCCTACAATTGAGCCATGCGTACATGCATGCTCAGTCACTTCAGTCGAGTCCAACTCTTTGCCACCCCATGGACTATAGCCCGCCAGGCTCCTCTGTGCATGGGATTCTCCCAGCAAGAATATTGGAGTGGGTTGCCATTTCCTCCTCCAGGGAATCTTCTCGACCCAGGTATTGAACCCACGTCTCCTGCATCTCCTACATTGGCAGGCAGGTTGTTTATCACTGAGTCCCCTGGCCATCAGAGTCATATTATACATTACGACAAAGACAGGCTTGAGAACAGACGGGCATGGATTCTGATCTCAACCCTCCAGATGCAAGCGATGTGGCTTTCAACAATACCTCACACTCCTGGAGTTTCCACATCTTCAGGTGGAAATGGTGTACACTTTACACAAATCTACTGTGAGTATTAACCATGGAGCGTGTGAGAAGTGGCTCCATGATAGGCCAGTCATGTCTCAGTCAGCTCTTTATGAGATCATAATATGGACTTCCCTTTCTAAAGAATAAGGCAGATGTTATTACTTCAGTTTGTAAATGAAGGATGAACTGAAGTTCAAAGAAATGGATGGATAAAATATTAGTGTTGATTTGGACAGACTCTTTTTTTTTTTTTTTTAACAGAAGTTGATTATACTGATCTTTCTATTCATAAAAACATCATTCAATAGACACAAACTTGGCCATTAAAACATTTTGTTAGACAAGCTCATATAGAACCATGTAATTACTACCTTTCAAAATTATCTAAATATCTTTCATGATAAAAATGCATCTTCCACCTTTCTGAATCTGTTTTCTATCTTTTATAATACAGGTAAAATTGCCTCTTGGTTAGGGAGGAGTCTTTATCATTGACCATGTACCTGGGTGCCCTCCATCCCCACACCCAAGAGGTAGTTTGTCCATGTGTCTAGATCTAGTTAATGAGCTGTGACTGGAAATAAAGTGTGGTAGGAATTAGTGATTGTAACAACAACAAAATGGTATACACTAATTGTTAACTAGGCCATGATTTTCATCGCATCTGATTGGTTTGAAGATATTTTGCCCCTGAATTCTGTTTAAATCTCTCACCTTATGGTGTTTTTTTCCATCCTTCCTTAATGCTTCTAGGAAAAAAAAAAAGCCTTAAAGCATCTTGAATTTTGTATTTAAGATAAGTCACAATGTGATGTCATGCTACCTTCCCAGAATCACGGATTTCCTTAGTTCTCAGCCACATTAACTGATATGTTCTATCTCCTCTTTTACCAGTTCTATTCATCAGCCATATTGGATTCCTCATCTTTTTTGAAGGACAGTGCATTTTTCACACTGTTGTAGCTTTGCAGATTCTGCTCCTTTCACTGAAATGTTCTTGAAGTAGTTCTCACAGTCACGAGATCTGAGAGGCACTGACTCTGAAGGCTTTGAGGTTTGGGGGCTAGTTCTGCTAGATGATGGTAACTGCATGTCTCCATCAGAGACCAAGGCCAGAAGTACATCCTCCCAGAATATATGCAGTAATTACGGTAAAGATAAACACTGTTAAAGCAGTTCAAGAGGGGATCTAATTGAATTATAAAACTTATTAAGTGCTACAAATACCTATTCAAATTCACTTGCCTCTATGCAGATGAGATAAAAGAATAAAACAAGGATTGTTGAGAAGCGAGGAAATTAAGCTTTCACCACAGACCCTGGAGAAGTTTTTCAGGCAGAGATGCATAAATACATGAGATGAACTCCCAACAAATCATTGTTGTTGTTCGGTCACTAAATCATGTCCAACTCTTTGTGACCCCGTGGACTGCAGCATGCTCAGCTCCTCTGTCCTTCAGTATCTCCCAGAGTTTGCTCAAACTCATGTCCACTGAATCAGTGATGCCATCCCACCATCTTGTCCTCTGTCACCCCCTTCTCCTTTTGCCCTCAGTCTTTCTTAGCCTCAGGGTCTTTTCCAGTGAGTGGGCTCTTCACATCAGGTGGCCAAAGTATTGGGGTTTCAGCTTCAGTATCAGTCCTTTCAATGAATATTCAGGGTTGATTTCATTGAGGATTGATTGGCTTGATCTCCTTGCAATCCAAAGGACTCTCAAGATTCTTCTGCCACACTGCAGTTTGAAAGCATAAATTCTTTGGCTCTCCGCCTTCATGTCCAATAAAAGTCACATGTGTTGATGCTGGGCCAGGATAGAGAGAAGTGTGTCAGGGCTGGGGGAGCAGAGCCCTGGTACTTCTTTCCTGTCCCAGCCTCCACTTAACACATCAGGGAGAGAGGGAGCTATGTCCTTCAAATTGTACATTTATTTGGAGCATAAAGATAGTGTTCATTCTTCATTACATCCTTGCCTTTCACACTGAGCTATTCCATCCACATGGATATTGTGGGGTGCACAATCTTCCAGCCAGGCACACCTCCTTCCTCATCTTGCTCTACACTTTCTAGCTTGTGATCCTCAGAGAATTATTTTGTCACTCAATTCTCTGAAGTTTGGGGTTTAGGATCCTTAGCATGTTTATTTATTCAATCATTCATTCATTCAAATACTTGTGTGCTGATTTTCTGATAAGCACTGGGCCTGGAAAGGATTGAGGCAGTGGACAGTCAAGGCCCTTTCTCAGATGGGTCTTGTCTTCTAAGGGAACACTACATAAAATCACATACAGGAAGCCCTTCTATGGTGCCTGGAGTATACTAAGTAGTCAGGAAATGGTGCCTGGGCTCCTCTCTTATCCTGTCTTTTCTGCACACTCCTTAGTGCCTCCGTCTTCTATGAACCCCAAGGAATCTCACAACAAAGGTTTCTAATTTCTTTCCCAGCTTAGAGAATAGAGACAAGGTTTGCATGAGCAGCCAAATGGAGAATTTCTCTTGGGAAACTTCACCGACTCTCTGCAGCTGCTGAGAAAAGGCCTCTTTTACAGGATCCTGCTTAAGTCAAAGGCACTCTGTTAGCCGTGATTCAGAGCCTGACTGCACGTTGCGATAGAACTAATGAAAAGCAAGAATTCTCAAAACAAAGGAAAAAATGAACAAAATTCCAACAAACAAAAAGTAGACTAAACCCCAAACCCTCTCTTCCATTAACAAAGCACCTTAGGGATACTGAAGCCCTTCCATGGAATGTCTTCTGATTCTCACAGCAAAGATGTATTAGTATGGTGCCCACTTAAAAGATGCAGCTCAGAGAGCATGAAGATAAATCCAAGGGTGTCATTCAGGAGGGTTTTCAATTTCCCATCAACAGAAGATGGCTGTGGCTTACTGAAGCAGGAAACAAGCTTATTAAAGAGGATCAGTAGATCACAGGGTTGCCAGGTGGCCAGAAGCAGCAGTCTGACAGCTGTGAGGATAACAATCATACCTGACATCACAGCCCGGACAGCTGTGCAGAGAGAGGGGCATCTCTGGGCACATGTGTCAGGGTGGGATCCTAAGGCAGTCACTACCTGTACATCACTGCTGCTCATCTGGCTTGGAGCTCACCTGCAGTCATGGCTGATTGACACTTACGACCAGTGGAACCCAGTGACACCTTGTGTCAAGGGCTCAGGACAGGCTAGACAGGAGGAACCTGTGAAGTTCTTCTTAGTAAGAAGTGATTCTGATTCTCAACACCCATACCAAAGGGAATCCCTCAAACGTGAGCAAGAGGTCCCAGTGCTGGACACCAAAGCATAGCAAATATCCATCAAAGCAAGTTCACACAGAAATGGGCAGAGCATGGACTGTGAGTGTAGTTCAATGTCTAAACCGTTTCCCTTTTCCAACTGGAGAAGGAAATGGCAACCTACTCCAATATTCGTTCCTGGAAAACCCCATGGTCAGAGGAACTTGGTGGGCTACAGACCATGGGGTTGCAGTAAGTTGGACATGACTGAGCAACTAACACTTTCACTTGTGTCTGATCACTGTATTTGTTTGAGGACTTTGTTCATTTTGGTATAGCCACTCCCTCAAACTACCAGGGATATTTGGTTGGTCCGGTTTCACTTTGCTTTTTACTTACTAATATATCTCTAGTGCCAAGAAGAGTGCAAGACACTGAGTGGGCACTCAAAAATATTTTTTAAATAATAATATGGATAAATTAATGGTCAGGCAGTGGTTCTTATTCTTCAGAACTCACACCTGCATATTTTTAGTCCAGATATATGCTCATGTGTGATATTGCTTTTTTCTTAATATATATGTTTTATTGGAGTACAGTGGACCTACAGTCATGTGTGATATTGTTCATTATAATTGCTATACATGAGCAGATGAAGAACAAGCAACTGCCCTCTCTTCCTATTTAGCTATATAGCACATGCTGCAGCCTATAATCATTAAAAGCCCTATTTTGACTCAAGTCCCCTTTAACTGCCAGTTAACCTCCTTCTCCCAGGTCCTCCACGAATGAACGCCCCAGAACACCCCTGGAATCTTCCCACGGCATCAAAGGCCTCTGTTTCTGCATCCACTGGGCTATCTCCTGTCTTCACCTTACCTATCCCTTTGCAACATTTGTTACCATAGCAACATTCTTTCTTCTTGAATTTCTTCATTCCCTTCATTCCCAACAGAACTATGACTCTGTTCTTTACTCTTTGTTTTCTCTCTAGTTTTAACTATTTCTTCTCTTTGGGGGCTTCTCTTTTTGAGTCCGCTGTCAAATCCTTCTTTTGAATCTTCAGTTCAGTTCAGCTGGTCAGTCATGTCTGACTCTTTGCCACCCCATGGACTGCAACATGCCAGGCCTCCCTGTCCATCACCAACTCCCGGAGCTTGCTCAAATTCATGTCCATCAAGTCAGTGATGCCATCCAACCATCTCATCCTCTGCCATCCCCTTCTCCTCCTGCCTTCAGGCTTTCCCAGCATCAGGGTCTTTTCCAATGAGTCAGTTCTTCTCATCAGGTGGCCAAAGTATTGGAGTTTCAGCTTCAGCCTCAGTCCTTCCAATGAATATTCAGGACTGATCTCCTTTAGGATGGACTGGTTTGATCTCCTTGCAGTCCAAGGGACTCTCAAGAGTCTTCTCCAACACCACTGTTCAAAAGCATCTTAACTTTCCTCAAACTAAAGCCTTTCTGTCTGAACTTCTTTTTCTAATAGTATCTGATAGTACCTTAGTAGTCACCACATGCCAGACATCATTTTGAGCACATTATACATATAATATGTTCACTCTTCATATTCATCCTAAGAGGGAAGCTTTATCAGTGTCTCTGTTTTTCAAGGGAAGAAACTGAGGCACAGGTAATTCTCTTGCTCAGTGTCACAGAGCCAGTAACTGGAGGTGCCAGGAAACAGGTCTCAATCGGTGCTTTGAAGCCCTATTTTCAGTTTTCCCTTCTTTCTCAAGTGAGTGGAGGGCTCACAAAAACTGGTTTAAACTTGTGAGTGGGGAAGGTCCTGGAGCCAAATCTGAATATCATTGTGTTATCCTGGGTTCTCCATAGAGAAGGACCAGCAGGAGATATCCATGCATAATGTATAATTGGCTCACGTGGCTGTGGATGCTGTGCTAAATCACTTCAGTTGTGTCCATTTCTGTGTGACCCCATGGACTATAGCATGCCAGGATCCTTTATCCATGGGATTTTCCAGGCAAGAATACTAGAGTGGGTTACCCTGTCCTCCTTTAGGGGATCTTCGTGACCCAAAGATCGAACCCACATCTCTTATGTCTCCTCCATTGACAGTCAGTTTCTTTACCATGAGCGTTCCTGAGAAGGTCCAATAAATTATCTGCAAACTGGGGACCCAAGACCGACCACAATGAAAATTCCAGTCCAAGTGCAGGAGAACCTATGTCTAAGCTGGAAAACAGGCAGAGGAAGGGACTTCTTGTTGACGTCACTTTGGGTTCTGTTCAGGAGCCACGAACGGAAGAGGTTCACCCACACTGGACAGGAGAGTCTCTAACTGAGTCTACAAATTAGTCTCGTTGAGAAACAACTTCACAGACCCTAAATAATATTTAGATGAACATCATTGTCCAGTCAAGTTGACAATGTGGAATGTGTGAGGAACTGAAGGGTGTGTGAACTTGAGAGGCACCATGCCCTCACTTCACAGACAAGGGGACCAATTCTCTATAAAGTTAGGTCACGGGTGCATGGCTCTGGAGGCTAGGCCTTCTGACAATGTCAATTCCCCTTCTACTAACTGTCTGACCATATAGAAGGTGACCGAGGGGCAGTAGGAGACATCTTTGCTATCCTAATGTCCACTCCTTTTGGAGAGACAATATGGACAAGAACAGCTGAGGGCCTGACAACATCGGTTGTAACATCAGAGGGCTCCAGAGTATGAATACAAGGATATAGGTTAGAAACAGAGAGAGGTAAAGACTTCTCTAGTGATCCAGTGACTAAGACCTCACTTTTCATTGCAAGCAGTGAGAGTTCTATCCCTGGTTGGGGAACTAATATTCCATATGCCTTGTGGCCTAAAAACCAAAATATAAAATGGAAGCAATATTGTAAAAAAAAATGCAATAACACTTTAAAAATGGTTCACATCATGGTACATATATGCAATGGAATATCAGCCATTAAAAAGATTGAAATAATGTCATTTGCAGCAACATAGATGGGTGTAGAGATTATCATACTGAGTGAAGAAAGTCAGACAGAGAAAGAGAAATATCATATGCCATCCCTGGTAAGTGGAATCAAAAAGAATTGTTACAAATGAACTTAACTTACAAAGCAGAAAGAGACTCACAGACTTAGAGAAGAAACTCAAGCTTGCTGGGGGAAAGGAGAGTCAAGGAGTTTGGGATGGACAGGTACACTGCTATATTTAAAATGGATAACCAAAAAGGACCTACTATGCAGCACAAGGAACCCTACTCAATGTTATGTGGCAGCCTGGAGATGGGGGGGAGAGTTTGGGGGGAAAACGGATACATGTATCTGTATGGCTGAGTCCCTTGGCTGTTCACCTGAAACTATCACAATATTGTTAATCTGCTATAGTCCAAAACAAAATAAAAAGTTAAAAGAAAAAATAGTTCACATCAAAAAATCTTTAAAAACAAACAAACAAAAAACAGAGAAAGATTGTTGAATTACAAATTGTGTGACCTTAAATGAGTCATTTAACTTCCCTGAGCCTTAGTTTCTTCATCAATAAACAAAGGTAGGAAATCATATTCAGGAAAGTTAGAAATATCCATCTATGTACATGTGTGTGTGTGTGTAATGAGTTATAACCATTTTGTATTTGGTATCCAGTAAATGGAAGGCATTGTCATTATACAAGGAATATGGCATTTAGTGACTCAAGAAAAAGCACCTAATTCAACTCCATATTCTGAGCCTTATTCATTTCCTTGCTACTCTGGAGAGGAGTGTGGGTTATAAAAATCTGCACTGAGATTATTATTTCTCCTCGAGGTTGACTTAAACACTCTGATTATTTCCCAGAAACATAAATCAGCATGCTCGCTCCAGGAAATCTTGGTAACTCCTTGAAATTCAGCCCCAAGTTTTCCAAGAAATGAGAGGTTTATTTGAATAAATATGTTTGCTAGATAAATTATATCATATAATAGAGAAAACACGCCACAATTTTGTGAATATTTTAGATGAATTATAACCAGTTAGGAAGGATTTCAAACCATTTGTGCCAAAAGTGAAAGGCAAATGGAAAGAAGGCTGCACATACTTCCTAAACTTCCAAAAACCAAGCGTCATGGTCACAAATGGATGGTTGTATATACTTTATCTGCAGGCTGATCAAAAGTTGCAAGAAGAACCATTAGGAATAAATTCTCAGGCTAGTTGTTAGCTTCTGCTGAAGGACTGTGAGTTCTCTGAGCACAGAGACAACTTCATCCATCCTTTCACCTCTGCACAGGGCTTGGCCCACATGGAGAGGTAATAAGTCCAGGCCAAATACGGCTTACTTTGATGGAGTTTTTTGTTTTTTTTTCCCTCAGTTGTGCAGAAACCCAAATTATGTGGTATTACTACAAATCGCCCCTAAGTGCTCTATTTTTAAGGTTTTAACATGTCTGAGTTTGCATAAATACTGAACAAGTGTTTCAGTCTTGTAATAGTCACCCTATTTTCCACTTCCTCATTTACTTCATGATTAAAGTCATTTCATTTTTCCATGTATATGTGTATTAGTCAGGGCTATCTGGAGAAACAGAACTATTAGCATATAGATATGGACATAGACATGGATACGGATATGGGTTAGATGATGCAGATAAAATAAGGTGTTGACTCTTGCAGTTATGGAAGCTATGAAGGCCTATGAGCTGTCCCCCTGCAACTGGAGACCCAGGGAAGCTGCTGATATAGCTCAGGGGGTTGAGAAGGGAAGGCAGATTGCACAGATTTAAGTTCACATCTGAAAGCCTGAGACACAGGAGTGCAAGGCAGGATAACGTGTTTCTCAGCTGAACAGTCAGGCAGAGAAAAAGCTCAAACATCCCCAGCCCTGTTCGTTCTGTTTAGACCCTCAAGGCACTGGATGACTGTCCATTCACACTGGGGAGGGCAGCCCACTTTACCCAGCTCACCAATTCAGATGTTCATCTCTTCTCAAAACATCTTTGTAGACATACCCCGAAATATTGCTTAAATCAGGTATCTGGTCATCAACGATCCACTCAAGTTGACGCATAAAATGAATTGTCACACGAGGCATAGACAAAATTTAGAATAAAAATGCTTCATGCTCAACTCACACTAAAATGTAGATGATTGATGTAAGATTTTTAACTTGATGTGAAGAGGAAATAAGAGAAATGAGAGCTATAAGGGAAGCGAAGTCACTGTGTGTATTATAAAGAAAAACACACACAAGAAGAGCCGAGGGCTGCAGAGACGAGCATAAATCTCTGCATAATTTTCTTTGAGACAATCTTGGACATGTTGTTTCAGAAAAGACAAAAATCCTAAAGGTAAAAAGCAAGATGAGACAGCTGATGTATTTTTCCTCCAACACACCCTTAACAGTTATTTTTCTTCTACAATTCCTTTGAACTTTTCACTCTCATTCTCAAAAACAAAAACAAAGAATTACTTGTTTAAATTTCAACTTTTCAAACATGTAACTCACTCTGTGAAATATGATAATAGACCTGGAACATAGACATGATGAACTGAGAAAAATAAAATATGAATATAGAAAACCTTTTAAAGGAATATCAGTACTATCTGACAGTACATTCTGCTATGATGGGAATGTCTTTAGCTGCATTGTCCGATACAGCATGGTGCAGTATTGCTCACTTGAAAGTGGATAGTTAAATAGAAGAGCTGAATGTTTAATTTTAGTTCATTTAAAATGAAACTTGAAGAGCCATACGTGGCTAGTTTCTACTGTATCTAGGTGTTACAGGGTTTGACAGAAAATAGAAGTTTTAGAAGACAAGGTATAAACAGTCGAAACCTCTGAAGTAGGAAGGTGTTAATGAAACAACTTTTCTGAAATTAAAAAAGAAAAAGGACTCAATGCTTTTTATGGAGAAGACACATCGTATCTTCAAGGAGCTTCCCAGGTGGCACTCGTGGTAAAGAACCCACCTGTCAATGCAGGAGACGTAAGAGATGCTGGTTCCATCCCTGGGAGTAGAAAGTGGCAACCCACTCCAGTATTCTTGCCAGGAAAATTTCATGGACAGAGGAGCCTGGTGGACTACAGTCCATGGGGCTGCAGAGTTGGACATGACTGAATGACTGAACATACATGGTTACCTAGTATCTTCAAGAGCATTGAACAAAAGAGTCTGAGCTGAGTTTTGAGCTAATAAAGTTGCTAGAAACCAAAATTAAGATTCCTTTAAGTATTTAGGAAAAATAGAAAATCATTTATAAAAGAAAACTGATATCAAACTCTTTCTCTGCTGCAACTCTAAATGCTAAAAGACTGTGCAGAAACCAGAAAAAATTGTTTAGGGAAATAACATGTGGTCTAAGAAACTTTCTCAGTTATATTCTCATTCAATTACAACATGACAAACTACTTTAAATATAAGAGCTCAGAGATACTGTTCCCACCACTAGAAAAAAATCTTCAGTTAGTAGTCAACAAGGGAAAAAAAAATGGCTCTGAATATTACATATGTAACTATAGGAATAAGAATAAAGCATATTGTAGAAATTGTGGTTATATAACAGAGAAAACATTTTATATTCCTTGCTGATATTCAAGATGAGAAAAAAATTCATGGAATCTTTAAAAACACTATGAAATAATATTATGATCGAATTAAAACCATTCATTTCAACTGTAGCAATAAGTATACAGGCATTAGCAAGCTAACATATTAAAAACAAACAAACTAACAAAAAACCTCAAATTGGACCACTAAGCAGAGCTCAAGTTTAGTCTATAGCAATTAATTACGCTTATTTGAAAAGATGAAAAATAGAGAAGCTAAATAAGGAAGATTCAAATAAAAAGATTACTATGTTAGTATCAGACAGTTTTGAGTACAAAGCAAACTTCATATAATATAAAAATTATATAATATGATTAAATGTTTTCTTTATTAAGAGAAGATTGTACAGTTGAAGATAGTTATAGTGCTATGAGTATATGTACACCAACAATTTTAGCATTAATATTTGTCCCATAAAAATACAGGTCATTAAAAGGGGAAATAGAATTACACTAGAAAACAGAGACTTTTATTCATATCTTTTTGTCAAATTAAAAAGATAAAAAAAACATGGAAGATCTAAATAAAAGATAAATCTAACAGAGATAGCAAAACCTGTAGTATAAAAGAGAGAAAATACATCAAGTAATATAGATCATTCACAAAAATTGACACTAATATTCCATATACACATTCACACACACACACATTCACGCATACTTTTCAAAGAGTTGAAAAATATTTTAGACTCAAATACTCTAATTACAATGTGATAAAACCAGCAATTGATTACAGAGCCAAAACCCAACATGGTGCTTAACTCCTCATGTGAGAAAATACGCCTATGTCAGAAAGAAAATCCAATTGAATTTGTAAACTATCTGGAATATAACATGAAACACCATGTATTTCAATATCTCTGGGCTACAGATAAAGCAATGTCTACTAGAAAATAGGATGAGATGGTTGGATGGCATCCCGGACTCAATGGATATGAGTTTGAGCAAACTCTTCCTGAAGGACAGGGAAGCCTGGTGTGCTGCAGTCTATGGGGTCGCTAAGAGTTGGAAATGACTTAGCAACTAAACAACAACAGTAGAAAATATGTAGTCTCAAGGCAAATTGTGAAAGTTGTGCAGAAAGAAAACATGACTTATTTATTAATGACCCCAAAATAGACCCCCCTCAAATTTCTTTGATTTGTAAAAGCTGAAGGAAAGCCCCTGATTCTTAACTCCACCCCCACAAATCCCCACAGTCTTCTAAAGTCAGCCTTGCTGTCCTGACCCCTCTGACTGCTTACCCTTCTTGTCTATGACTTACCACACTTAGAACAAACCCCTTGTTTCCTGCATTTCTCCAGCCCTTCATCCACACCACCTACACGGTGCTACTTGTCAAGAGGCTCATCTTCTTAAAAGTCTGTGTCATATAGAATAACCTCCTGGAAGTCAGGGACACCTAGTCTCCCCTGACCTCTATATCCATAACACATAGCCTGGAAAACAGTCTCTTTTTCACAAATATTAGTAAATTACTCAACTACTTTCCTTTCAAGTACTGCAAAAATGACACTTCTAAACTGCCATCACGGGGCTTCCCTGGTAGACCAGTGGTGGGGACTCAGTCTTCCAGTGAAGGAGGTCCGGGTTCAACCCCTGACCCTGGAGCTGAGATCTCACATGCTTCACAGCCAAAAAAATCAAAACATAAAACAGATGCAATTATGAAAAATTCAATAAAGACTTTATAAAACTGTCCACATTAAAAAAAATAACAATTTTCAAGTACAAATCTGAATCTGTTGCAGAAAACCAGCACAACAGAAAAAGTGTCCAGTTTTAAATCAGAAAAGCCTGAGCTTCATTTCAGCCCCACTACTAATTACTATCTGATCTTTCACAAATGATTGATCCTGTCTTCGGGACAGTCTGGGGGTTATATCCAAGGGTTCTGAATTTAGAGTTCAAACTCAGGGCTGCCACAGGCCGGTTTGCCAAGTATTTCCTCATCAGAAAGATAGGCACAGAAAGAGAGGTACCCTGCATGTGATTTTGTCGTGATGAATAGGTGAGCTGCTGCATGCCCTCCCGTGCCCATCACAGGGTCAGGAATAGAGCTCCTCTTAACTCTCCATCTCTCTCCCCACTATCACACGAGGAACAGAGGCAGCATCAGTTTTCCTCCACCCTGACTCCTTTGCCGGCACGAAACACAGAGCCCGTTTCTTCAGAGGCACTCAAACAATTGTGGACTTGTACTCAAATTAAATAAACATGATTGGATCAAAAGCTGTTACAAAGCAGAGTAAAACAGGGAAGATCTCTCGAAAGCTACAGGCAAATTCTAACGATCTCCATCTGCCAACCAGGAGGCCTTCATGAGACACCTGCCTTCCCACCTCCTTCTATGGAGGCGCGTGTTTGTGTTAAATGGTCCTGCCACATGGCAGAATTCACTCCTCTTGACGAAAATGGCATTCTCTATTAGTGACTGCACACTGCACATAGGTGGAGGGCGAGGCGGGCTTCTGAGCGGCCTAAATGCATACTACAAGGAAACTAAAATTGGAGCAATTTGCTGTAATTTAGAAAGAAGAATGAGTGAATGAATGCATGCTCTGTGGAAAATTATATATTTTATTTGAAGGTAAGATTGCACATCTCTAATCAAGGCTTAAAATCTGAATTAAGATAAATTGTGCCATAATTTTTTTCTTAGAAGAGAACAAAGAAGTTTTTAAACACCTAATACTCCCCTTTGAAGCTTTCAGAATGAAGACGCTCACTTTGTGGCAAATGCGAGGCTTTCTTTGCTTCTGCCTCATAAAGGCTCCAAGTTCATTTAGCCAGATTCTGGGCCTTTGACTTGAAAAGCACTGTCGAGCACTTAGTCTTCCCAGCACATTTGTAGCATTTGTTTTTGGTTCTCCTGACCTTCAAGCCTTTAATTAAGAGAAAAAAAAAAATTAGCTTGCTGGTGATAATGACTTGCTTGAGTCTAAGAGTTCTTCATTATTGCATACGCTTGAGGCTCACATGCACTCCGGGGTGTGTGTATGTGTGTGTGTGTGTGTGTGTGTGTGTGTGTGTGTGTTGGGGTGAAGGTGAAGGAGCTGGGCACAGAAAATCTAAAGTGAGTACAGTTTGCTTGTTTTCTCCTTGATTTCAAGGTTTTCTTTTGAGCATTTTGATCTTTAGTCTCTGGACAATCATTGATTTTTGTACCTGGGGAAAACTATTCAAATGTTTTCTTTTTCATATTAGCAGAAAATATTACTCTTCCCTGCCTTTATTCAAAAATCTTTCCAAGTTTTTCTATCTAGCAGATTTCATTGTTTTGTGCTGTTGTCCCTCAGCTGTAAAACACAGGGTGTCAGAGTGATGCCTTCTGTCCTATAGTCTCTCTCCCAGTGAGGGATATCAGGTTTTACTGACTCTCTTATCTTAAGACAGTCACCCACCGGCTGGCATTCACCTCCTATTTTTAAAAAACATCAGAGCGAACACTTAGTAATTTATAGCATCCTGTTACAGCAAACAGCCTTCTCTTCTCCTACAGTTCATCTCCACACTTTACTCCTCCCTCGTGATTCAGTTTCACTCTTTTTTTAATTTCTGAATTATTTTTATTATTTTTTTTAACTTTTTATTTTGTATTGGAATATAGCTGATTAGGACTTCCCAGGTGGTGTTAGTGGTAAAGAACCTGCGTGCCAATGGAGACAAAAGAGAAACGAGTTTGATCCCTAGGTCAGGAAGAGCCCCTGGAGTAGGAAATGGCAACCACTCCAGTATTCTTGCCTGGAGAATCCCATGGACAAAGGAGCCTGGCGGGCTACAGTCCACGGGGTCACAAAGAGTTGGACACAACTGAGGTGACTTAACACTCATAACCAATTCACAATGTTGTCATAGTTTCAGGTGGACAGTGGAGGGACTCAGCCGTATGTATACATGTATCCACTCTCCCCCAAACTCCCCTCCCATCCAGGCTGCCACAGAATATTGTCACTCTCTCTTTTGAGCAGGTCCTCAGGGAGCAGAAGAACAGGAAACTTGCGGCTCCTTCACATCCTCCCACACTGACACGGAGTGATGAAGGGAGCGTGGGCTCCGTGAAGTCAGAATTCACATCCTGGCACCATCCACACGAGCCAAGTTGAGTTCAGCATGGCCTCCTGTCTCAGTTACTACACAGTAATGGTCATCAGGGCTGACATTTGTACAGAGCGTGTGCACAACAACCGTGCTAACTGCGTATCATCCCGGTGATCCTCACAGTCTCTCGTGGGGCAGTCATGATTCTGACTCTTACATCACAAATAGAGACACTGGGAGTCTTCTTGGGAACTTATTCACAATCTCAGGGCTGCCAAGTGGTGGACTCCAGTGTTTAAATATTCCACTTGCTCTGAGACCATGACTATAAAAGGCTATGCTACCACATAGCAGAATAAATAAAATCAGACACGAAGCCCTGAGAACACTTATGGCAGAGAAAAGTTTCAATCCATAAAGTTCCCTTTGCCATCCTGTTCTCCAAACAGTTGCTTCAGACAGTTTCTCTCATTTTGAGAACTTAGGAATCACCTAATATGATGCCAAGAGAACTGACTCATCCGTGATCACAAACAAACTGGCAGCCATCAAACATCATCTGTGTTTCCCCATCATCATACACCATCAGCTAAGAAATCGAAAGAAAGAAACCTGATCAAAGTTATATCCAAAAAAAAAAAAAGTTATATCCATTCAGGTAACACGATACAGTATGACTAATCTTTTGAAAACACTAGACTGTTCATATTTTCCTTGTTAGCATACATCTACAGTCCCTGTTCCTCAAAGGAAAATGTTCAAAGCTGGTAGGATGCTATTCCAGATTCTGCAGGAATTTGTTCTCATCTCCATCTTCGGAAGCTGCCCTCTCAAGTTCCTGACGCCAAGAAGGGTAGTAAAATGCAGTGAGTGTGGTCTCAGCATTTCAGATGCATTCACTCAGCTGATGTCTGCAAGAACCCTTTGCAGAAGGGATGATTTTTACTATTCTCATTCTTATTAGATGGAAGACTTTCTGCAGACAGTTAAGTAAAAGCAGAGCTCCAGTAGAGGAACCAAGATGCCATCCCAGGCAGCATGTTCCCAGAGTCTCAGTGCTGGGCCGGGTCCCCAGCCCCTTCACCGGCTCCCTCCTCCTGGAGGAGACCAAGCTCTCAAAACTCTTTCTTTCTGCACTGCGACCCCTCCTCCCGAAATGCCTTTCCACCTTGGAAAGGCATCTTATTTAGCTTGATATTGAATTTATTCTATTTCCTTTTGGGGTTACATTCTCAACTAGTTCACCTAACAGTCATTTTTTCTCCCCCCCTTTTTAATTTTATTTTGTTTAGTTTTGCTTTATGATTTTACTTTATTTGTGTGTAGCTCTCTTTCACTGTGCCCACAGGCTATGAGACATATATATTTAAATTCCTCTACCTCCTACTAGACACTAACCTCCCAGATAAGCAGGGGCCTTGTCTTAACCTGTTATTCTCCAGCAGCTAAAACATAAATTTCTAGAAGGTGTTCAGTGAATGCCTGTGGAAAGAATGGATGAACGAATATTGTACACACAAGACATAAAACAAGATATATTTAAGGATTTGCAGTGAACACTTAACTAATCAGAACTGGGCCACTGAAATTTCTGGCTAAAACGGGAAATTTCATGCTTCTCTTGGTTTCACTTTTTTCTCATAGATTCTCATTTCTCTTTTTACCATAGCTTTTCTTTCCTAATGGTTACCACTTTACTCATCATAAGCCAAATGACTACCTTAATGGAGATACACTATTTATGAATATTGAATATTGATATAAATATAGTACACCTCCTAAAGTTTATTAACCAAGTGACAATTTGGTTATTACTCAAGTTTCAACACGAACATAAAATAAAAATTGTAAAATATTTCCCACAAATAAGAAGCATTGGCCGGCCTCTTTCTTAGTTAGTGACATTATTTGCAATGGATGTTTTTCAGGAATAAATTGGGGTCTGATCAGGTAGCAAGTGTTAGCTTTAACACATATTCCAAAATCCACATTTCTTCCATGCCTTATGAAAAAGTTAGATTTTAAACCATTACATTTTATTTATGAGATAATCACATTTTGATTGTGGAGAATAGGCAGGCAAAGATATAACACACACAAGCACACACAAGTGCAGTGTGTGTGCACCTTCCCAACAGGTCCTCTTTCTTAAATAAAGCTAGTGCTTTAAAGCAAGAGAAATTTGATTTCTCTTACAATACATGAATAGGATGATGTTTACTTATGTGATAGCATTATCTCTCTGAGAGCTTCATAGGGAATGGATTCATCCATCTCTGTGTTCCCAGTGGTAGCAGAGAGCTTAGAAATAATGATCCTGAAGTAAACACTTTTTGAATTAAAATATTTTAGTTTGGACTTCCCAAGTGGCGCTAATGGTAAAGAACCCACCTGCCACTCCAGGGGATAAAAGAGAAGTGAGTTCGATCCTTAGGTTGGGAAGATCCCCTGGAGAAAGAAATGGCAACCCCAATATTCCTGCCTGTAGAATTCCATGGACAAAGGAGCCTGGCAGGCTACACTCCATGGGGTTGCACAGAGTCAGGCACGACTGAGCATGTATGTATTTCAGTTTATTTTACTACACATGCATGCTAAGTCGCTTCAGTCATGTCTGGTCTGTGTGACCACATGGACTGCAGCCTGCCAGGCTCCTCTGTCCATGAGATTCTCCAGGTAAGAATACTGGAGTGGGCTGCCATGACCTCCTCCAGGGGATCTTCCCAACCCAGGGATCTTAGAAATAATGGTCCTGAAATAAATACATTTTGAATTACAGTATTTTGATTTGTTTTACTATACCATTCAGTTCAGTTCAGTTCAGTCACTCAGTCCTGTCTAACTCTTTGAAACCCCATGAACCACAGCACGCCAGGCCTCCCTGTCCATCACCAACTCTCGCGGTCTACCCAAACCCATGTCCATTGAGTCAGTGATGCCATCCAACCATCTTATCCTCTGTTGTCCCCTTCTCCTCCTGCCCTCAATCTTTCCCAGCATCAGGGTCCTTTCAAATGAGTCAGCTCTTCGCATCAGGTGGCCAAAGTATTGGAGTTTCAGCTTCAACATCAGTCCTTCCAATGTACTGTATCATTACCTTTACTTATTTAAATTCAGATACAATAGAGTACTAACTTCAGGAACCAGATATAAATCCTGCTAATGTTTTGCTAGAGTTTCCATCATTTTCTTCTGCAAACTCATTACTCAGCTGCAGCAAATGACTTTGACTTCTAACTTCTTAAAATGTAACACTTTATTTACTCCTCTGTATTAGTAAAATTTCACATGATAGATTTTAATGTTCCAAATGAACAGATCATGATTTACAGGACCATTTCAAATATTTCACCATGATAAATAAGACAGGGATGAAGCTATATTTGTGGTGTCTAATTAACAGTGTAAAAGAAAGTGGGCTGAAAGGATGAGCACTGGAGATCAGATCTGAAATGGTTTATTTCGGGGGTGGTGGGATTCATGGTGGGATGAGGACCCAGCACCAATAACGTGGACTCACTGGAGAAGGGGAGATTGTGGGAAATGGAATGTTGCCTGAGTTGTCCATTTCACTTAGGAAGTCACCCAGAAATATGGCAGGAATAGGGGTGAAGAACCATACTATTGGAGGTGCTGTGGTCTCCAGTGAGAAAGGGAAAGATGGAGAGACCTGTGACCAGCCACAAACACAGGGAGCATGGGCTTCCAAGAAGATACAGCTTTTGAAATAGAAAGGAAAAGTAATTGCAAGATGTGATGGAAGCAAGCAGGATTTTTATGTTTCTTATAGGCATTAAGGCACATGGGATGCAAGAGAAAAATCAATCTCTTTAAAGAAAACTGCAGAAAAAGTCATAGAAGACTGGACGCATACCAGGAACCCAATGCATGAGTTCTTCCTCATAGGCCCCCAGGGGGGACTACAGTCCTATCACAGCCGTTACTCAGCACTTACTCCATGAATCCGTCTTCTTGTCAACATGCCTCATTCATTAGAGCCCTTGGTTCATTAATTTTTCACTGTTGCCTCTTAAAGGTGAAACAACTCCCAGTCTGAGAGTTATGGCTTCCTAAACATCCATCATCCTTCCTGGAAGGCACAATTTTTTTTCCCCAGAGCGTCAGACTCATGGGTTGATCCCATCTTTTCTGCACAACACTTTCTACTGACTTTTCCAGACAAGATGATATAAGAGTGTATGCAGATTGCATGCTCAAATGTGGCTTCCATAAAAATACACTTGGTAATTGCAGCTGTACTTTATGAGGCCATGATGAAAAAGACATAAAATGTAGCTGTGAAAAATTGTGTTCACAAACCTGAGAAAATTTGGCCGCGAATATCTACTCTGTGAATTACAGCAACAGATTATGACATAAACTACATCTCGGGAATTGGAAACATCCTTGGATATTAAAAAGGAAGTACACACACACACACACAAACATACACATGTACAACTTGGTGCAAAATATTCCAGAGGATGAAGAATCTTTAGGCCATCATTCATTTGATTTTACTTGCTCTTCACTGTCAATTGAAACACTTGCTTGTTTGCAATAATCTTTTCTATTTCACTTTTAAGAATGAGATTTAATTTTTGGCCACATCAAAATTCACCTCCACCCAGGACTTCAGAATGTGATGTTATTTGGAAATAGGGTTTTTGTGGATATGATTAGTTAGGGTGGACCTTGAAGTCCAGTGTCTCAAAAGGTCGAGAAGAGACACAGACTTACAGAGGGGAGGAGCCATGAGATGACAGTCAGAAAATGGAGGGATGTGTCTACAAACCGAGGAGCATGAGGTGTGCCCACAACCACGGAAAGCTAGGAAGACCCAAGGTTGGATTTCTTCCTAGAGTCTTTGGTGAGTGCAGGCCTCCCTGATACCATGATCTTCAGAATGCCAGCTTCCAGAACCATGAGGGAATACATTTCTGTTCTAAGCCACTTAGTTTGTGATGATGTATCATGGCAGCCTTAGTAACTGCAATATACATAATTTAATGAATGAGTATTCACTACCAAAAAATATAACTCTCTAGCACAGGGTAAGTATGATTGATTTTCATGCATCTTATTTTTGACTCCAAGAAGCCAAGCTTCATCCAAATTTTCACATGGAAATGTCTCAGTTCACAGATCTAATTGCATTTAATACTGGAGAAGCCTTCAGCTTGTCCATTTCAACTCTCCTTCATGAGGAAAGCACTGCTCATCTTCTCAAATATAAGTCATAGTTGTTTCCCTTTTCAGGTTATAGCCATTTGCATGACTCATAATGAGATCAATATTTTTGGCATTAAGCTAAAAAGTTGAGTCAGTGGCCTGATCTGTCCATTCAGCCTCCTTAGCCACCATGGTGTTCAGTTGTGAGTGCACACATGGATATACTCACACACTCACACACACACCTGTGGGCTGCAGCCCTTGGACCCACACAGATTCGTGGAACAGGCTGTGAGTGCATGCGCTCCACACCTCCCTCCACAGGCCACACAGCCTGAGTCCATCCTCTGCTCCGCAAGACCACTCCCCTGTGTCCTTGCGGCTCAGATCTACAGTCACGCCTGCAGGGAGGCGTCCCCAACTCAGGTGTCTCCCCCTCACTCCGTGATGAGAGGTCTCTGTGTAAATAAACTGCCATCCAAGACAGGTCAGAATATCTGCTCAGAGCAGAGGCTGGGGAATCATCTGGGTGATTGAAAGTCAATTTCATTGTTGGCTAGCTTTAAAAAAAATTACCATCAGATCACTTTTTTGGTCTTCAAATGAGAAATATAGTAACTCAACAATACTAGGATTACAAGTATTCATTCAAATGATTAATCCAAGTATATTAAGTGATTGTTTATTATAGTTCTTATCTTATAACCTTATTATATTAAATATAAATGGTATATATTTTAATGGGCTTCCCAGGTGGCACTGGTGGTAAATAACCCACGTGCCAATGCAGGAGACATAAGAGATGTAGAGTTGGGAAGATCCCCTGGAGGAGGAAATGGTGACTCACTCCGGTATCCTTGCCTGGAGAATCCCATGGACAGTGGAGCCTGGTGGGCTATGGTCCATAGGGTCACAAAGAGTTGGACATGACTGAAGCCACTTAGCATACACATATATTTTAACATACTGTATTAATGATATTATTATTTACCAGGTCCTGTCTGGAATAGATAACTGAGTTGACACCTGGGGAAGACACCAGTTTGTTTTCCCAAGACACAGAAAACGATATGCTGGTGCCTCTCCTGGGTCTTATTCAAAAAACTGCACATGTTTTCAGTTCTTCTGCTCTGTCCTAAACACCTTTTCTAACCCAGCCAACTCTGTGTCAAAATAGTAAGTAAACTCATTATCAAGAGGGTTCTTAGTTCTTACAGTGGTTTCTTAGGTTGAAACCTAATTTCTGTTTTAGGGCAAGATCAGTTTTCCCTCACAGCCTTGATTCTTACTATTTATTTGTTTATTTTTGCTTTTTATTTTGTATTCGGGGTATAGCCCTTTAACAATGGGATGATAGCGGCAGGTGGACGGCCAAGGGATTCAGTCATACATATACATGTACCCATTTTCTCCCAAACTCCCCACCTGTGCAGTCTTATTTCTAAACCTTTTGTTGAAGCAAAAATTGGGGGGCATAGTTTACACTTTTATCAGATTTTCCAGGGTCCCATGAGTTTAAAAGGTGTAGACAACCCTCCCTCATACTTGGTGGATGTAGAAGTCTTAGCTATCGGGAGCACGTGAAACAGACATGCAATGAAACTGCAGGACAGGCAGGTGTGGTCCAGTCTTGCAGACGCTGTTGTCCTCTTGGCCTCAGCACACAGGGATGCTGCCTCTGTGCTGCACTTCCGTCAGCTGGACCATAAGCCTCTGCAGGGCAGGATGTATCTCCTCCTTAGAATCTTACGCAAATGATACACGCTGAGTAATCATATACATACACATGCTTGTTCAGTCGTGTCCAACTCATTGTGACCCCAAGAACTGTAGTCCTCCAGGCTCCTCTGTCCACGGGATTCTCCAGGCAAGAATCCTGGAGTGGGCCAAGCCCTCCTCCAGGACATCTTCCCAACCCAGGGATGGAACCTGTGTCTCCCGCTTTGCAGGCAGATTCTTTACCGCTGAGCCACTAGGGAAGCCCACACATACACCTAGACAAAGTGTATTACTCCCATGTAACATCTCATCACAAATCCTATTTTGATGTAGTGAATTGACAGTGGCATCTCCTTTCTACTTTCTGTCCGGTCTCCTGACAGTGGTACCCTGAGGTGATCCCAATGAAAGGCTAATGCTGCTTTCTACACATCCTGAAACTTGAACTTCTATTTATTGAGTGCTAACTGACTTTCAGGAGCTGTTTTGAATGTATATGCATTCACTTTTTGAATCCACACAATAATCCTAGGAAATAAGTCTTATTATCATCACCATTTTACATAGAAAAAAATGAAACACAGTGAGTCTGAGTAATAAATTCCAGATCATTTATACAGTAAGTGGCAGAAAAAAACATTCGAGCCAGGCAATCTGCTCTAGGAGCCATGCTCTATTTACACACAGTCTTCTCAAGGCCTGCAAAATACTGCTGGATGTGTTTTTAATGCATAAAATACATACTTAAATTACTACAATGGCTTTTAGAAGATGTTGAATTTTAATATAGAAATGAAAACAATCATGAAATTAACAGAAAAATGAAGATATGCAATTTTATGTGTCAATTACTCTTTTGAATTTTCCAGATTCAAAACAAATTGGAAAAATTTAAATAAAGAAAAACAAAGAAAGGGTGGTCCTGGAAGGCAAAGGGAGAATTAATTTAAAAAATATGTACTCAACCATGGTGAAAGACATTCAAGATGAGGACTGAGAACTGATTCTTTAGTTTAGTGTCTTGATGTCATTGGGAATCTTGAAGAAGAGAGAGCTATCTTGATGGAGGAGTTGAGATGAAACCCCAATTTGAATAGATACAAGCAAAAGAGAGAAGAGAGCAAAAGACTGAAAAGAGATAACCTAATCTTGGAACATTTCTGAAAAGGGACATAGAGCACAGAAGAGGCTGATTTTGTTGTTCTGTTTTGTTTAGATGTGAGCTATAAATGTACATCTGTAAGCTTTGGAAAGGGAAGTTAATGATACAGGAAGGCAAGGGGAAAGTTGCTGAAATGACATTGGGTAGGAGAGAGCACACAGATGCAAGAGCTGGCCTTAGGAACACAGATGCCCACAGCACCAGATGAGAAGGAGAATGTATGAAAACAGATGAAGTGGGCACATTGTGCTGGAGTCAGGGAGCATGTGGGATCTCGGTCCTGTTGATTTGTACCTTCTCACTGATAAAACCCCGATGCTGGGAAAGATTGAAGGCAGGAGGAGAAGGGGATGACAGAGGATGAGATGGTTGGATGGCATCACTGACTCAGTGGGCATGAGTTTGAGTAAGCCCCGGGAGGTGGTGATGGACAGGGAAGCCTGGTGTGCTGCAGTCCATGTGGTTGCAAAGAGTCGGACACAACTGAGAGATTGAATTGAACTGATAAAAGAAGTCATCAGCTGAGCATGATGAGGTAGACAAAGTGTTAAAGGTTTGAGAAAGTCAAGGCTTCACCTAGACTTTTAGGAAAGTGGAAAAGAGAGTGTGTTGGGGAAATGCAGCAACAATCAATGGTGCCCCTACGAGTCCATGTAAATTAGGAGCAGCTAAAGTGAGACCAGTCTCTTTGTCTGTCTTCCTCTCCAACACTCAGCTGCACAGTACAGGCTGGGGCTACTTGGAGGGTGGGCTAAGCCAAGGTTTGAGCTTTGCTGGAAAAATTAGAACCAAAGAAGAGGCTTGCAAGAAGAGATCTTAACGGTGGGTTCTAGAATCTAAGCTGGGAACAAATAAGTGAAGGCTGGAGGAAGGCAAGAGAGTGTGAAATTTAGCAACATGGCAGGCTTGATGGATAGTCATGCCCAGGTGTACTGAAAAATTGTTTGGTTGTGGGTCTTTGAGAAGAATGTAATGGTTTGAGAGTAATGTGCTGTATTAAATACAACAGTTACATACTGAACATTTTAGGTAGATTGAGCTATTGGGGGTATTATAAATTTCAGTATAGGTGATTCTACATGAAAATTCTCATTTTCATTACCACAACACCCACAGAATGAGAGAAGGCAAGATAACGTTGCTGCTACAAGCTGATAACAGAAATAATCAAATGCCCATCCCCCGTAAGGTGTCATTTCACAGCTGCTCACTTCTGGGGGATGTTACTGTTCTGTCAATGTCTTGTGTTCAATCATAGAATCAAATAACGTATAAAATGGCACTACATACAGTTGGAAATGAAGCTCCCTTTCATGAAGTATTCAATTGTAGCAAACACTCTGGGGGATTTTTCAGACAATTCATAAAGGTCATTTGGCTTGAAAAGAATTTGTATCTGGGTTCATGCTTAGCTGAAAAGTTCATCTCTTAGAAGAAATATGTACTGCATGTTGATAGCACATTAATGTTTTGTGATATTCTGTTTTATGAGGTTATTAATTTTAAATAAATTTATGAAAAAAATCCCAACTGGAAACACTACAGAGGATGTTGCTTCACTTTTCAGTCTCCAAATCCTAAATATTAATAATCAGAAAAATGCTTTTAAAGGCCAATTTGGAGCAAATTTCGCTTATAAACTTTTTCCTATTCTGCTTCCATGCCTGCTTCGAAGCCTTTACAACATGTTCAAAATCAGGTCTGAAGACACTGTGGAGACACATGCAATGGGAAAAGACAAATCCTCTCACCCACTTGGAAGAGGGGTAGGAAGGTGTCCTGGACCAAAGCCATGGCAAGTCTCCTGTAGGTTATCTTTTGAAAGAAATTATCATTTCATTCAGGGTTTTTTATAACCTGCTCCACTGCCTTCTAGCATATTCCCCTTTCTACTTTCTGGTGAGATGACTAAAACAAATCTGGTTATGTAAGTGTGACATTTTTTTCCCCTTTAGCAATGTATATAGTTTTCTTTTTGTGTTCAGAGAAAACAGATGTCTCAAGGACACAACAAGCCACTTTTATATATCTTATTGTGCATGTGATAGACCCTTCAGTCCAGAAACACTTTAATTCTAGTAAATTGTCTTGTATTATCTCCTTGATTATTTCAGTAATTATTTTCTCTCTTACATTTCCCTTCTGTCTTTCAAGAACTCTGTCATTTGGATGTTAAACTTCCTATTTTTGCATTCTTTTTCTTTAGCTTTTCATCATTTTGTCTTTCTCAATCTGAGAAGGCTCTTTAACTTTATAGTTTAACCTTTCTACTGAGATTTTACTTTTATTATGACTTTAATATCCTAGGTCACTTTTTTGTACTTTGCACCAGTGGGTTAAATCAATCATCACAAACTCATCTCCCCTTAGCTTCCTTCTAAAGCTTTTTGTCTTTATGAATTTATCCCTTTCAAATAGGACCTTTATTTTCATTTTAATAGGATTTTGGAAGTAATTGGTTTAATTGTACATTGTTTTCTTGGAGCTGCCCCGGTAGCTTAGTAATAAAGAATCTGCCTGCAATGTAGGAGACTCAAGAGAGGCCCTGATTTGGGAAGATCCCCTGGAGGAGGACATGGCAACTCACTCCAGTATTCTTGCCTGGAAAATTCCATGGACCAAGGAGCCTGGAGGGCTACGGGGTCCATGGGGTGGCAAAGAGTTGGACATAACTGAAGCAACTAAGAACATATTGTTTTCTTATTTATTATATTTTGCTTGTGATTCTCTTAAGTAAAATTTATTTTAAAAATACATTGTAGCACATGTGTCTTTTAATATAATCTACCTCAAATGTTTTTGAGTTTAGCAAATGTATATATATGTACATGTATACATATATATGATGCGTAGTATCATATTTAGCAAAAAGAAATAGGACATTTGACAAACAGAAATAATTTAAGCCTTTGCTTAGGAAAATAATTCCAATATCAATAGAAAAAATATCTAAATGGGCTATAAGCTGAGCAGTTTTGCTTCAAGACAACTTTAAATAAGTAAAATAACTTGTGAGTAAAATCTCTCTATATATCACTAGAGAAAGAGACTGCCAAATATCTACCTCAATAAGAAATCTCCAACCATAACCAGGCACAGATATTTTAATACACTTCTGAAAAGTAGTATTCAAGTTTTCCTTTTAAAGAAACTCCTTGGCTTTTCATATAATATTTCACCAAATAACCCATTCATATGAATGGAAACCTCATTATGGTAGAGTCCTATGTAGCATAAATGATTATGTTCTAAAGAACTATGAAGTTTTGGTTGTATTCCAATTAAAACTCATCCTAGTGATGAATTATGTGAAATCTTTACTCTGAAGAATTTTGTGAAATCTTAGGTTGATTTTCTCCAGGATAAGACCAATTTGCAGACTTATTTTTTCCTACTTTGCATTCAGCACCCACTAAATGCCATGTGTATCTGTCTTCTATTCAGTCCCACCCTAAGGAAGAAAGTGAAAAACTGTAAGAGTAAACTGCAGGCAAATTGTTTTACGTTATACCTGGAAGCTTGTTATTGATGAAAACACACAATGACGTCATTGTTGTTGTTGTTCAGTCACTAAGTCGTGTCCGACTCGTTGCGACCCTATAGACTGTAACCCCCCAGACTCCATATATATGTCTCTTAATGTAAGTTTGCTTCTTGAGATGTTTATTTTCATTCTTGTAATCAAAGTTCATTATCTAATCATATACATTAATCTTAAGAACAAAATGTTTTTATTAACCCTTGGTGTACTATCTAAGCCCATGAGACCCAATTTTAGATTTGAGGTTCTTTTATTAATATCTCTTTTTTTCCAGAATAGACATGTCATAACTTTTAGTTTCTTTCCTTAGAAATCTCCAAAACTATGAATGCAATTATTATTTGAGTCCATTTGTTTTCTTTATAAATGTAGAATAAATTGTGAAATTTTAGTGTTTTTATTTTTTTCCAATACCTTAAATATTTTGCTATTTTACCTTCCTGAGAATTATGTCATTATTACTCATAATTATTCTCAACTACACTGAAAAGACAGAATAATTATGTCAGGGACGACTAATGAACTCATCCAGAAGGATGATGCAGAGCTGAAACGAAACACCACTATTGCATTGCCTTTTAGTTTTCTTGTTTTGCTGTCTAAGATATTGCATCATCTTTCAAGAAGGTAAAAAAAATGTCTAGAGACACCATCATTAAAATTTTTTTGTAGTGAACCCTGAATGTAATTGTGAATTTGAAATTTTTCACTCTGTCCATTAAAGCAGAAAGAACATTTAAAAAGGAGGACATGTCACCACTACTCAAGATGAATACAAAAAGGCATCATTAATGATAATCATAAAGTGGGTCACATACTCAAAAGATCAGAAAAAAAGATTAGATGCATTTGCTCAACTCAACAATCAATAAGCGAATAATGCATATCTAAAAACAAAAGGGAAATATTGTGTTTCTACCCAGTTTATCATCCAATACAAAGAATTTCAGCACAAAATAATTGTGTCAGACACCTGGAACAGCTCATTTTGCAAAAAGGATGTGTGGTATAATTGTCGCACCTTTTATGATGTCTGTGCACAAAAATTTACTTGATATGTTAAGTTCCTGAGTTGTCAAAAGCTGAAGCCAAGTGACCAGAGGAAATATAATGGGAACATATTGGATCAATCATTCAAATTCATATTTACAAATCTAAAATTGAATATATTTCTTGCAGTTTTGGAGGAAATGACTGAAGTTTTCTCTTCATCTTCTCACTTCATCTAAATTATTAGCCATCAAAAAATTAAATATTGTGTTTTAACAAGTATGTGCAAGAATAAGAAGCATTAACAATGCATTGAAATCTTGATTTATTTATTTACAAGACAAATATTTGAGCTCAATTTCATTCAAAGACCATTACCCTTGTAAAATACATACACACATACACACATACATATATACATATATATATTCAAAACCATAAAAAAGTAAAATAAAAATTTTGGTTTTCTATGCTCAACTTCTTAGAGTTTCTAATAAGGTTAATTTTCACTATCCCTTTATTGGACCAGAGGATTCCTCTTCCTGGTATTTTGAGTGATAGTACCTATTTGGTTGACGGCGTAAGATTCAATAACTAAGATGCAATTTTTGTTTATCAGAAATCACAGAGCAGCGATGTGAGGTACAACTGGGCTTGACAGTGAAGGGCCCTATCAAATCAGTGTATTTGAAACACGTGGTGCACAAATTTGAAAAACAGTCCATCTATCCCCACACTAGGAACTGGTCATTTTGTTTTGATCTCTGTTATTAATTTGCTTTTTGAGAACGAAGTCATTTAATCTCTCTAGTTTCCCCACTTTTTTCACCTATAAAATGAGGATTTATATTAGAATCTGTGGCTTGGAACTAGCAGGTTGAATTTTTTAAGCTGAAAGTGTTTTATTTGGGCAACAAATACTTAAAATGAGGGGGAAAAAAACTTTCTTTTTGCCACCATCCTCTATTATTTATATCTGATAAACTTCATTTATCTGTATTATTTACATGGCCTCTTAAGGCATTTCAATTTTATTTTTTTCAGTCTCTTCTATTTCAAATATTTTATACCTCAGTGTATAATTTCTGTCCTGACTTTAAAGAGTTTGTAACATAATTGAATCATAACTCATTGGCTACTGAAAAGAAATAATTAAAAGTACAGGTAAATAATTGGAAGAAATAAATGATTATTAGAAACAGAGAGGAACAGAACTATTAATAATTCTCTTATTAGCATAATTCTAGTCAAATCAATTAAAAAATGTATAGTATCAATTCTCAAGGTCTCAGCCAGGAAGAAAAGCATAAATAAACATTTTTTTTTTAAGTTTAACTATGGAACAAATGAAATTTTACACAAGGAAAACACATGAAGCTCGTATCTCTTAACATGGAAAAATAACTATATACTGATAATGTTAGGACAAACTTGCCGGAGATGTAAGATGTTAAATGATGCAAAATGTTAAATAAAAGGAAAACTAATCTCCAGTGAGTTGCATGACTTTCATAAGGAAGCTCAGATAAATTATCTTACTGATGGACACCTCTCATTTCACAAATTAGATATAATCCTGAAAGTTTGAATATCAATTGGCTTTTTATAATTTGGGCTTCCCTGATAGCACCGTTAGTAAAGAATCCACCTGCAATGCAGGAGACCCCCTGTTTGATTCCTGGGTTGGGAAGATCTGCTGGAGAAGGCATAGGCTACCCACTCCAGTATTCTCGGGCTTCCCTTGTGGCTCAGCTGGGAAAGAATCTGCCTGCAATGAGGGAGACCTGGGTTGGATCCCTGGGTTGGGAAGACCCCCTAGAGAAGGGAAAGGCTACTCACTCCAGTATTCTGGCCTAGAGAATTCCATGGACTGTAGAGTCTATGGGGTGGCAAAGAGTCAGACACAACTGAGTGACTTTCATTTTCACTCTCATAATTTGTACTTTCTTTTATCTTAAGTTATAGAACAGATCATGGGTTCCCAATATGGCACGGAACATTAATATAGAAGCATGACACTAGCCCTGTTCTTAGTCTCCAAAAGCCTAGACCCACATGGATGAGTGTGGGGAATACAGAGAATGTTCTAGCATCCCCTTGTGTGCACCATGTTGGTCTGGGTCTAGTTTGCCGACTCTAACAAAGGCCAACTGGAGTAAAGAAAGGCCAGGGCATGAGAAGCACCATTCAAAAGTCAAAAGCGATCATGGAAGGGCAGAGTAAGAGAAGAGAGAAATTCTGTAAATAACCAAAGTGGTAAAAAAAAAAAAAAAAAAAAAAGCAAACAAGCTCTGGCCAGTTTTACTAAAGAAAAATTGTGCATGATTTACTTTTCACCTGTCTGTCCTCACATGCTTCTGATGATATTATATTAGAATGCCCTGGATTGGTGAAGTCAATGTGCATATTCTGTAATATTTTGCACATGCTGTGCCCAATTTAATTTCACCATTACCATTGTAGTGATGACCAACATGGCATAATACTCTATTTCAGCTTCCTCAAGGTTGGGCAGTCCATGAGGAGACCAGTTTTGCCTTGCTTTGTCTGATCATTTTCAGAGTCTGCTTGTACCCCAGTGTATACTTTCCACTTTTCATGATGAGCAGGAGCCTAGGTTGATTGGCTCCAGTGACCTTTTCATTTTCACTGAGGCCATCAGCTTCCTGCTCTAGTGTGGGATGCCCTTGATCTAGAACACAGAGGACAAAACAGGAAGTTTAGGATCAAAGTTCCAAACAAAAAATTGTGAAATTGTGTAGAAGGAAAACATGACCTCTTCTAGACCCCCATATGTCTTTGATTTGTAAAAGCTGAAGGAAAGCCCTCGGTTCTTAACTCCATACCCACAAACCTCCGCAGTCTTCTAAAGTCGGCCTTGCTGTCGTCACCCATCTGACCACTTCCATAGAGGTCTGTCATTACCCTTCTTGCTCATGACTTATCGCTCCTAGAACAAATCCCTTGTTTCCTGCATTCCCCCAGCCTTTCATCCACACCACCTACATGGTGCTACTTGTCATGATGTTCTTCTTCTTACTTAAAACAGTGTATCTTATAGGTTAACCTCCTGGAAGGCAGGGACTCCTTGTCTCCACTGACCTCTTTGTCCACACACATAGCCTGGAAAGGACACATATAAACTGCCATCATATGGTTTAAACAAACGCAGGATGACTGACTCCAAGTGGCTTAGTACAGCAAGAAAATGGTGGCTGTAATGACTGACCACTCTGGTTTCTCTGTGCTTTTGAACCTCACCATGGCCATGGGACTTGTGCCTGAGAATTATGAATTAATGCTTTTCTCACATCAGCAGTTTTAAGAGTTGGGGTTTCTCAGCTTTAACAGTATCCTTCTGTATCCTGTTGTGATGCAAGAGCTGGAACTCCATTCCATTGTAGCTCATTGTCTCTGGTTTTAGGTCTTAGCAGCAGCTAATGCCATTCTTTGGTGTTCTTACAAATTTGTATCATAGGTACAATTGATCTGCTTATCAATTTTCCTAGTAAGCGCTTATTTATAAGACTCATCAGCTCACTTCCCAACATGGAATATAAGTCCTTGTCATAATCTTTCCTGAGCATAACTAAAGTACTGCACAAAGAATCGAGTCATATTTTTGAGTGATGCTGGCATCTTAACTATATTTTGCGTCATTTGGTAAAATCTTACTTATGTCGAATTGGTATGTTTCCAAGATAAAGCATACATTTGGGGGTTGGAGAGGAAGACATCTTACATTCATTCCACACTCTTCTGTTTTCCTTTGATTCAAACATTTGATTTTTCTTTGCATACACAGCACCAGTCACCATCAAAGCAGCAAGCCATTCAGCACCACAGTCCACACTCCAGCCTAGAAACCCACAGAACAACCACACAGGATCTCTTTGAAGTCGGCTTGAATACCACATGAGAGGAGGGTAGCAAAGTGTGAGTAATACACAACCTCTAGTCTTGCACACATTCTGAGTCGAGTGAGTATTTGTTAAAAGATCACATTCAGGTAATTTCTATGTCAGTGCAGTGGACACTTCGCTAGACATTAATGCAGCCTATCAAAAGGTAGAATAACACAGGGAAGAATTTGGCCACTGCTTCTGAACAAGCCCATGATGGTGGCCAGACAAAGGGGGTGCTGACATAACTGAAACAGCCATGGAGGGTTTGTATGTGTGTGTGTGTGTGTGTGTGTGTGCACATGTATGTATGCATGTGTTCACATGCATGGGTTGCAGGGGGAGTTCAGACAGGAAAGTTTTCTGAATGACCAATGGCCAAACCAACCTTTGTCTGAGAATTATTCCACCCTATTCATGGATCTTCCACAAGCATCTCCCTCAAGAAAGATGCCTCCCAGGGAGCCGGCCAGCTCAGAAGTGATCTCTCCCAGGGGGGTGGTACCAGGCCTTGGCAGCGAGGAACAGAGTTGATGTTACTTTGAAATACAAAACTTTGAAGGCACAATAAAATGTTCCCTTTAAAGTTCATTTGAAAGGCAAGTATAAATTTAGTGGTAGCAGGGCAGAGAAAAATCCCTAAAACAATAGTGTCATTTTTAAAATTTAAAATCCAAGCCTGTTCCATTTTATCTTCCACATTGATAAGGAAAAAGAGTCAGCACCCTGTTCACCAAGCCAAGCTTCCTACCACCACTCAACTACTGAGAAATGAGCACACCTATGGCACACGCGTGTGGAAACAGGCTTGGAACCCACAGGTGTGCTGCTCCTCCTGCAAAGACCACCTCGGACACCCAGATTCGACAGGGAGTCCAGTGCATGCATTTCATGGGACTTTCTCTTTGCTTTTTTTCCCCCAGTATTGAATGATGAAGAAGTATAGAATAAATAACCATACACTCACCATCTCCATTCTGCAATCAATCACTTCCTATATTTATTTTATCATAAGCCTAACTTCTATTTCTTCCCTAAACATCTAATGACCCATTTCATTTCTTTATATATGCATGTATTCATTCATTCATTTATTTTGCTTCATTTTAAAGTAAGTTTGGATGAGAACATTTGCTAGTTCAGGTGGCCAAAGGTTTTATTTGTACTTCATGCAATGAAAACAAACTGAACAAATTGCTATGGCATCTGTAATGAGAGGCATTCATGTGTGTTTCCATATTTTTCTGTCTTGTTCTGATGAAGATTGCTTTCCTAGGGAAAACTGAGAATAATAAAAGCGCTTTCTGTATCATTTTAATTCTTAAAACTATACATTTCAGCATAGGACATAGATACAACCATTTCTCTGACATATTAGCAACTGGGTGAGATGTGACTTGTATGTTTGTACCTTGAACTGTCATCTCTGACATAATTTTCATGTTCTAGATTCTTCACAGCTCAATCCAGAAATATATAGTTCTTACAATTTGATGTGATTTTAACTGATGTAGTAATCCTGGTTAATATTTTTGCAGAGCATAGGCTTCCCATTTGGTGTTAGAGTGAATGTTTCTTGCAGATTATCTCATTTAATCCACACATAACTCTACTGCCATTATAGCATTGAGATTTAAAGAGGTTAAATAAACCTGCCCAAGGATTTACAGTAAGTATGTGTCCAGCAGAGCAGGGAATCACACTGCCTTCATCATTGCAGTGCAAGCTCTTCACCACTGCACAGCACGTGCCTACCATGTCATGAATGTTATTTCCCTTTACTTGCATAGCAGACTTTTGAAAATGTAGGTAGAGTTCTTAAAAAGATGATACTATACAGACAATGCATTCAGTTCAGTTCGATCTCTCAGCTGTGTCCAACTCTTCGCGACCCTGCACACTGCAGCATGCCAGGCTTCCCTGTCCATCGCCAACTCCCGGAGCTTATTCAAACTCACGTCCATCGAGTCAGTGATGCCATCCAACCATCTCTTCTTCTGTCATCCCCTTCTCCTCCTGCCTTCAATCTTTTCTAATGAGTCAGTTTGCATCAGGTGGCCAAAGTATTAGAGCTTCAGCTTCAGCATCAGTCCTTCCAATGAATATTTAGGACTGATTTCTTTTCGGATTGACCTGTTTGATCTCCTGGCAGTCTAAGGGACTCTCAAGAGTCTTTTCCAACACCACAGTTCAAAAGCATCAATTCTTCAGCACTCAGCTTTCATGATGGTCCAACTCTCACATTTGTACATGACTACTGGAAAAACCATAGCTTTGACTAGATGGACCTGAGTTGGCAAAGTAATGTCTCTGTTTTTTAACATGCTGTCTAGGTTGGTCATAACTTGTCTTCCAAGGAGCAAGTGTCTTTTAATTTTATGGCTACAGTCACCATCTGCAGTGATTTGGGAGTCCAAGAAAATAAAGTCTGTCATTGTTTCCATTGTTTCCCAATCTACTTGCCATGAAGTAATGGGACCAGATGCCATGATCTTAGTTTTCTGAATGTTGAGTTTTAAGCCAACTTTTTCACTCTCCTCTTTCACTTTCATCAAGAGGCTCTTTAATTCATCTTTGCTTTCTGCCATAAGGGTGGTGCCATCTGCATATCTAAGGTTATTGATTTTTCTCCTGGCAATCTTGATTCCAGCTTGTGCTTCATCCAGCCTGGCATTTCACATGATGTACTCAACATATAAGATAAATAAGCAGGGTGACAATATACAGGCTTGACGTACTCCTTTCCCGATTTGGAACCAGTCCATTGTTCCATGTCCAGCTCTAACTGTTGCTTCTTGACCTGCATACAGGTTTCTCAAGAGGCAGGTCAGGTGGTCTGTTATTCCCATGTCTTGAAGATTTTTCTACAGTTTGTTGTGATTCACACAGTCAAAGGCCTTAGTGTAGTCAATGAAGCAGAAGTAGACGTTTTTTTTGGAATTTTCTTTTTCTATGATTCAATGGATATTGGCAATTTGATCTCTGGTTCCTCTGCCTTTTCTAAATCCAGCTTGATCTTCTGGAAGTTCTCGGTTCACGTACTGTTGAAGCCTAGCTTGGAGAATTTTGAGCATTACTTTGCTAGCATGTGAGATGAGTGCAATTGTGCAGTAGTTTGAACATTCTTTGGCATTGTGTTAATTATATACAAATAGAAAATATAAACAGGCATAAAGATATAGAAATATTTTTAATGTCTTGTTCTATTTCCTTAGAGTGAAAACACTCTAAAATGTTTTGAAGATAACATCGTTTATTGAGACATGATAATAGCTGTGCTGTGCTTAGTCGCTAAGTTGTGTCAGACTCTTTGCAGCCACATGGATTGTAGCCTGTCAGGCTCCTCTGTCCATGAGATTTTCCCAGGCAAGAATACTGGAGTGGGTTGTAATCTCCTTCTACAAGGTCTGTTCCTAACTGAGGGATCAAACCCGTGTCTCCTGTGCTTTCTGCATTGGCAGGAAGATTCTTTACCATTGAGCCACCTAGGAAGCCCCACATGGTAATAGTGAAATAGTTGAATAATAGTTTTGAATACATGATGGTAAAATTTATGTCTACTTGACTGCACTAAGGGATGCCAGAGAGCTGAGAAAACATTATTTCTTGGTGTGTCTGGGAGGGTGCTTTAGAAAGAGAGTAGAATTTGAGTCTGAGAGCTGCGTAAAGAAGCTTGCCTTTAATGGCCTGAGTGGAATAAAAGGCACAGGGAGGACAAATTTGTTTTTCACTTGAGTCCAGACATTCATCATCTCCTGCCCAAGGTATCAGCACTCCGGCTTTCTGAGGCTTCGGACTCACACTGGCCTTCTGTTTCTCCAGCTTGCAGACAGCAGAGGGTGCGACTTCTTGGCCTGTTTCTATGCTACATATGTATCTCTCTCTCATCTATTGGTTCTGTTTTTCTGGGGAAACTTGACTAGCACACACACAGTGTAGCCAAGTCTAATCTAAGTGTCTTACATAAAAGGAGTGTTGACATATTTAATCCCCCTGGGGATCCTCTGAAGTTGTTCTTGTTCCTGTTCAGTCGCTCAGTCGTGTCTGACTCTGCGACTCCACGGACCGCAGCATGCCAGGCTTTGCTATCCTTCACCATCTCCAGGAGTTTGCTCAAATTTATGTCATTGAGTTGGTGAATGTCATCCAACCATCTCATCCTCTATCGTCCCCTTCTCCTCCCGCCTTCAATCATTCCCAGCATCAGGGTCTTTTCAAATGAGTCAGTTCTTCACATCAGGTGGCCAAAGGATTGGAGCTTCAGCTTCAGCATCATTCCTTCCAATGAACATTCAGGGTTGATTTCCTTTAGGACTGGTAATTCCCTATCTTACAAATAAGGACCCCAAGGTAGGGAGACATTAGGTAACTTATCCAGGATCACCCAAAGAGTGACTTGTGGAGCCGGGATTTTCCCACACTCCAGAGCTCATTCTAATAATCCCAACATGATGCAGGATTTTCACACCACCATCTGGGGTACACAAGCTGTGTTTCTATAGTTTAGTTGATCTTTATCTTTGGATAGGTTACTCATTTCCAGTTTTCAGTATCACAAACATTTGTTTGCACAGATCTCTGTTTTCTTGCCTATTTTCTTCAACAAATTTATAAGAGATTGAGCAGCTTGAGCAGAGTATCTTTTTGGTTGTCCACATCTGCTCCCATAAACTTCAGAGAAAACAATGAGATTGACCTTCCCACAAACAAGGCTGAAGAGTGTCCCTCTTCTGCTAAACTTCTCTATCACTGCTTATCATAATTTACTTTTGTCAACTTAGCAAGTGATGCATTGTCTTTTTTTTTTTTTCCTGTTGGGGTGTAATTGCTTTACAATGTTGTGTTGGTTTCTGCTGTAGGATGAAGTGACTTGGCCATATGTATACATATACCCCCTCCCTTTTGGACCGCCCTCCCATCCCGCCCCCATCCCACTCATTTAGCTCATCACAGAGCACCGAGCTAAGCCCCCCATGCTAAACTGCAGCTTCCCACTAGTTATCTATTATTAGACACAATAATGTATATATATGTCATTTCTACTCTTTCAGCTTGTCCCACCCCTCTTCCCCATCTATATCCACATAGCTGTTCTCTATGTCTGCATCTCTATTCCTTCCCTGCAAATAGGTTCACATGTACCATTTTTCTGGATCCCAGAAATATGCAGTAATACACAATATTTGTTTTTCTTTCTGACTTATTTCACTCTGTATGACAGACTCTAGATCCATCCACATCTCTACAAATGACTCAATTTGGTCCTTAATTTGTACTGTCATTTACATTTTCTTGAGAACTAGCAAAGTTTTGTCACAGTTTGATGGCCACTTTAGATCTTGTGCTATTCATGCTCATCACACTGTAGGTGTTTTTTCTTAGCATTCACGTTACTTGCTACTGATTTAATAATAATAAATCAGTGGAATTTGATCTATATTTTATATCTTTGATTGGATATAATGATATATATAATAATGTAGAAGCTCATTGTTTTAAGGTTATTGAGCCTTTGATGGTTGCGTACAGTGCAAGGTGTGCATTCCTTGCCTTCTAATCTTTTTTCTTCAACAGTACATGAACTGTGAACTTCCAGATGTTCAAGGCGGTTTTAGAAAATGCAGAGGAATCAGGGATCAAATTGCCAACATCTGTTGGGTCATATAAAAAGAAAGAGAATTCCAGAAAAATATCTATTTCTGCTTATTGACTACACTAAAGCCTTTGACTGTGGGGGTCACCACAAACTGTGGAAAATTCTTCAAGAGATGGGATTACCAGACCACCCGACCTGCCTCCTGAGAAATCTGTATGCAGGTCAAGAAACAACAGATAGAACTGGACATGGAACAATAAACTGGTTCCAAACTGGGAAAGGAGTACGTCAAGGCTGTATATTGTCACCCTGCTTATTTAACTTACATGCAGAGTACATCATGTGAAATTCCAGGCTAGATGAAGCACAAGCTGGAATCAAGATTGCCGGGAGAAATATCAATAACCTCAGACAGGCGAATGACACCACCCTTATGGAAGAAAGTGAAGAACTAAAGAACCTCTTGATGAAAGTGAAAGAGGAGATGGAAAAAGTTGGCTTAAAGCTCAATATTCAGAAAACTAAGATCATGGCATCCGGTCCCATCACTTCATGGCAAATAGATGGGGAAACAGTGGAAACAATGACAGACTTTATATTTTTGGGTTCCAAAGTCACTGAAGATGGTGACTGCAGCCATGAAATTGAAAGATGCTTACTCCTTGGAAGAAAAGTTATGACCAACCTAGATAGCATATTAAAAAGCAGAGACATTACTTTGCCAACAAAGGTCCGTCTAGTCAAGGCTATGATTTTTCCAGTAGTCATGTATGGATGTGAGAGTTGGACTGTAAAGAAAGCTGAGTGCTGAAGAATTGATGCTTTTGAACTGTGGTGTTGGAAAAGACTCTTGAGAGTCCCTTGGACTGCAAGGAGAACCAACCAGTTCATCCTAAAGGAAATCAGTCCTGAATATTCACTGGAAGGACTGATATTGAAGCTGAAACGCCAATATTTTGGCCACCTGGTGCAAAGAGCTGACTCGTTTGAATAGACTCTGGTGCTGGGAAAGATTGAGGGCAGGAGAAGGGGACGACAGAGGATGAGATGGTTGGATGACATCCCCGACTCAATGGATATGGGTTTGGGTGAATTCCAGGGGTTGGTGATGGACAGGGAGGCCTGGTTTGCTGCAATCCCTGGGGTCGCAAAGAATCGGACATGACTTAGCCACTGAACTGAACTGAACTGATCTTTGAATGATACAGCATGTGAAGCTGATAATCTATAAGAGAAATGTAGACATCTAAGTGTCATCAGCTATGGGTCAGGTTCGAGCTCTGACGCTTTCTGTGTGCCTTTGGACAAGTCACGGCAGCACCTACCCTGGGCTGTCAGCCATCCTGACAGCGCCTCTCAGTTCTGATTTCACCCCGTAGATATCCCAGGCTTCCTGAGAAAGTGACAGCTCTTCAGAGTTGGGCATTTCACACTCACCAAACCTTCCCAAGCCCCATCTCCCTGCTATGTCTGATTCCTTCCCTGGCTTATTAGCTTCTTAAAGGAAAAAAATCATGTCTGGGTCACTTCTATCGCTTTTCCATTCCCTGCTTTAAGCTCGTCACAGGTAAATCTGAACAAGAGTCTTAATCGTTGTTTCTTTGAAGAATGCTCAGGTAGGTTCTGCTGCTTAAATAAATAAACACCCAAAAACAAGCACTTTAGCAAACTGCTTTAACAAATGGATTGATTTGCTCCCTCCCATCTTCTTTATTATTATTAAATTTTGATTTCTGCAATCTGCATCTTTTTCCTCTGGAGTATTTTAATTAGATAGTAGAATTTAAAAATAGGGTCTCCCGTATATTAAGAAAGTTTCAGTGGTGTTTATGTGGGACAGCTGGTAGATCTCTGATTTGAGAGGTTTTTTTTAATTTTTTTATTCTGTCATCTGAACTTTGCTTTGGTAATGCTGCAAATTAGCAGCTATTCATTCTTTAATGAACAAGGGTTCATGTAAATTCCAACTATGAATAGGCAATCAGGATTTCTTTGGGTATAATGGGTTATTTACCAGGCTTCCATTTCAATTTTGAACTCTTTGCTTCTTTAAACACCATCCTATATAATTTAGCAGCCTTCTAATTATGTATGTGTATATTTACTATATAGATACTGCCTTTGTGCCTATATGTGCTCCAAATTGCTTTATTAAAATAATGGCAAAATCTCACTCCACCTGAAGTGGATGTACAATATTGAATTCAATGAACATTAGTTGTGCAAAGCTTTGACGGAATTGTGGAGATGTTGGGAGCAGACATTTGGAATGGTTTTCCCAGGAACCTCAGCACCACAGCTACAATGAAAAATGGCGAAGCTCAGATGCTTGCCATTTTAGACATTTCATAATTTATTTTCCAGAAAGTTTTACTTCAAAAATAATCTTCAGCTGTGGGAAAGATGATCTATCTCTGGATGTTTTCTTTTCCATTTTCTAGTATGTTTTAGACCCATCAAATTCTGAAGTTTACCAAGACCCAAGACTACTGGCCTGAATTTGGTTTCAGAGTCTGAATGGTAGATGGAAGACCTAGAGTAATTCAGGATTAAGAACAAATGTAATGATTTTTTTTTTTCATTTATTTTTATTAGTTGGAGGCTAATTACTTAACAATATTGTAGTGGGTTTTGTCATACATTGACATGAATCAGCCATGGATTTACATGTATTCCCCATCCTGATCCCCCCTCCTACCTCCCTCTCCACCCGATCCCTCTGGGTCTTCCCAGTGTACCAGGCCCGAGCACTTGTCTCGTGCATCCAGCCTGGGCTGGTGATCTGCTTCACCCTAGATAATATACATGTTTTGATGCTGTTCTCTCGAAACATCCCACCCTCGGCTTCTCCCACAGAGTCCAGAAGTCTGTTCTGTACATCTGTGTCTCTTAATATGTAATGTAATGATTTTCTCACTTCTTCCCCTCTCCTTTCCATCCCATCTCTCCTCAATCTAACCCTAAATAACCTATTTATAGCATAATAACCCTATTTATGCATTTCGACATGGTTTTTCCAGTAGTCATGTACAGATGTGAATGTTGGGCCATAAAAAAAAGTTGAGTGCCTAAGAATTGATGTGTTTGAATTGTGGTGCTGGAGAAGACTCTTGAGAGTCCTTTGGACTGCAAAGATATCAAACTAGTCAATCCTAAAGGAAATCAACCCTGAATATTCATTGGAAAAACTGATGCTAAAGCCAAAGCTCCAATACTTTGGCCACCTGATGTGAAGAACTGACTCATTAGAAAAGGCCCTGATTCTGGGAACAATGAGGGCAGAGGGCAGGAGAAGAAGGGGGCTACAAAGGAGGAGATGGTTAAATAGCCTCACCAACTCAACGGACATGAATTTGAGCAAACTCCAGGAGATAGTAGAGAACAGAGGAGCCTGGAGTGCTGCAGTCCATGGGGTTGCAAAGAGTCAGACACAAATGAGCAACTGAACAATGATACGTATTATGTACAGTTGGAGAGATATGATTTGGAAACCAGTTATCATTCTCAAAGCTGAAATTTGTATCTTGTGTTATAATTGTGACTCAGCATATTCACCTGTGAAATTGCACAGAGTCCATTAGAGCCCAGCTGAGTGCAGCTCCTCCTGCAAGGTCCCCAGCTGCTGACAAGACACTCAAACCACCAGAAAGTGCAGCGTGAACACTCTCATACAGAAGCCATGGTCCTGGCATTCTCCCAAGGTGAAGGTCACTGACTTTGCTCCTTCTGGCCTCATCATGTAGTTTCTAGGGTGACACAAAGGATCCAAAAAGTGTTTATTTTTAACAGAATTGATAGCACGCCAGCAACTTTAGCTTCTTTACATAAATCTGTATGTGTTATTGTTGTTCAGCTGTTCAGTCTTGTCTGGCTCTTTGGGAACCAACGGACTGCAGCATGCCAGGCTTCCCTGTCCTTCACTGTCTCCTGGAGTTTGCCCAAACTCATGTCCATTGAGTCAATGATGCCATCCAACCATCTTATCCTGTTGCCCTCTTCTCCTCCTGCCTTCAATATTTGTTGTAAACTAATACTAAATGACTAAATGACAGGCTAGTTTAAAGAGCGCCTATGCCAATCCACTCTCTGCTCCCTCCACTCAAAGCTTTCTTTGGATGTGCAAAGTTAACAGAGATCCCCATGGCCATTAAGAAGGAAAGGGCTTCCTCCTTTCTCCCTGACAGAAGCCCCATTGCAACCCTGCTGTCCTTAGCGCAGGGCACTGCTAGCGTGGATTCTACTTTCCAGGCAGGTGGAGGGTCTTCCCTTTTTATTTTTTAAATTTTTTTTTGTATTTTTTTGGGGGGCCACCCAGTGACTCAACCATGGCTGTATCTGTACTCGAACAGCCGGGGCATCTTTGTGCTGCAAAATGGACCAGCTGCCTCCTCCTGCTACCCTTCCAGGGTGCTCAGAGAGGGCCCTGGTCTTCAGCGGTGGTGGAAAAGCAAGGGGCTGCTCAATTCTTTGGAGCAGGCTGTGTACTTCGAATCCCACTGCTGCTTCTATTCCTGGAAAGCAAATCTAAACACAGCACTTTCTTACTGGGACGGGGAGAGCCTCGTGACACTCCCCTGAAAGACCCTTGGGCTCAGCAGCGGGTTACAGAGACATTCAGGAGAGATCCAGGTCTGTGTCACCAGCCTATGCCAACTCTCCCTGTGGTCACCCAAGCCCTGGTCATGCGGCCCAATGGCCCTTCTGCCAGCGGCCGTGGGTCCCCTCTGCTCTGCATCACCTTTTCTTTGGCTAATGTGTTCTTACAGGGAAGCATTGAAACCCTACCATTCCCCCAAGCAGCTGTCTGGGTCCCTTGCCTTCACCTCTGTGCTCAGTTGGCACCCAACTACCCCGATCCCTGCAGTAGCCTACAAATGGGAATTGGCTGGGGTTGACCAGAAGCCCCCTCTGGACTGCCGGCAGGTTTGTGGGGAGCCCTGTGATTTTCTTGCACTTCTTACCAATCACGGGTGTGCATCAGTACTAGCTTCCTGTGATGTCTCTATGCGGTGAGGCTAGAAACTTTCTAAGGGATCCCTTGCAGCCCCAGCCTGGCACCAACACAGTACCCTCCAGCCAGAGCCCACAAGCCCGCTGAGGCTGCCTTCACAGCCCGGCCTGACACCCGATCTGGGCCCAGTGACTCAGCCTTTCTGATGTCATGTCTGTCCACTTGGGGCGCCTGCTGGCCTGACCACCCCACCAGGGAGAAAGGAAGCCAGGAGGAGGCCATGACCTGAGGCCGACCCCCCCCCCCCAGAGACGCCAGCCAGGGGAGCTGCCAGCCTTTGAGGCTCCAGGGGGGACCCACGCTCACTGGGATTAGTCAATTAGGTAAATATTACTCCTGGGTCATCTGGAAAGAAAATAACAAACAACGTGTTCTGCAAATGGAAAAGCTGGTCCCGCCAGCGACTGAGCCAGGTGGGTCTCTGCCGGGCAGGCTCTCAATCAGAGGGGGTCATTAATATGCTAAAGATGCCGCAGCCAATCGGCTCCCATGGCGACCGCGTGCAGCCTTCATGAATAATCCATGTAGCACCTGGAAGCATGAAATTTTCAGAGGCAGCCCAGTCTGGGGCTGGGGGTGTGAGGAAGGGAGTCCCAGACACGCCTGGCCTGGGAGGAGCCGGGAGGAAAAGAGGGTTGCAGCTGGGGCTGTGCCCCAGAGGCCAGGATGGACTTGCTGGGCAGAGGATCAGGAAATAAGACTGCGGCACATCAGTCTCTGTTACAAATAAGAAGCAGAAGATGGAATTCCTGTCAAGCCTGGTTCTCTAACAGGGGGAAGGAGATGGCCCTCACCAGCTACCTCTAAGTACCAACTGCCCTCCATCACCACACCACACTCTTCATCCTGTGAGACAACAGGATTCTGAATCAGCCCCTCTTAGACAGCAGAAAACCAGCTATATAACCTGTTAAGAGTTGGGGCAGAGACACCGAACCCCCTCGGCCGCTGAGATTTTCCTTCCTCCCTTGTTGAACTTCTCTGAACCTCTGCTTCACCTTTTATAAAGTATGTAGCAGCTACCTACCCACTAAGCGGTGAGAATCAGACAGGATCTAATATAATTACTGACTGGGCACATTTTTTCAACATTAGGTAGGTCTCCTTTATCTTCCCATCTGTGACTCACAAAGTCTGCCCTGCTTGCCAATTAAGCTCACCTCCCTCTTCCAAGAGGAAATTCTTTTCTTAATCAGAATTTTATTCCAGACCCAGACTGTTTATTGAGCAATCAGGTATGAAGGCTTTTAGGTGATTTAAAAGTAGGAGGTGGTTGCTTCCAAGAGTTAAAATATGAGTCTTTCACAAGTTGGAGTCTATTTATCACATGAATGCATATTGTTATTTAAGTGCTTTGAGCTTTTATCTTCAGGTGGTGATTTAAAGCACTCTCTAATTTACTCCCTTATGACAACAGAACCCCTTTGCTTTAATGATTCATTTGTTTTCTTCTTTGTTCCATTTGAATTGATGTATTTTGATACTTCCTAACATCTTTTGTTTACCTACTTCAGATTTTATAAACACAAGTCACACAAGTTATTCCATAGATAGGCTTCAGTCAATTTCCAAAGGAATTTTGGTTTTGCATAGGACATCTCCCTCGACCCTTTTTGTATTTTCTTTTAATGACTAGGAGGCTGTTTCAGAAATATTAAACTGAGGCACAAAATTATTTACAGTAGGCTAGTTTCATAAGGAATGCAGTCTGTTCAAATACCAAGTACAACCCACCTCCTAAAGTAAATGAAAATAAAAGCAAAAATAAACAAATGAGGCCTAATTAAACTTTTGCACAGCAAAGACAACCATAAACAAGATGAAAAGATAACTCTCAGAATGAGAGAAAATATTTGCAAATGAAGCAACGGACAAGGGATTAATCTCCAAAATATACAAACAGCTCCTGAAGCTCAATATAAAAAATAACAAACAACCCAATCAAAAAACAATCAGAAGACATAAATGTAATTTCTCCGAAGAAGACATATAGATGGCCGACAAACACATGAAAAGATGCTCAATATCACTAATTATTAAAGAAATGCAAATTAAAACTACAATGAGATATCACCTCACACTGATCAGAATGGCCATCATCAAAAAACCTACCAACAAATGCTGGAGAGGGTATGGGGAAAAGAGAACCCTCTTACATGGTTGGTGGGAATGTAAATTGATACAGCCAAATACAAATATTAAAAGAAAAATTGCCTGCATGTGGGTGGGGGCCTAGGGTAGCACTGGGTATGAGGATGGGGGCATTTTGGCTTGGAAATGCCCAAGGTTGAGTTTTTGGTTCATTGCTACCTACTATGCTTTCCCTCAATTTCTTCAGCAATTTCTCCCCAGATTTAGGAAGATATCATGGTCCTGTAAGAGCTCTCTAGACTACTTCTCTCATCCCTGCAAGGAGGACTGTCCTTGCCTTTACTCCTTGCCAGGTCAGCCTCCTGTATATCCCCTCACCCTCAGCAAGCCTGACTGCTTTAGGACCCCCAGTGAGAAGATTATTCAAGGCATGGGCTTCCCGCTCTGTCCCTCCCCAACTTCCTTGGAGGTCAGTGCAGGTCACCAGGAAGCGAAGTGACTTCAGCTGGGGTATTCACCTGTGCTCTCCAGGGTCCCTTGTGGCTGGCAGGGTCTTGACAACCTCAGGTGACTCAGCAGTGTCTATAGGCCATGGGGGAATTTGCTGATGGCCATGTTTCTCTGTGCTGTACCTTTTCAGGAGCCTCGGGGCAGGTGGGGCAGCATTGTTCAGAGACCTTAGATCAGGCCTGTATCCCTGTGGACTTTTACAAGAAATGGTGCTGTTGACAATCATAGTCATATTTTTAAATGTAAAGAGACTATGTGCTTAATAGGGCTTCCCTCGTGGCTCAGCAGTAAAGAATCCACTTGTGATATAGGAAATGTGAGTTCCATCCCTGGATCGGAGCGATCCCCTGGAGAAGGAAATGGCAACCCACTCCAGTATGCTTGCCTGGGAAATCCCATGGACAGAGGAGCCTGGTGAGCTACAGTCTATAGGGTCACAAGAGTTGGACGTGACTTAGTGACTAAACCACCATCATCACGAACTTAATTCAAGAAGGCGAAAACTAGCCACAAAGTTTCTACCACCTGGAAGAAAGAAAACTTTTTTTTTTAGGTATACTTTTTTTTTAACTGAAAATGTGTTTGGTATCTAAATGAGTTGAAAAGTTATGTACGTGCAAATCTGGACATGAATGTTTATAGTGGTTTTATTTATAATGGTCAAAGCTTGGAAGCAGCCAAGATGCCTTCACTAGATCAATGAATAAATAAATTCATTCAGACAATGGAATATTATTCAGTAATAAAAAGAAATGAGCTATCAAGTCAGGCAAAGATGTGGATAAACATAAATGTGTATTGTCAAGACAAGAAAAGCCATTCGGAAAAGATCACACATTGTATGACTTCAATCGCATGACATCCTGGAAAAGGCAAAACTGTGGAGATGGTAAAAAGATCAGTGGTTTCCAGGAGTTTAGGAGTGGAGGGGAAGAGAGGAATGGAGAAGTGAGATGAAAGGGATTTTTAGATGAGTTAAACACTTTTAAATGACATTATAAACATGGACACAGGGCTTTATGTACTTGTCAAAACCTATAGATTACACACCACAAAGAGTAAACCCTAATGTAATCTATCAACTGCAGTTAATAATCTTTGGCTTATCAATTATAATAAATGTGCCATCTCAGTGTAAGATAGGAGTAGGGGAAACTGTAAGTGTGTGGGGGTGGAGAAAAGGGAGTATATGGGAACTCTGCATTTTCTGCCTAATTTTTATATAAAACTCAAGCTTTTCTAAGAAATAAGGTTATTAATTTAAATTAAAAAATACATATTTGGGAGAATTCCCTGGATATACAGTGGTTAGGATTCTGTGCTTCTGCTGCTGGGCCAAAAAAGAAATACATATTTATTTGTAAACCTTGAGTTGACCTCAGTGCAAACCAGACTGGAGAATAAATTATTAGAAACACAGAAAATATCAGTTTGGAGCTAGAAATTTTCAATTTTTTTATCGTTTTTAACATGTGTGTGTTAGTCACTCAGTCATTCCCGACTCTTTGTGACCCCATGGACTGTAGCTTGCCAACTCCTCTGTCCACGGGATTCTCCAGGCAAGAATACTGGAGTGGGTTGCCATTCCCTTCTCCAGGGGATCTTCCCAACCCAGAGTTTGAACCCAGGTCTCCTGTATCACAGTCAGATTCTTTACTCTCTCGGCCACCAGGGAAGCATTTTAACATAAACACTTTTCAAAATGACAAAAGGAAGACAAATCTCAGTATTGTCTTCACAAGATAGTTTTATCTTTTACAAGATGCATCAGACCACATTGAATTTCAACTAGGTACCATGGAAATAGTCCTCAAAATCCATCAGACAAATGAAAGACAATTTCAGACATCATTAAATGATACTTTGGAGGAAGATTTGAATGTTCTGAAAAGTCTAGAACTGCTTTTACAAGAAGCTGAAGGATGGGAAAGAGGAGTGAATGAAGTTATTATACTGAAGAAAATACAAAACTCTCAAGAAATACTGTCTTTGGATGGATACTTGCACACAAAAAAAAAGTAGGGGGAGGGGAAAGTTTGAGCCACTGTTCTTGGAAAAGACTAAATGGATGGTGGGAACTTGAAAGTAGATGTAATCAATGGTCCTGAAAAAGGAGACCTCCTAGAAGATGAATCAAAGGAATTCCAAAGAAACTGATTGATGTGACTGAATTAAATATTTATTTTAAAACTTTTAAAGAGGAAAGAAACCAAATGTATACTAAATTAGCTGAAGAAGATGAAATAAGCAATGCACTTAAAGATCACATGAAAAATCTCCAAATTGAGAAAGATTCATTGTAGGAAAAAAAAAAAAAAACAAAAACACCAAAAAACAGAAAAGTAGAAGCAACTGGAAATTCCAGTTATCACAGAAATTCATTAAGAACAAAAAATGAATTTTCACCAACTATCCCATTTAGACAGATTTTTTATGTTGTGAAGATAAAGGAAAAGTTTTCCAGAGCAGATTGTATGCGAAGATCTGTATATCCATGAAATATGTCAAAGTTCACTCAGCATGCTTGAAGTCACCAGTGGCTGTTACTGAAGCCAGCTTGCTTCCCATGAAAGAGATGCTTAGGAAAATGGATTGGGAGTGGTGCTGACTGAGAGGTATCTGTTGTGGTAGTTCAGTCGCTAAGTCATGTCCACTCTCTGCTACCCCATAGACTGCAGGACATCAGGCTCCTCTGTCCTCTGCTATCTCCTGAAGTTTGCTCAAACTCATGTCCGTTGAGTGAGTGATGCCATCCACCATCTCATCCTTTGTTTCCCCGTCTCCTCCTGCCCTCAATCTTGCCCAGCATCAGTCTTTTCCACTGAGTTAACTTTTTGCAACAGGTGGCCAAAGTTTTGGAGTTTCAGCTTCATCATCAGTACTTCCATGGAAAATTCAGGGTTTATTTCCTTTAGATTGACTGATTTGATCCCCTTGCTATATAAGACTCTCAAGAGTCTTCTCCAACACCATAATTCAAAAGCATCAATTCTTCAGGGCTCAGTCTTCTTTATGGTCCAACTCTCACATCCCTACATGACTACTGGAAAAATTAGCATGAAAGAGGAGAGTGAAAAAGTTGGCTTAAAGCTCAACATACAGAAAACAAAGATCGTGGCATCCAGTCCCATCACTTCATGGCAAATAGATGGAGAAACAGTGGAAACAGTGCCTGACTTTATTTTTTGGGGCTCCAAAATTACTGCAGATGGTGATTGCAGCCATGAAATTAAAAGACGCTTACTCCTTGGAAGGAAAGTTATGACCAACCTAGACAGCATATTAAAAAGCAGAGACATTACTTTGCCAACAAAGGTCCGTCTAGTCAAGGCTATGGTTTTTCCAATAGTCATGTATGGATGTGAGAGTTGGACTGTAAAGAAAGCTGAGCGCCGAAGAATTGATGCTTTTGAACTGTGGTGTTGGAGAAGACTCTTGAGAGTCCCTTGGACAGCAAGGAGATCCAACCAGTCCATCCTAGAGGAAATCAGTCCTGGGTGTTCACTGAAGGACTGATGTTGAAGCTGAAACTCCAATACTTCGGCCACCTGATGCAAAGAGCTGACTCATTAGAAGAGATCCTGATGTTGGGAAAGATTGAGGGCAGGAGAAGGGGACGACAGAGGATGAGATGGTTGGATGGCATCACCGACTCAGTGGACATGAGTTTGGGTAGACTCCAGGAGTTGGTGATGGGCAGGGAGTCCTGGCGTGCTGCAGTTCTTGGGGTCACAAAGAGTTGGACAGAACTGAACGACTGAACTGCCTGACTGATACTTGATATTATAAATCGGGTGTTTAGCAGAAGCCGAGAGACCACCCCGGAGCCCTCAGGTTGACCAGATTCTAGAGAAGGAGGGCATCTCTGTGACTGGTCCCGATCCAGTGTCCTGCTCCCAGTGTGGATCAGGCACCCCGCAACCTCCGTCAGGAGCTGATGCATCAACTCCTCTGTGGGACTGAAAGAGAGCTCTTCTGCTGTTCCTGGCGATGGATGGGATTGGCGCCTTCTTTCAGTTAAGCCTGCCCTTCTGAACAGGGTGCCACTGGCCTAGGCTCTGACCCTTCACTCACCCCCTTGTCAGATGAGCCCGAGGACTCCCAGGGAAGAGCCCCTGAGAGGAGGACCCCAGCCCAGTGCTGCCAGCCCTGCCTCAGAATAAACAGCCCACAGTGAGCATTCAAAAGTGACTGATTCTTGCCGTATTCAAGGAGGCACTCACCTCTTCCTCACCCTTTCCTTCTGGCCCTCAGCACCCAGTGGTGAGGCAATGATGCCAGACTGAGCCCCTTGGGAAAAGATGGATGACTGTCTTCCACTGAAAAGCTAATAAATGTCCATTAAAGCCCGTGCTGTTCTAAATGAAAATAATAATAATAATAATAATAATAAATCCACCCCCTTATTCCAGAAAGCAGGTTGAAGGCTAACGTCTTTGGGTAGCTGTTCTCCGAGGATGTCTCATGGCTCAGAACATCTTCCACTGGTCAGATGAACTGTCTCTACACCTTAAAAACAGGTGAGTCATCTTCATTTTGATCCCACATGCCAAGGAAATTATTTCTGAAGATTCAAAACCAGGACAAAGTACTTTCTTCCTCTACTAAATAATTTGATATTTTTCTTTCTGCTTTATTGCTATTAAGTGATTATACAACAGCATAAATGGAAATTTGACAGGATTATAGTTATTAAATAGTGTTTTATAGATTATCTAAATGTGACTCATCAGTTAATTTTTTCAGTTTAGCTTTTTCTTAGTAGCATCATTATAGTATTTGTATTGCTAACAGTCCACAGATAATCTGGAAACACAACAATTTTTTTTTTTAAAGTTTCTTTGTTCTTGTAAGATAATTTTGTTTTTTTCTGTTTCCCTCTGTTTAATTTTATTGTGCATGCATGCTACATCACTTCAGTTGTGTCCGACTCTGTGTGCCCTTATGGACTGTAGCCCACCAGGCTCCTCTGTCCATGGGATCTCCAGGCAAGAATACTAGAGTGGGTTTCCACATCTTCTTCCAAGGGATCTTTCTGACTCAGGGATCAAACCCATGTCTCTTAAGTCTCTTGCATTGGCAGGCAGATTTTTTTACCACTAGGGCCACCAGGGAAGCCCCATTTAATATTATTGCTATTATTTAAATAATTATACAATACTTCAAATGGACTTGACAAGATTATAGAGTTGTGCTTTTATAAAAGCTCATTTTGTAAGTGTATTAGGAAAATGGTTTCACCTTATTTTATCTCCAGAGAATGTACATGTACCACTTTTGTAATTGCTATTTAACAATATCTCTATTGATCTAGAAAACAGTAATATTATTCTTCTCTTAAAGTAGTTTAAAATTTTCTTTCATTTGGTTTCATTGTAGATAAGCAATAACATAATAACTCAGATGGAAACTCTATAGAATTATAATTCTTAGGATAGTACTTTACACTTTTATCTCCTTTAAACATGAATTTTGTGAGCAAATTATTTCCTTTTCCCCAATCTCATGCTAATGTAAAGCATTTCAGTTTTGCTGTTTACAGTCCTCCAAACAATGGCAGCAGTAAGAATTTGACAGGAGAGTTTCACAGTTAGAGAGATTTGAAACTCAGAGATTATTTCTGCATACCAAAACCTACATCTTCTCTGGTTATATGACTAATATATTTAGTTTTACAAATTTGTGTTTTAAAAATACCTTGGGGAACACGTCACGTGTCTAAATGTCCTTTGCTTCAATGATCATTGTGTCTTGTAGCTTTTAGAGATTCTGAGAAGTGGCCAGCTTTGCCCGTGTAACCCAGATCTGGGAAGGAATTAGGCATTCACAGTGGGAGCAATGCTATGTCTCAGATTATTTCTTATGACACCTTTCTCTGGCTCCATAACATGTATCAGTGTCCCCAGGGGCCAGTGTTTCATGGAGCACATTTAAGGAAAAGAGTTGCAGGTATGGTGGAATCATTGGGGTGTTTAACAGGGAATCTGAACTCAATTTACTATTTGAAGCCACACATGACCACACTCTCCTGGATCTAATCTCAACGGGGTTTCTGCTGAGAGGAAACCTTAATTTGCATTGAAAAAGTCCCAGTTTATGGATCAGTTTGTGTCTGACTCTTTGTCAGTTTGTGTCTGACTCTTTGCAGCCCCATAGACTGTGGCATGCCAGGCTTCCCCGTCCTTCACTGTCTCCCAGAGTTTGCCCAGGTTCATGTCCATTCATTCAGTCGGTGATGCCGTCCAATCATCTCACTCTCTTCTGCCTTCTTCTCCTTTTGCCCTCAATCTTTCCCAACATCAGGGTCTTGAATTAGGTTTATTCTAAGAAAAAAATACTATTATTATGTAAATTATTTTATGCTATTTTTGTCTTTCCAAGGGCTAGTTAATGTTGCTACATTAAATTAACATAATTATGTCAAAATGCTTAAATTCTCCTGTCATTTTTAAATTAGTACTCAGAACTTAATGACCCAATTCAGAACTACTAGTATTATTCCTAGGTAAGTGACAAACCTAAAACTAGAAACCAGATGTCTCATTGAGAATTAGGAAGCAATAATGTTCCAAATCACTAATTATCGAATCTCTACTAGGTATCAGGCTCTGTACCAAGAGTTTTCAGGCTTTATTCAATTTATTTCTAAAAATAGCAAGGTAAGTGACATTATTGCAATATTATAGGTGAAGAAATTGAAGTTTAGAAAGGTTAACTAGCTGGCCCAGTGGCAGAGCAAGAATTTGAAGCCAAATGGTTTAGACTATAAAACCCATTCTCTTTTCATTTTGTCAAGCTGTCTCTAATCCAACAGTACTTTTATTGATTAAATATCTTCTCTTGTGTCACGTTTTATCTTCTTCTCTGCCAGGCACTTTCACATGCAAATAGGAGTCTCATTTAACCCCGGGGAAATACTGTGCAAATTGCTTTTTAAAAATAATTTACAGATAGGAAAACTGCAGCTCTGGGAGGGAGGGACAGTTCCCAAAGTCACATGACTGTTACGTGGCAAAATCCAGGTACCACGACTCCACAGCGAACCTGTGGTGACATCACACTTTTTCTGTTTGTGTCTGTTCATCAGGGTGAGCTTCTTATTGTATTGTCAGTGACCTCAGCACATGGATAATCTCATACAGGGTGAAGATGAACTCATCATACATGTTCAGCCCAATGACTGAAAATAGGAAATGCATGGGACAGAGAAATCTCCTTCCAAAAATATTCAAGGGACTTCCCTGGTGGTCCAGTGGTTAAGAATTCACCTGCCAAGGTAGGGGACACTGTTCGACCCCTGGTCTGGGAAGATTTCACGCACCGTGGAGCCACTAAGCCTGAGCACCACAAGTACTGAATCCTGAGTGCCCTGGAGCGCCTGCTCCGCAACAAGAGATAACACTGCAATGAGAAGCCTGCATACCGCAAGGAAGAGTAGCCCCGGCTCGCCGCAACTAAAACAGCCTGAGAGCAGCAGTGAAGACCCAGCACAGCAATAAAATGAATGAATAAATACATAAATAATTTTTTTAAATATGCAAGATAAAGATCATGTCCTAGATAGCCCCTGCCTTCCAGACACCTGCTGTGCATCTCTCCTTTGTTTCCCATCCTAGGAGGCTGACCACATGGACACCATGAATCAGCCCCTTGCAGCCTCTGGCTTTGCTTTGTCCAGTTCAGGCCCAGTATAGTCGTTCCTTTTGCACCTGCCATGAAGAGTGGAAAGAACGTGAGTTTTGAGTTAGACACACACCGCATTTTCTTGGCTACAATTAATGTTTATGGACCAACCATGCACCAGGCAGAGTGTTGGTTCCATGGCTGTGAAATCAGTTACTCATAGTCCCTGAACTCCATAAGCAATTTTTAACGTACCTGTGTGCTCTAAGACACTTTAGTCGTGTCTGACTCTTTGCGACCCTATGGACTGTAGCCCACCAGTCTCCTCTGCCCATGGGATGATCAAGGCAAGAATACTGAAGTGGGTTGCTGTGCCCTCCTCCAGGGGATCTTTCCGACCCAGGGATGGAACCCACGCCTTTTATGTCTCCTGCATTGGCAGGCAGTTTCTTTACCATTAGTGCCACCTGGGAAGCCCTTGGATGTACATACTAGGATGTATAATAAAATAAATAAATAAATAAAGAGCAAGTCCAATAATCCTAGTAGTGCATTTTATGTGACTCAGTAGATTCCAGATATCACTTCAATGGGATATCAACATGAGAATTATCAGAGATATTTATCTCATTGTTTCATGCCAAGTCTTTACAACGTGATATGTATTTTACACTTACAACGCATGTCAGTTTGAGTCTTCTGCATTGAAGTGCTCCATGTGGTTTATGGCTGTCAAGTAGGAGAGAATGAGACTAATAGGGGAAGAAAAATGTAAAAGCAAATAAGTATAGTAATACCATCCTGTCCTGAGACAAAATGTGTGTCTGTCATGCACCAGTTCTTATCTTCAACTGGTAAAGAGGAGGATAATAAAAGCACAAGTTGGAACTTCCTTTGTTCATATATTGATACAATTAAGTTCATAGTGATGCAGGGGGCTAGGAGCAAACTTACGATTAGGGAGAAAGCCTTAGCAATACATGAAGACTAACACATATGCTCAAAACTCTAGAATTGTCTTCCTCTGGTGCAAGGGATGTGCAGTTGGCTGGCTTCAAGCACTGCTCTATTTTCCATGTTGCTAAGCTCTCTTGTAAAACTCCAAATACATTTTAGAAATTGTTTAAAAAAATAATTGATGCAGAAGACTATGCCCATCTGAAGTAGCTGAAGCTGGCTGTGTTAGAAATGAACATATTTAAGGGCTTGCATCTCAAGAGAATCCTCAATAAACCATCAGAATTAAAAAGGGCCTTTGACCACGCTACACAGTGAAGATTCCAATGGAGACATAATTGTGTACGTGTGTCTTTACTAAAATCACTGGAGTTGCTTTTTAATTCAATTATTTATCTATTTATTTTTTCTTTTTAGCACTTTGGTTTGACATTTCATGAGTGTTGAGTTTTAGAACACCAGTAGCAACATAAACCATGGTATTTTTACTAATAGTGTTGTATAACAAGAGTTTTTTTCTTTTCTTTTTTCTTTTCCAGTAAATCCAGCCATGTTAGTGCAAAAACACCCGCATCTCAAGCATAATGGTAGAAAAGATATTCAGTTTTACCTGTAGGTCCAAATGTTAAGACAAGAGGACATGGTTCAGCTAAACCTGATCTGGGATCAAATCCTAGGTCTGTTGATTTCTACCTGAGTGGTATGGACACATTTCCTCACCTTTCTGACCCTCAATTTCCTATCTGTAAATATTTTCCTTACAGGGAAATTTCCTTACAGTGCATCCTTTACAGGATAATAGTGAGAGCTAAATAGAAGTCAATGGGGTTCATGATCCTGTGTAAATACTTGAGAAATGTGAGTTCTTCTCTGAGCTCCACAGGGGATCAAGACATATAAAACCTCTGTCACTGACTCACTGACCTCACAGGCAGAGCCCATGTCTTATGCACCTTCTTGTGGAATCTTTAACTCAACAGGGAAATCCCATTTAGTCTATAGTTCCGAGGAGTCAGAATACATTTTTGCCTTTGACATCTAGCTCTACACACTCACCTTGGTTTGACTCTCTTTGATGACGCCAGGCAAAAAGCAAAGTTCAAACAAACAAACAAACAAAAATACTGCTTTTCTAAGTGGATGGTATCCTGGTGGCCTTCAGAAACATTCCACCATAACCCTCATGTGTAGACTTAGAATGAAAGTGCTCGGGTCGTAACAGGTACTGCTGCTCTTCTGCAGACAGCACATGGCAGGCACTCTGAGCGATCCTGGGTTTGGTTTTGTTTTGCTTTTACATTTCAGTGAGTCAGATTTCATTATCATTAACTTCAATTTCTAATTCACCCCCAATAAATCAGTCAGCTCAAAACTCAAAACAGTGATGGAGAAGAACATAGAAAGCGACCAATGACAAGGGCTTTGGGTGCTTTCTGAAGGTTCTCAGGTGGTTCTAGACTTTTCTTTAGAGAATGGACCACCGTCTGGAGGTGTCTCCAAAGCAGAAGAGCCTTGAAAACCGGCAGGGACATTCCACTGGCTGGGACTAGGAAGGCTGCCCCCATGGACCATCCTTCGTTGTCCCACCTTTATTCAGCTATGCCTGTTTGGGGTGTCTTCTCTGGAGAAGGAAACAGCAACCCACTCCAGTATTCCTGCCCGAGAATTCCATGGAGAGAGGAGCCTGGTGGGCTACAGTCCATGGGGTTGCCAAGAGTTAGACATGACTGACTAACATGCGCGCATGTGCATGCACACACACACACACACACACACACACTCTTAGACATCACCAATACAAATATAGCAAGAATGGAAGAGAAAGAGTCTCCTCGCCCACCTCCTTGACATCAGGTTCTTTTCTGGAAGCCCATTTTGATCATTCTCCCTGAGTTCAGACTTCAACATCGTCATCTATTGTAATCATCCCAGATGTGGCTGGGAGGCACCTGGAAGACTCACCTTCTCACTCGTGAGCTTTAGGAAGCTCCCAGGGCCGCTGGTTTGCCAGCTGGGAGCAGTGCACGCCCTCATCCACTTGCCCTCACTCTGAGCCACTCTGGACCAACAGTTGGTAGGTCAGCTGCTTGGGGACCCCGGGGGCGGGGACACAGAGAGCCCTCTGGGTGCCAGCCCTTGGCTGCACATGTGGTTCACCCTGTCACACCCTCCTGGCTCAGAGCTTGCAGAGGACACAAGATGACAAAGCGTCTCTTGACCTTTGCCGTCACCAGAGTGAACTTCTTGACTACTACTCAGATCCCAGAGGACTCCTTTGCCATACGACCAACGCTGCCTGGTGTCCTTTTTGCTGCCACCTCAGTGGCCTCTGCAGGAGGCTCCCACATCCTGGTGACACCCTCAGCTGGGGCCTTGACAGCTTGCCTGTGATTCTTAGAGTGCTCTGAGAGGTGTGGGCTTGCCCTTGGTCTGCAGAGGCTCCAAGCCCCTCATTTAATTAGCTTATTTAAATCTAGAATTTCTCTAGGTTATCAAAAGTAGTAGATAGTGGAAAATTAATCCAACCAAAGATGCAGACATAGGGAAAGGTTGAGTTCCTCTTTCGGGGTATTAACATTCACAAAACTCTGCATTCATTCCAATTATCCGTAAAATGATTTCAAATTTTTTTTTAAGTTTATGTCTGGTTTGGTATTCAAAGCAGACAATGGTTCTGTTAAAAAAAAATATATATATATGTAGGACAGCTATAGAAATTAGTACAGGCCCCTAGGCCCAGGGTCTTTCAAAGAAATGAGGCCAGACTCAAACAATCTCAGGTTAAGGAAAAGGAAGAGGTAAACAGACTTTGAAAATGCCTCCCTGCTTGCCACACCATAAAAATTCCTGCTCGGAGTCACCGCCAACAGACGCCACCTTGTTTTGTCTTGGTTGCTTGGTTTATTTTTTCATGTTTCACTGCTGTAGTTACCAACTTTTAAAATTATAATCGTATAGCATTTGTCTTGTAGTATTTTAAGTTTTCAGTAAATTTGTTAAAAAGATCACCCTCTGGGGACTGGGGGTAGGGTCATATATTCTGAGAGTTGATTTCCTCCCACTTTAATTCTCAGACCTCCCTTGTCACTTGCATGGGAAGATTTTGCATGAGAGCTCACAATCGCAGGGATGTCATTTGATGCTTTGGAGTCCCCTGGCCTGCCCTGGTCACCCCCTGCATCCAGAAATCTCTCCCTGCCCCAAACAAGCCTCAGGGACATTGATCAAACTCACAAACCCTATGCACGGTTTCCACATTGCAAGGGCTTATACAGCTCACTTTACCTAAGCCTCAAGATGCTGGTACCAAGAATCTATTAGGCATAGCTCCCAGCATCTACCAGCATCTTTCACATCCTCTTATGGTCTAGTTCAATTCTGAGAGGTAGGTAGGGAGGAGTAGAGCATCCCACAAAATGTGATAGCTTAAATAATGGCCCCATGGTTTTCTCACACATTTATGGTGAGGCCAGGGCTGAAAGGGTGTAAGCTGGGCAGCTGGAAGGTGTCACCCTCCCACATATGCCCTGCCCTTGAATGTCTCCCAAGGCAGGGTACACCCTCCACAGCTTGTGCAGAGCAGCATGCCTGACAGGCAGCCATCCTGACCAATGCCATCAGCCAAGGTAGCCCCTTTCACTGAAAGGAGATCCAGATGTAGTGCAGGGGAGGATGGCTCAGATATAAGCACGGATTCATGCTCAGACCAGTTTGTTGCAAAGGTTCTTCCGTTTTCTTTTATTCCTTTTGTTTGCTCTTTCTGGTGTTGGACTACTTGCTTTGTTTCATTGGTTGGTTGGATTCTGTTTCTTTTCATCATGAAGCTGGCAGGTGGTCCAGCCAGGATGTAACCTCTGGCTGTTCTGACACTGAATCCAAGTGGAGACTCAAGATCTAGACAGTCTGCTTGGTTTTGCTATTAAAGGATGCAGAGGAATTGACCTAAAGCCTAGTAGGTCTGCTTTGCATTATGTCCCCTCTGTCTTGTGCTCCTTCCCATGGAGGCTGTGTCTCCCCCACACAGTGTGAAATCTAGTCCTGGACCCGCCAACTGGCTCCATCCAATTCCTGACCCTTTGGCCTCACAGCTTTGGGTGGGTGGGTTGCTTATCACTTAAGACTTACTCTTTCACAGATAGAAGGAGACAACCATAATGTCTGCCTCATATCTCTGTAGAGGCATGGGAGGGGGGGCCTCCGTGAGGATGCTAGGTGAGCCCTCGGGGAAGCTATATTCCAATACATGATCTTCTAGGTTCAGCCCATGCCTGTACTTTGACCCGTCAGAGCAGGAGAACCCCCTGCCTTCAAGACACCATTCAAGCTGAGACGAGGAGGAAATCAGCAGTGCTCTTAAAGGAGTGAGACACAAGGCCTGCCAACATTCTGGGGGCCATGCAAGCTGGTTAGAGTCTCACTGGATTTTACAAGATAGGGGAAACCCCCTCCAAAATTGAGACCAGCTGCCCCACCTGCCAGATGAGATATAGCTTCATAGTCAGGTTTGATTTGATTTAAAAGAAATATAGCAATGCACTCTTATTTTTAGAACTGTATCTTGCCATAAGAAACATACAGTGGAGTCCACTGTAATTCTCCAACAAAATTGCAAAATATCACAATCCTTTGGAAGGGAAAATTACTTCAAAATTAACTGGCAAACTCAGAACACTCATCCCTGTACACATGTGGTTCCTTTAGTTTTCCTGAGATCATTCCTTCCCATTTTTGTCGACACCCAGATCCATTCCGTCCCCCAAGACACGCGCCAGCCTATTTTTCAACACATATTATGTGTCTCCGTGGCAGGCAAAACACTAGATGCTTCATTTACATTGTCTCATTTCATCTTCATATCATCTCTGCCAAGGAGATGTTCATACTATAGAAACCAGATGAGGACACTGAGGATAACTTCAGTTAAGTAGGTCACCCCAAATAATGTATGCATCAATTTTTATTTATCTATTTTTAAATTAGACCATTACAGGAAAGGCTGGAGGCAGTTCGGTCATCATCCTGCAGCATCCCTGATGGGCCTTTTCAAGACCTGGGTAGACACTTCAGTTTGAGGCCGTGAAGGAGGACCCCACGATGAGGCACCAGGACTCGCTCTGAGAGCAGTGGGGCTCCTGCTTCAGACTCTGGCTCCTGCCAGGCCCCACCTCCACCCACCTCCACATTCAGGTCCCATAAATTCTGCAAAGACAACTCCTGCTGGGACTTCAGCTCCCTCGAGCCCTGGCTCGGTCATCTCTGGGGTGTCCGGCCGAGCCCAGGAAAGGAGACGCACACTTGTCTGTTAGGCCCACATGCTTTGGGATTTCTTCTTCCTAAGTCCTTACAAGGTCCCTGCGAGGTCAGCATGCTCATCATCTCAATTCAGAGACAGAACACAGGGGCTGGACGATGTGAGCAGAGTCTCCCAGCTTAACAAGAAATCAGGGCAAAGGCGAGGGTCCCACGGCCTGTGGATCACACCCAAGCAGGACCATCTCGTCTGTGCTCAGCAGAGACCAGGGAAGGGCCACGTGGATGTGGATCCTGCAGTGATTCCCCTTCGTGCGCTGATTTTAAAGTGTGATTAAGGACTTGCTCTCTAATTATTAACATGTTTTAAACATTTTTCTCCTCAAGGAGGTAATGAGTTTAAGGTGGCACCCCATGATTGAGTATTTTTTTTCTTAAATTCTGCACTTGTCCTGGTGGCTGGACACACCACAATAGTACTGAAAAGGTAATTATTCGTTAGGTGGTCAGTGAGGATTTTAAATGGCTTTCTCTGGGATGTGAAGAGGATTTTTGCTATCCTTGAGGCATAAAATTTAAAAAGTTAAGTATCCGTGAAAGACAAACCAAAAAGAAGTGCTATTACCTTTGCCTCACTACATGTTTGGCTAAAACACTGAGTGGTCAAATGGCCGCCATGTTGACCCAACAACCGACAGACTTTGCTTCCTTGTCTGCATTATCACTGACAGCCGTATAGCTAAGTTTATGACATCTGTTGTAACTTAGAGCGCTTGTAGACATTGTGGATAAAGTGTTCATTCTTTTTGCAGAATTTAGGGAGAACATTTGTCATTGATTCATTTCTTTGACACAGTCAGCATTATGTATCCCAAACTATTTCTCCCTCTTCCATGCTTAACTGTGTAGTAAACATATCTTAATCTTTCTCTACCTCAGTTTTCTCATCTGTAAAGTGGGGCTCATTACACCTACCTCACAGAATAGCAGACCCTACTTCACATAGTTGTTGTGAGAATTAGGAAGGAGACAAGATGGCGGAGTAGAAGGACCCTGAGCTGACCTCTGCTCAGGAGAATATCAAAACCACAGCTAACTGCTAAACAGCCATCAACAGTTACTGTGAGAATTAAATGAACACCTGAGAACAATTCAGCACAGTACCTAGAATAGTGTAGTCATGAACCAAATATTTGCTCTAGGCAGGTTAAACATAAGAGATGTGGGTTTTGACCCCAGGGTCAGGAAGATCCTCTGGAGGAAGTCACAGCAACCCACTCCAGTATTCTTGCCTGGAAAAGCCCATGGACAGAGGAGCCTGATGGTCTGCAGTTCATGGGGTCGCACAGAATCACAAACAACTGAAGCAACTTAGCACCCACGCAAGTGCTCATTCTATGTTTAGCTTAAATCCCTCGATAAGTGTTATCCTAGTAACAACTGATTTTTGAAGGGGAGCTAAGAGTTATTACTTTTTATACCTCTTTGCATTTATTTTGTTTTTTTTTTCCCCATCAGTACCTATGCTTACTCATTTTATAGACATTTAACATGAAGAACCGACCTTTTACATCACATTAAAAGATGAAGATGGACGGAAAATGATAATACCAGGTTGAGATACACATGCTGTGTGGTCAGGTAGGTTTCCTCACTAACTAAACAAATGGATTTCAAAACAAAAGGCAAAGGATCCCCAATTGTACTGTTGGAAAAAAAATAATAGGATTTCTATACATATTTGCTTTCCTCTAACATGTTAAAAATAAACTGAGCTGTCCTGAGAGTTCATGTATAGATCTTGGCAAATTATATGTAGAAAAGGAAGAATGAGTGGCTTTCCTGGTGATCCAGTGGTTGAGACTCCATGCTTTCACTTCAACGGGGTTTATATATGGAGAGAACTAAGATCGCACATGCTGCATGGTACATACAAAATACAAATAAATAAAATTTAAAATATTTTAAAAAGAATGAATGAATACATTTATGTATTAGGAATAATTTTTTTTTTTTTGCTAATTGAGCTTCACTGTCAGAAATTTCAAGGCTGCAGATTTAGTGATGGGCACCAGTGACGTGGGTGGAATTCAAGGTGGCACAGACATGGCCAAGCACTTAGACCAGGCTCTGTGAATCCTGAGCACTACCTTCCAGAGTGTGAGAACTGGGTCCCCCAAGGCAGGTGCAAGGTCTGACATATTGTACAAGCTCAATAAACGTCAGCTGCTATTTTATTCTGATTAGCGAGGCCCTATGCTGAGTGTTCTATGATATCACTTCTAATTAACCCTCATGACAGTCATCCACAAGGATGCCATATTCTTCTATTTCAGGCACAGCCACCAGGGAGAGCGTGGGATTCGCTCAGTCAGGCAGCCTCTTCTCTCCAGAACTGGAGTTACAACTGGCGTGTTCGGTGCACGGGCCCGGCTCTCCTGGGTTTTGTCCTCACCTGAACGGCGCCAGACGCAGAAGTGTCTGCCATCCAGTGAACTGAGGGCTTTCCAGGTGGCACAGTTGGTAAAGAATCCACCTGTCAAGGCAGGAGACACAAGGGCCATGGGTTTGATCCTTGAGTTGAGAAGATCCTCTGGAGTAGGAAATGGCAACCCACTCCAGTATTCTTGCTTAGGAAATGCCATAGACAGATGAACTTAGCAGGTTGCAGTCCATGGGGTTGCAAAGAATTGGACATGACTGAGCACGCACTGCAAATGGAGCCAGACGCAGAAGTGTCTGCGGCCAGTGAACTGAGGAGCTTGGGGAAAGGGCCTGGTCTCTCCAGCCCACTCAGTGGGCTACATGGGGAGCTTCCAATCTCCATCCTTTCGTGGGGCTGATTTTAGGACTCAACAAAAACAAAAACACACAGCACAGATGATGTATTTCATAACCGACCACACGATCGCGGCCCCAAAATGGAAGAAAGGAAACAACGGGCTTTGGAGCCACACTCCTGGGTGGGGACCCAGCCTTCTGCTGTCTTTGTTTGGAAACTGGGGTCTTGCTTTCTGTGTCTCTAAGAGATAAGATCTAGCCCTTAGGGACTTTGAAATAATCCAACACAATGTAAATTCCTTATGCATAGATCTCTAGAAAAAAAAAATGTAATAGCTGCTACTCCATTTTTCTTTTCTTTATGAAAGGAATAAATGTGTTCAAGCTAACTATAACTGAATCTTGAAAGACAAGTCAGCTGTCTTACAAAAAGCCAGGAACCATACCCCAGACAGAAGGGAACATAATTCTTATCCCACGTCCCTTCCTTAATGCCTTCTCTTCACATCACAGACCCAAGGGGGACCTTGGAGACCCCAGCCCTTTCTCATTTCTCAGTTATAGGAAATGAGGTTACAGGGTTTATATTTCTGGCCCAGAGTCGCGCAAGGAGCGCATGTCAGCGTCAGGACTCAAGCCGACCCCGGGACTCTTCCTCCTAAGCCTCTCCCCGCCTCCTCGCTCCCTCACGTCTGCCTCCTTCCTGGCCCTGGCTTTCCTTAGTTGGTATCCCCACCCCCTCCTCCTCCCCATCCATCTGCGAGCCTGGGACTCCAGACCTTCACGGAATCCACGCAAAAGGAGGTATGCATCGTGAAGCTGCAAGACTTTGCGCCAGTGCGATGCTGGTGGCTCCTGTGGGGGACTCGGGACCACTGTCTCCATTCCTGCCTGGTCCGTCTCTTCTGCGTTCACTGGGCTGACTACTCTGGAGTTCTCTGGAACTTTCGCAGATCCCCAAACCATTCCGTGTACTGGATGCCTGGAAAACTTTCAACACTTGAGTGGTTCCAGACATGCACAAATGACCACACGCACACATAGACACCTGTGTCCTCACACACAGCTCACGTGTGCTCACACACAGCTCACGTGTGCACACACACGTGCACTCATACACACGGCTCAGAGACTGCACACACAATTCACAGTGCACACATAGATAAATATGCATGCCTACACACACACACAGAGCTCACACAGGACACACATACACACTGATTCACACACTCAGCTCACATAGTGTGCACACACATACACATGTGTGTATACAGCTAACAGACACACATGCACACACACAAATGTGCCCTCACACACAGCTCACATGTGCACACACACGTGCACTCATACACACGGCTCAGAGACTGCACACACAATTCACAGTGCACACATAGGTAAATATGCACGCCTACACACACAGAGCTCACACAGGACACACATACACACTGGTTCACACACTCAGCTCACATAGTGTGCACACACATACACATGTGTATATACAGCTAACAGACACACATGCACACACACAAATGTGCCCTCACACACAGCTCACATGTACACACACACGTGCTCATATACACAGCTCAAATACTGCACACACAATTCACAGTGTGCATACAGGCAAACATGCACACACACACAGAGCTCACACGGCACACACATGCACACAGGTGTACATACTCAGCTCACACAGTGCACATACACATGCACACAAATATACACAGCTCACACATGCCACCACTACAAGTGCCCTCACACACTCATCTCACATGTATGCACACATGTGCACTCAAACACATAATTCAAACACTGCACACATAATTCTCAGTACACACACAGACACATGAGCATACATGCACACACATGGGGCTCACGTGGCACACACATGCACACAGGTGCACACACTCAGCTCGCACAGGGCACACACACACATGCACATGTGCACACACAGCTCACACAAGCATGCACACACCCAGAGCTTTTCCAAGCCATGTCATCTATTTTGCACCCCAGCCCTGAGTGATTGATCAGATGAACCAGGAAGCATGTGCAGCTCCCTCTCCTCTGAAGACAACCTATGAGACAGAGCCTCCCTGAGCTGGTGAAAGTGTCTGGCATCTGCAGACTTGGAAACCACTTACAGATATTATAAAACCCACTCTGATTGTGTCATGATGATTGCTGACAGCTAGTGTCTGTCAGCTAGGGAGAAAAGGATAAGAAAAGAAAGAGGCTTTGCCCCCCGCTAGGGTGTCTCCAGCTGGTGAGGCTGAGCCCCTCGTGTCCGGGAAAGACACGCCATCTTGTCTGTCCAGAGGCTCCAGCAAGTCCTTCTGAGGCCAAGCACCCCCGGCAACCAGGTGCCGGGGCACCCCCCTCCCCACGGTTCCTGCATCCTTCACCCCTAACCCTTTTGACTGACGAGCGAGAACGGTACCTGGGAACAAAGGCTGTTACATAAAATCCAAGGCAGCATATTAATATTTCATTAGCATTTCTTTTCTCTCTCAGGCTGACTGGCAGCTCAGTCAAGATAGTGGCAAAGCTGATTTTAATTATTTTTTTTCAACCTGCATCGCTTCCCTCACTGCCTTTTCCTGCTGTAAATCAGTCGGAATGTTCCCCTTCATTATTACCATAAGCGCTCAGCAGTCTCTAATTACTCCAAAGAATTTCTTATCTTTGATTTCTAAAGCTGAGATTTTCAAGGGAGAAGGAGGAAGAGGGAGAAAGCCACAATTAACCATGCAGCTGTTGGTCGTCTGCCCGAGTCTAGAACCGCACCGTCCCTGCCTGCTTGCTGGGCTGTTTGGGGCAACTGGATGCAGGGGTGATGTGAGGGTCTTCGTATCAGGGAGAGCAATGTGGAACAGCCCCCACCACTTCAGGCACACTCCTCAGAATCTATTTTTAATATCAAGATGATGAAAGAGGAGGCTGGAAAGGTATGGAACACACCTGCTAAATATACAACCCTGCATCCCAGCTCCCGGGGAGGAGGCTCCCCCTGCAGCCTGGGACACCAGGTTAGGGCACTCCCCAGGCACTCTCCATCACCTGAGCCTGCAACCTTGAGACTCAGGCAAACACATCTCCTCCCAGGAAATATCAGAGACCACCTCTCAGAGACCTCTCTGCCGGGCGGACGGCATCCCTGGGCTGCTTCCCTGGAAACAGTTCTCCCCTCCCCGGGAGAATGCAGAGCAGAGAAGAGGGACCATCTCAGATGAGTGATGAAAAATATATAATCTCACCACCCTGGAGGCACACAGCCTTGTCATTAGATATAAAAAGCTTCTTTCAGGGGATTGCATTAGCTTCCTGGTATTATGACTTACAAGAGGAGCAAAATGCAAATTGAGGGTTTTCATGATAATCGGTCTTTTCTCTATTTCCCCAGAATTGAATCTGCCTCTGGCTGTCTCTTTGAGTTTTATTGTGTTGACGAGTCTCAAACTGATTATTCCTTGGAAAATAAGGAAATAAACAAAAATGAAGATAGAACACAGGGCATCTATCTAATAGAAATATTACCGATAGCCAGGATCCAGAGAATGCTTGTGCTCACGTTCTCTTTGGGGTGGCATTCCCATCTGGGTAGTGGGGGTCGGTGTAAATGGGAGAGATGAGGACGACTGAAATTAAGCCACGGGTACATTCCAGACCAGCTGGGCTATACAGACGTTCAACCCCAGTGGCCCTCTCATAGGCTGATGGGGGGAGACCACCTGCACTAATGAGCCTGTAATTATTCAGCCCTTCGAATGGCTCATGTGGGAGTCCCCTCTGGAGGGCAGCGCCAAGGTTTTATTGAAGGCAAGGCTGAGGATTTATGAGGCAGAAAGCACCCCAATCAGGGACTCGCTGAAACCTCTGCAACTCATTCAAATCTTGATGACCAAGGGTTCAAAATGCAGTTTGAAAAGGTGAGACACCATCCCCATCACTCTGACTTGCTACAAGCACTTGGGGTGGGAAATCCAACAGACATGTGAGCCCCGTGAGGCTACCGGCAAGGGTCCCACGTGAGCATCCTATAAAGTGATGTGAGGTGTCAGGAAAGCTCGGGAGCCCTTCTGAATCCTGACTGGGGAGGAGACTGGGGTTTGAGCAGCAGAGTCCATGGGAAAACCAAAAGCAGGGAGGCAGGAGTGCAGAGTGCCCTGCTCTGACATTCAGGGGGCTCTCGGCTGTGCAGAAAGCCCCTGAGAGCCCCGCTGAGCAGGACACTTCTGCCCTGCCCGCCTCATGGTGTTCACAAAGAGAATTCAGGTAGACACACCGGGACTAGAGCAAAGGCAGTAAAATAAACCTCTTGCTTTCTGATGAATGCAAGGTTATATATATTTACATCCATGCAACATTTGGTTTGACTACACCTGGGTAAAGACGAACTTGCCCTTGGATAGAAGCTTCACCTTACTATTTAAAAAATATGTTGTCCTTACTCCCTAGTCTATTGCATTTTTATTTAATCAGGATCCTGTGCCTTTACCAGGATCTGGGGTATCATTCCTCCAAAAATTAGTTTTGATTTGATATATGGTAAAAGAATATAAGGGTGTCCCTGGTGGCTCAGCAGTAGAGAATCTACCTGCCATGCTGGAGACCTGGGTTCAATCCCTGGCTTGGGAAGATCCCCTCGAGGAAGGCATGGCAACCCACTCCAGTATTCTTGCCTGGAGAATCCCACGGACAGAGGAGCCTGGCGGGCTACAGTCCATGGGGTCACAAAGAGTCAGACATGACTAAAGTGACTGAGCATGCACACATGGAGAAGAATATAAATTTCTCACTGCATATTGAATTAAGCGTCATGTCTTCAGAACTTCCAGGCACACAGAATTCCACAGTGGTTTAAGAAATGGCATGATCAGTTTGGGACTCACAGGCTCTCCTCTGTCTGTGATTTAAAGTGGGAGGCATTGACCCAGGCATTAACAAGCCGCTGAGTCAGCACAGTCAGGAGGAAAGGCGCAGCTCTGGTTTCTCCATCTGTAAAACGAGATTGATAATCTCTTGCCGCCATTACTCCCAAAGAGCATGTGTGAACACGGCTGGGGCTGATGTCTGCTGAGAGCTTCCCCTGCTTGGAGAGGACACACAACCATATCCACTGGGTCCAGCAGCTACTAATTAAAACTGTATACATAGAATAATAAGGGTTGCAATAGGGTTGGTTCTCACCTGCACGACACTGCAGTGGTGTCCAGAGCAGCTGGGCATATGTATTCTCTACCTTTGCAGAGAAGGAAATTGAGATGGAGGGGGCCAGTCCTTACTAAAGCGATGAAGCTAATAAACGCCAGCTCACATCTGGCATCTAGGAATCCATTCCCCACACTGACCTTTGCTCTTTGTCCTGTGCCATCTCCTTGCTCAGTGCTGACTCTGAATACTTTTTTTTTTTGCCCTCCTGGAACTGGAAAATTGGATTATGAGTCAGGAGACCTAGAGTCTACCCCAGGACTTCCCTGGGAAACCTCTTCATGTCTAAGAAAATAGGGCTGTTCACTTATAAAAATTTTATGCCATCTGAAGTTCAGTAAGGTTTTTCCAGTCCTAAACTTGAAAGCATTCCATGGCATCACATAAGGATGTAAAAGAAGGAAGAATAAATACCTTCTACTGGATCTATTACATAGAATAATTTTACTATATATTTTTGTTCGCATAAATCATGTAATGTGTGATACTTAGTACATTTTTAAAATTGGGTATTTGAAACAAGATTCGTTTCTGAGAAATCATACTATAAAACACAACAGAATATGAAAAAAATGATCTGATTTATAAAAGTTAGATTTAGACTCTTTCAAAACTACCTTTTTTAAATTATAGGATATGACAGTATACAGTGGATAAAGTAAGGTCCTCAGGATTAAAAAGCTATGGGAATTTTTAAAAGATAAACCTAATTTTAAAAATTCTGACAGTTATATTTAAAACCAGATTTGAAGGTACTCCAATCCCAAGTAAAACCAGGCAGATTGGTGTAAAAGTGGGTATCAAAAACCTAACTTCTAAAAAAGCCTTTCTTATTTTCCAAAAATTTGTCCTTTTAATTTTATTAATGTTTGTTTGCTAAAGACATTTTGTTTCTTAACGTTCACAAATCTGTAATGTGAGAACACCGTATACTTTTCATTATATTTTCCTATCAGTAGTCTGTTAAATTCCCTTATTCACCAAGAGTTTTGGAAAATCTAGTCAAAGAATAAGTGATTATTGAAGGGGAAATTAGAGAGAGAAGGAAACACCCAGGAAAGTAGAACATTCCAGGATACAAGTGTTCCTAAAGGGTGTGTTCCAGCTGAGAACATCTCTGTAAGGGAGGGAACCGGCCAAAACTCCTCTCTCTCTTTACCTGGACCTGAGCCTGAGTTCCAAGGTGGCAAATCACACTTTCCAACCCTGAATATCATGAACAAGACTGACCCCAAACAGCTAGTTTTCTAACAGGAAAACTTAGGTGTTATGACTGTGATGCATTAAGAGGAAAAGGGTAAATTAGAATCCACTCAAGACTGTGCTGTGGACATGTTCCTGACTGAGAGAGATGATGAGGGCCATGGCAGAGACAAAAAAAATACCAAGACACAAGTGCTTCCTCACCTCTGGTTTTCAGACTAAATATTTCAAACTGAAATATATGTTCCTATCCTTTGAACACAGTATAATCAGTTCTTCACTCTTTAAGTGCTTGTTTGTACCCATAAGCTCCTGGAAAGCAAGGATTATATCTTAATTTCTGAAAGCTCTCTCTGCTGACTCTGATACTAAAGTACAGTTAATCAATATTGGTTACATTAATGTTAGAGGTATTAAAGCAATGGAATTTTAATTTTTGACAATTAAGTAGGTAGGACAGATATTATAGAACATTTTCTGGGATAAGTAGTCATTGAGGTGGGCTTTAAATACCATGTTAGCAAAACTACATGGGAGTGGGGTATTCATGCTTATATAAAACCCCAATGCTTTCCTGGCAGAACTTCTTTATGAAACATTAAGCTCTTGTGTTGTCTCCTTTCTCTGCCAGGAAATAATTCTCAAAACCTAAATCTGTTTAATCTAGAACAAACCGCTATTCATATACTTCAGTTAGCCAAGCTACAAAGATGGCTTGCATGCAGCCTAGGATAGCAACCACCCCCCGCCTCCGAATTTGCGCTTTCATATCTTCAGTGGTGGTCACCCAGGCAAATGAGAGAATAACGTAGGTGGTAGGTTTGTTACTTCTGGTACAGCTGGGCTCTGGTATCTAACAGAGAGAAAGATGTCAACAATTTGTGAGGCATAGCACCTGGTATAGGGGTCCAGCTGCCAGTACTTAAAGTCTCAACAGGAATTAAACGCATGAAACAAATATAATAACACAAATTTCAACTGGTATAAATCTTTTCAATACTGAATCTCACATGGCTTGAATATTCTCCAGCTTTGAAAGAGAGGGAAATAGAAGCATACACAATGATTTGAGAAACAGAATGTAAAGCCAGCCAAGCGTTCACAGAGTTGCAAAGCATTATGGCCAAAAACAATTCTAGGGATCAGTGTTTTTTAAAAATATGGATTAGAGGTCTATATTGGAATCATGAAGCTTGGGGACCCCCAGTCAGATTTTCTGACTCCCTCAAAAAGGTTTAACAGACCTGGGGTGGGTCCCAGAAATCTGCATTTTTAACAAGCACTTTGTTTTTTTTCAACTGACTCACTTCTCTCATATGGTCACTCTGAAATTCGATGCCCAGTGGGGAAGTCCATTCACAGTGAGGGAAATGGGCCTTGGAAAAGCTCACTGCGTGAAATCGATTAAGGACTGGGGCAGTTGTATTGTACTAAGAGGTTTCCCAAAGAGCCATCGACATTCACCTTGGCTGTAATAGAAATAAGTAGCTGGATATTCATGCTTCGTCAGCGTGCCAAATGGGAGTGGGGTGCAGTGTAAACTAGAATACATTTCTCAACACACAGGCAAAATGTGTGCCATAAATATGGTGTGAGTGTGAAATTCAGTACACGCAAAGCTTAGGGAGGCAGCTGCTTCTGGAATATAAGAGGTTAGCCTGGTCTTTCTACCAAGGTGTGTCTCCTGATTTGTTAAAACAGCTAATAAGCAAATTAAAGGGTGATGATTTTTATCTTTACAATAAAGAAATCCATCAAGGGCCAGAGAGTGAATTTTTTAAGGCTCTGAGACTAGATAGTCAATATCACAACTATTCAATTTTGTAGCTTGAAAGCAGTCATAGATACTACATAAACTAATAAGGGTGTCTTTATCTCAATAGAACTTTACTTACAAAAAGAGATAATGGGTCAAGTTGACCTAGGGGCTCAAGTTTGACAACCTGGATTTATAGCATGAAATTAATTACTTTATAGCATTAAGTTTTCATGAGCTGTTGTAGCTGTTTATCTGTTTAGCAAAAATTTGGAGTCTTAAGTTCTTACATATACCATCTATCTTTTCTTAGAAAGAATGGCAGGTGTATTAATAAATGTTACAAATGAATAGTGCAATGTCTTGGACTGTGTGATCATCTTTATGAGTAGATTTTGTTCAAAAATAATAAGCATAAGTCTTTTAGTTTCATCTACCATTTTCCCAAAATTTTTATGCAGGAGTACAAGCAAGTCCATAGCACTCTTGACCTATTTTTTTCTAGGTGAGGAGGTATCTCTCATGTATGTGTTCATTTTATACCTAAATGGCATGCAACAATTCTCTGACTCTTCTGCTCTGGTTCATCCATTGGGTTCTATGTGTTGACCATGGCAATTTCTTCTTTATTCCTTTGTTGCACATGGGCATGACCCAGTCTTGTGGGAACTAGAGCGACTTGCATTGGGAATTGCCACTCCTGTTTGATAACCGTGCTTCACTGAGAACAAGTTTTCCTGTCATTGAGGATCTCCACTGCCAGGCTGACTTGGCTGAGGTGGAAGAGCTAGAAGATGCTCTGAGGTCAAGTGAGGGGATGGCTCTTTGTTTCTGTGTCACAGTCTGACCTGAAGGTGTTTGCAGAGCCTGGAATTGCGTCCAGGTATTTTCAACAGTTTTAAAGAAGCACCTTTTACATTTTCATCCAAAGTACTCTGTGTGTGTGTGTGTGTGTGTGTGTGTGTGTGTAACCCAAACCCAGACCAAGACAAAAACTACTTAGAGACTCTAGACCGACTCTCCTGCTCTAACTCTTTGCAAGCTGGGCTTGAGCTTTCACCCTCTCCAGTTATTTCTCTCTGAAAGTAGGGTCCGCATTTACACATCTACACAGCTCCTCTACATGAAGGTGAATGCTGCCTTCCCCAGAGGAGAGCACATCCCAAGATTCAACTTAAGGAATCATCCATCCTTCCAGAAGCACTACTACTTAGCTACTACTGCTAAGTCACTTCAGTCGTGTCCGACTCTGTGCAACCCCATCCCTGGGATTCTCCAGGCAAGAACACTGGAGTGGGTTGCCATTTCCTTCTCCAATGCATGAAAGTGAAAAGTGAAAGTGAAGTCGCTCAGTCATGTCTGACTCTTCGCGACCCCATGGACGCAGCCTTCCAGGCTCCTCCGTCCATGGGATTTTCCAGGCGAGAGTACTGGAGTGGGGTGCCATTGCCTTCTCCGAGCATTCCCTCATCTAAATTGTGATCCCTTGCTCTCAGCTTTCTTTTTTTCCTTTTGACCAGTAAATTGATTTATTTTCCCATTAAATCTCAGGGTCCCCAAAAGCTCAATTCTAGGTCTGCTCTTCTTTCTACTTCTTATTCTTTGAACAATGTTTTCCCTACCCAGGAAGACAATGAGTATATATGATCAGGTTATTTTTAACTTAAAATTCTCAGCATAATTTTTCCCCTGGAATCCAAATGAAGACTTTATAATGTCTTAGTATCTTGAACTCAAGTATCTTAAGACATTCTAAGTGTGTTGTGTGTTCTTATTGCTTTGTTTGTCCTCTGTCCATATTCCCTACAATGAATGGTGCCACCATGGGAAAAGAAACCAAACAATCACCACATGCTCCTTCCCTGTATCTCCCTGCCATATCCAATCAGATATGATATCCCATATATTTTACTTTCTTAATTTCTTTCAAATCAAAATGCATTGTTCTGGTTAAAAAGGAAAAGAAAATTTGAATATACTATTTCATTACAAACTTATACATATTCTTTATTAAATACTAGAGAGTGTGTAAAATAATGCAGAAATGATCTCAACTCTCCCCTACAACAACTCGGATCCCAGAGTTAACCCCAAGAGTGCTATGTTTTTCTATACAAGTTTATTGTAATGCAAAGTGGCCACAGGACTGGAAAAGGTCAGTTTTCATTCCAATGCCAAAGAAAGGCAACTCCAAAGAATGTTCAAACTACCACACAATTGCACTCATCTCACTCACTAGTAAAATAATACCCAAAATTCTCCAAGCCAGGCTTCAGCAATATGTGAACCGTGAACTTCCAGATGTTCAAACTAGTTTTAGAAAAGGCAGAGGAACCAGAGATCAAATTGCCAACATCTGCTGGATCATCGAAGCAGCAAGAGAATTCCAGAAAAACATCTATTTCTGCTTTATTGACTATGCCAAAGATTTTGACTGTGTGGATCACCACAAACTGTGGAAAATTCTTCAAGAGATGGGAATATCAGACCACCTGACCTGCCTCTTGAGAAATATGTATGCAGGTCAGGAAGCAATAGTTAGAACTGGACATGGAACAACAGACTGGTTCCAAATAGGAAAAGGAGTATATCAAGGCTGTATATTGTCACCCTGCTTATTTAACTTATATGCAGAGTACATCATGAGAAATGCTGGGCTGGAGGAAGCACAAGCTGGAATCAAGATTGCCAGGAGAAATATCAATAACCTCAGATATGCAGATGACACCACCCTTATGGCAGAAAGTGAAGAAGAACTAAAGAGCCTCTTGATGAAAGTGAAAGAGGAGAGTGAAAAAGTTGACTTAAAGCTCAACATTCAGAAAACTAAGATCATGGCATCTGGTTCCATCACTTCATGGCAAGCAGATGGGGAAACAGTAGCTGACTTTATTTTTCTGGGCTTCAAAATCACTGCAGATGGTGATTGCAGCATGAAATTAAAAGACACTTCCTCCTTGGAAGGAAAGTTATGACCTACCTAGATGGCATATTAAAAAGAAGATGCATTACTTTGCCAACAAAGGTCCATCTAGTCAAACTTATGGTTTTTCCAGTAGTCATGTATGGATGTGAGAGTTGAACTATAAAGAAAGCTGCACACAGAAGAATTTATGCTTTTGAACTGTGGTGTTGAAGGAGACTCTTCAGAGTCCCTTGCACTGCAAGGAGATCCAACCAGTCCATCCTAAAGGAGATCAGTCCTGAGTGTTCATTGGAAGGACTGATGTTGAAGCTGAAACTCCAATCCTTTGGCCACTTGATGTGAAGAGCTGACTCATTTGAAAACCCCCTGATGCTGGGAAAGATTGAAGGCAGGAGGAGAAAGGAATGACAGAGGATGAGATGGTTGGATGGCATCACTGACTCAGTGGAGATGAGTTTGAGTAAACTCCAGGAGTTGTGATGGACAGGGAGGCCTGGAATGCTGTGGTCCATGGGGTCACGAAGAGTCAGACACGACTGAGTGACTGAACTGAAATAAACTGAAAAGTACGTTCCCATATATTTATTTATAATTGTCTCTAGCAACCAATTCTGCTGTAACTGCATGATTTACTAGGTTACTCTAAATACACTTTTAATGAATGCAATTCTCCCAGCAATGTGAAAGAGCACTGTGCCCCAACAACAATGAAGTCCCATGGTCAGGATGGTCCTTTAAGAACAATTGGAGTTGTGGCTTGGATGGATAAGCAATTTTTAACTGACTTGCCTTCTAGGCCTAAGATTCAAGCACAAAATGAAATGAATCTCTGTTTTGTTTTGTGAGGTGCTAAGACTTTAACGTTTTCATCAGTTGACAAAGGTGGAGAAGCCATACTTAGAAAATCCACACGCCAGGACCATAAAATGAACACACAGTTGGTCTCCATGTATGATTGGCTCCAGTCCAGCCTGGTTGTGGCCAGGTTCTATAGTCCCTGCCATAAACTCAGTTGAAAGCCTTCCACAGCTGTCTCTGCTTCCAGCCATCCTTCAAATGATTTTCCAAATTCTGTTTACCACTCTTCAGTGACTTCCCTTGCCTTCAGGATGAAACACCAACTCCTTAGACCCCAGACAGGAATGCATAGCACATACTGTCCATTCCACCTCCTCTCTAGGACCATTCTTAGCTAAAGACCTGGGCTTCATTCAGGCCCAAGACCTACGAGGCTCCCACGTCTGTGGAATCCCTGATGCTTTCTCAGCTTAAACCGCCTTCTTTGATCTCATTTACCTGGGATCTAACTCATTCTTCAAGATTTAGTATAAATATTTCTTTAGCTGAAAAAATCTAGATTATGAAACTGTACATATTTCGTGATTTGTTGTACTGTTGTTAAAATGAAATACAGGGTGCAGGATAAATTAGGAATTTGGGCCTAACATATACACACTACTATAAATAAAATAGATAAACAACAAAGACCTACTTTATAGCATAGGGAAATATACTCAATATTTTTAAATAACCTATAAGGGAAAAGAATCTGAAAAAGAACATATATAACTGAAAAAATATATATATATATATAACTGAATTGCTGTACTGTATATCTGAAAAAACACAATATTGTAAATCAAATATGTTTCAATAAAAATAAAAGTCTTTAAGTGCATACAAAAAATTAGGTAAAAATTTTCAAGTGACTTTTCCCCACCTTATCACATTTGTTTTCTGCAATGAGCATACACTGGTTATGTGATGTGATTTTAAGGCTCAGTTCAGGTATTTAAATCCTGTGAGAAGCAACTCCTTCTTGATTGTGATTTCACTCACTCACAGTGGTGACTTTGTGTATTTGCTCTATCCAGAACACTCTGGGCTCAGAGTCTTATGTGTTGTTCAGTGGCTGAGTCAGTGTCTGACTCTTTGCAACTCCATGAATCACAGCACGCCAGGCTTCTCTGTCCTTCACTGTCTCCTGGAGTTTGCTCAGACTCATGCCCATTGAGACAGTGATGCCATCCAACCATCTCATCTTCTGTTGCCCCCTTCTCCTCCTGCACTCAATCTTCCCCGGCATCAGGGTCTTTTCCAATGAGTCGGCTCTTTGCTTCATGTAGCCAAAGTATTGGAGCTTCAGTGTCAGCATCAGCCTTCCCAGTGAATATTCAGAGTTGATAGCAACTATCATTATTCTGTGATGGCTTCTTAAGAAATCTATCCTGGCAGTCAGGACATGCACCCATTTTGAGGTTGGTACTCACTTTTCTTCTGGGCTTGAACCCCAGCACCCAGCAAGGTGCCTGGCACATAACTCATTAAACAATGAATTAAAGAATCAGTGTATTAGATCAAAAGCTACTGAGAAGCAGGGCCAGATTATACAAGCATCCCTTTTCTTACCATCACCTGGATGGGTGAGAACAGGGAAGCTTCTACCCAGACAAGAAGTGATCACCGTCTGCATCCATAGTACAAACATGCTGGCACCCTCAGCAGGAAAGCTGTCTAGGAAAATCTAAGTAATAGTGGAGTGTGGATAGAGCTTATGAATATTTATGAACCAAGGGTCTTAGCAGCCAAGCTAAGCACAGAATTACAGCAATTATCTGAATGATTTACACATGCACAAAGCAGGCCCCAAGCAAAACTGTCAAGGAGGCTGGAAGTCGGCTGTCCCTCCTGCCCTCTACCTCCTTCTGCCTTTCAGCATGCCCTGCAGGGGGTTGTGGCTCTCTGCCCACCTGGGGGGTCTCTTGTGCCAACCCCTTCCAACCACCTCCTCACCCTCCACCCCTCGTGACAGGTCTCAGGTGACTTGGCTTTTCCTTCCAATTTCTAATGGATCTATTCCCTTGGAGCTTAAGTACTTAACTAGCCAACCCAGCCAACAAATCTGACATTTCAATTTATGTTAAGATATAAACTGATCTTGCTGTTCTATTTCACTCTCTGTTGTTGATATAGAACCTTGTTTAACAGCCTTTTGTGGTAAGGTTCTTTAACTGAATTTCAGGTATGAGAGGCTACAACCTGATTTAGTCAATAAATATATGTTGAAGGCTGACAAAAGCTTGATGATGTATTAAATACCTCAGTATCACAGAGAAGGAAGGAAAATTGTAAGCCATTTAGTTTGATGTTTCCCACGTTGAGTTTCAGTTCAGTTCAGTACAGTCATTCAGTCATGTCTGACTCTTTGTGATCCCATGGACAGGAGCACTCCAGGCCTCCCTGTCCATCACAACTCCCAGAGTTTACTCAAACTCATGTCCATTGAGTCGGTGCTGCCATCCAACTATCTCATTCTCTGTCATCCCCTTCTCCTGCCTTCAATCTTTCCCAGCATCAGGGGGGGGTCTTATCAAATGAGTCAGCTCTTCACATCAAGTGGCCAAAGTATTGGAGTTTCAGCTTCAGCATCCATCCTTCCAATGAACACTCAGGACTGATCTCCTATAGGATGGACTGGTTGGATCTCCTTGCAGTGCAAGGGACTCTGAAGAGTCTCCTTCAACACCACAGTTCAAAAGCATCAATTCTTCAGCACTCAGCTTTCTTTATAGTCCAACCCTCACATCCATATATGACTACTGGAAAAACCATAGCCATGATAAGACAGACCTTTGTTGGCAATGTAATGTCCCTACTCTTTAATATGCTGTCTAGGTTGGTCATAACTTTTCTTCCAAGGAGTAAGCGTCTTTTAATTTTATGGCTGCAGTCACCATCTGCAGTGATTTCAGAGCCCAAAAAAATAAAGTCTGTCACTGTTTCCACAGTTTCTCCATCTATTTGCCATGAAGTGATGGAACCGGATGCCATGATCTTATTTTCTGAATGTTGAGCTTTAAGCCAACATTTTCACTCTCCTCTTTCACTTTCATCAAGAGGCTCTTTAGTTCTTCTTCACTTTCTGCCATAAGAGTAGTGTCACCTGAATATCTGAGGTTATTGATATTTCTCCTGGCAATCTTGATTCCAGCTTGTGCTTCCTCCAGCCCAGCATTTCTCATGATGTACTCTGCATATACGTTAAATAAGCAGGGTGACAATATACAGCCTTAATGTACTCCATTCCTTGTTTGGAACCAGTCTGTTTTTCCATGTTCAGTCCTAACTGTTTCTTCCTGACCTGCATACAGGTTTCTCAAGAGGCAGGTCAGGTGGTCTGATATTCCCATCTCTTGAAGAATTTTCCACAGTTTGTGGGGATCCACACAGTCAAAGGCTTTGAAATAGTCAATAAAGCAGAAGTAGGCATTTTTCTGGGATTCTCTTGCTTTTTTGATGATCCAACAGATGTTGGCAATTTAATCTCTGGTTCCTCTGCCTTTTCTAAATCCAGCTGAACATCTGAAAGTTCACGGTTCATGTATTGTTGAAGCCTGGCTTGGAGAATTTTGAGCACTACATTGCTAGCTTGTGAAATGAGTGCAACTGCATGGTAGTTTGAACATTCTTTGGCATTGCCTTTCTTTGGGATTGGAATGAAAACTGACCTTTTCCAGTCCTGTGGCCACTGCTGAGTTTTCCAAACTTGCTGACGTGTTGAGTGCAGCACTTTCACAGCATCATCTTTCAGGATTTGAAATAGCTCAACTGGAATTCCATCACCTCCACTAGCTTTGTTCGTAGTGATGCTTCCTAAGGCCCACTCAACTTCGCACTCCAGGATGTCTGGCTCTAAGTGAGTGACCATACCATCGTGATTATCTGGGTCATGAAGATCTTTTTTGTACAGTTCTTCTGTGTATTCTTGCCATTTCTTCTTAATATCTTCTGCTTCTGTTAGGTCCATACCATTTCTGTCCTTTATTGTGCCCATCTTTGCATGAAATATTCCCTTGGTATCTCTAATTTTGTTGAAGAGATCTCTAGTCTTTCCCATTCTACTGCTTTTTTCTATTTCTCTGCTTTGATCAGCAAGGAAGGCTTTCTTATCTCTCCTCGATATTCTTTGGAATTCTGCATTCAAATGGGTATATCTTTCCTTTTCTCCTTTTCTTTTCACTTCTCCTCTCTTCTCGGTTATTTGTAAGGCCTCCTCAGACAACCATTTTGCCTTTTTCCATTTCTTTTTCTTGTGGATGGTCTTGATCCCTGCCTCATGTACAATGTTACTTACCTCTGTCCATAGTTCTTCAGGCACTCTGTCTATCAGATCTAATCCCTTGAATCTATTTGTCACTTCCACTGTATAATCATAAGGGATTTGATCTAGGTCATACCTGAATGTTCTAGTTGTTTTCTCCACTTTCTTCAATTTAAGTCTGAATTTTGCAATAATGAGTTCATGAGCTGAGGCACAGTCAGTTCCCAGTCTTGTTTTTGCTGACTGTATAGAACTTCTCCATCTTTGGCAGCAAAGAATATAATTGATCTGATTTCAGTATTGACCATTTGGTGATGGCCATGTGTAGAGTATTCTCTTTTGTTGTTGGAAGAGGGTGTTTGCTATGACCAGTGCGTTCTCTTGTCAAAACTCTATTAGCCTTTGCCCTGCTTCATTCTGTACTCCAAGGCCAAATTTGCCTGTTATTCCAGGTATTTCTTGACTTTCTGCTTTTGCATTCCAGTCCCCTATAATGAAAAGGGCATCTTTTTTGGGTATTAGCTCTAGAAGGTCTTGTAGGTCTTCATAGAACCGTTCAACTTCAGCTTCTTCAGCATTATTGGTCGGGGCATAGACTTGGATTACTGTGATATTGAATGGCTTGCCTTGGAAATGAACAGAGATCATTCTGTTGTTTTTGAGATTACATCCAAGTACTGCATTTCAGACTCTTTTGTAACCTATGATATATACACAAGGAATTTATACACATCAATATGGAAAGTGCTGATTTTCTGGTAGGTAAGTGAAAATAGAAATACGTAAGTAGGTAATTAATGAAAGGAGAAATGCAAATAACCAATAAACACATACATTGTACAAAAATCTATGAACACAATAGCATTCATTTCATTGCTCTTCATATTGGCAAATAAATCAGAAGTCATCTAAACATCACAAAAATGATGTAATGGTTAAGTGATTCATGATTCACAAATGAATGCAACAATATTTACCTATTAAAAATATGGCCATTAAGACAAAGCAATAATAAAAAGATTTGATTAGTTTATAATTTTTAACAAAGAAGTTGAAAAATAATATGTATTATGTAAGACGTTAAATTTTTGAAGACATCCCGGAATAAATGCTCTAAAGGAAAATTCTCCAAGTATTTTATGTCTCTTGACGGTGTGCTTATAACAGGTTCTTATCTGTGTGTTTCTGTACTTGCTGTAATGGCACATAATCAATTCAGTCAGAAGAACAAAGTTTGACCTGACCAATGCTTCCCAGGGCAGAGCAAAGGCAATGTCACCCTGATGCGTGGAGCTTTCAGTGTGCCTCCACATGCTGCCCCAGGCCTGTGGCAACCTCCTCCAGAACCCTTCCTCCCTAGCGATGACGCGGTCTTTGAACCCCACTTAGTCTGACCTGTCCCTATGCTCTCTACCACCCAGTCTGTCTCCCCTCCTCTGCTGAGCAAACCCCTTACAGACTACAGGTTGCCAGGAAGGAAGAGGTGCCCTGAACTACGGGAGGCGTTCACCCGCAGCACTCGTGCCTGGGACGGGGATCACATCTGCAGACACACTTTCCTTCGTGTAGCAAGTAAGGAAACAGAATCAATAGATTCATTTGTCACTTAAATCTGATGATAACAATGGGGAAGATGATGATAGTGCTTGTGCTTTTTCACTGTATTTAATCTTAATTGTCAATTTATTTTATTTTGATTGTATTTTACAAACAATATCTGTCCACACATATTGGAAATGAAAGGGAAAAAAAATAACAAAGACTAAAGCAAACTCAGCTCTGGTTCCTCACCACAGGAACTTGGAGAAGCCAAGTGTTGAGGACCCGGTCTCCAAAGCACAGGAGAGGTGAGGCCTTTGGATCAGACAGCCTAAGGTCCAGAGGAAGCTGCAAGGAAGACAGGGGCTGAGAAGGGCTGGAAGGCGCTCTGGACAGAGGAGGCCCTCTCAGGATCACCTGGTGGGGAAGGAAGCTGGGGATGGCAATTGCTATTCCAAAAAGTCCCATCCAGGATAAAAATCTACCAGCAGCCAAGGGAATCTTCCTTTCCCTGGCTCTTGCGACCACATCTTTCGGAAAAGCATTCTTTGCCCTCTTGTGGGCCTGAAGTGAGTGCCCAGATGTGTGTGGAGATCAGGTTACCCTCCCAGTCTCCAGCCCACACCCGCCCCCACCCCCCACCCCCCCCACCCCCGGAAAAGTGAAACCAGAGGCAGTTTGGGAAAAAAAAATGCAGGAATGATTTCGTGATTTCACATTTGTGTCTCTAGGGCGCTGCCTACTTGTTTGTTAAAAAGAATCTTACGTTTTTATAAAAACAGAACCCCAGCTCCAAAAAAACAAAAATCCTTTCAATGTAGCCTACTTGTTTTCAAACAGAGGTAGGATTATACTGCCAAATTAAACTAGGAACTTTTATAAAATTTGATCTTGATGAATAATAGCGAGCAAGCAAGAGAGACAGAGAGAGTTATTCATTTCAATAGAAGCCACCATGGCCCCTGAGATGGGAGTAATCCCACTATTTTGTTATGGGATTAGATGTGAAATCATGGTTGTGCTTCATTGAGCATTTTGAAGTATCATGGTTCTCTTTTTTATTACCTGCTCTTATCAATTAAGAAGTCTTATAATGCTTTGTACATTTTTCTATCGTGCTGTCCCTTTATTTCAGTGAATTTTGCATATCCCTGGAACTGTCTAGCCAAGGGAATATACTTCAGATTACACACACACAAGTAGGGCCCCAGTGTCTCTGACCCCCAGAAATACAGACAGAAGTGTGCTAACAAAGAGTGCCTTATACTGGCTTGTCCCTCTCACTAGAGGATGGAGTTAATGAATCCAAGGTCAGGAGATCAATCACCATATGAGCCACTTAAGCCAGGGCTGGAGCAGAGCTGTGTCCCCAGCCAAAGCTGCGCCCTGTCACAGTCATCTTGTAAATGTCAGCCACCAGCCACAAGTGCAACTAGAAATAAAAACAGGGCTCATTCCAAACAGCTTCTAACCAACAGCTAACTGCAAAATAGTTCTGAAATAAAACCATTGTCATTAAACTCCCAGTGATAAGAGGTCTCCGTCTTTAAAGTATCTGTGTAGACATTTCTTTACTCTCTTTTAAATATTACTTATCACAACAGCCCTTAAGGAAGTAAGTTAGGTGTTATTACTTCACTTTAGAGATGAAAAGTCGGAGATAAAAATATTACTTTAGGGACTTCCCTGGTGGTGCAGTGGGTGGAAGTCCACCTGCCAAAGCAGAGGACACAGGTTCAATCCCTGGTCTGGGAAGATTCCCCATGCCTTGGAGCGTGAGGCTAGTGAGCCTGTGTGCATAGAGCCCTTGCTTCATGACAAGAGAAGGCACTGAAGGAGAAGCCTGGGCATGGCAGCTAGAGAGTAGCCCCTTTCTGCAACTAGAGAAAACCTGCTCGCAGCAACAAAGACCCAGCCCAGCCAAAAATAAACAAACAAATTATATTTTTAAGATGTTACTATAATGATAAGCTTTAGAGTCAGGACTCCTTCAAATGCCAGTAAATATTTTCCAGAAATGAATGTTTTAGTGACAATGCAAAGGTAGAATTTGTGCATAAGTGGTGAACCTTTCTTTCTGGTTTTATCAAAAGGCAGGTGTGTATTATTACGTTTGGGATAGGCCCCGGGGTCCTGGAGACTGTCAATCATTCAGGTGGGCAAGCTGTGAAAAATTTCACTTGGAGGTGAAATAGCCCTTTGACAATCTCTAGTCTCCTTGAGACCTAGAATTTTAACTCTTTGCCAATTAAAAAAAAAAATCAACTTTCATCTCAGTCTCTGCAAACGTTCAACCAGTGTTTGTACTCATCTAGGAGACTTAAGGGCTTCCCTGATGGCTCAGTGGTAAAGAATCCACCTGCAATGCAGTCAGGAAGATCACTTGGAGAAGGATGCAACCCCACTCCAGTATTCTTGCCTGGAGAATTCCATGGACAGGGGAGTCTCATGGGCTACAGTCCATGGGACCTCAAAGAGTCAGACATGACTGATCAGCTAACACACACACACACACACACACACACACACACACATGAGACTTACAGCATGCTCACTGAGTGCCAGCTGATCAGACACCCTTCACAATGCATCAGTCTGTTTGATTGTTGGTGTTTAGTTGCTCAGTTGTGTCTTTTTGCGACCCCATGGACTGCAGCACAACAGGCTTCCCTGTCCTTCACCATCTCCCCAAGCTGGCTCAAACTCATGTCCGTTGAGTCAGTGATGCCATCCAACCATCTCATCCTCTGTTATCCCCTTCTCCTCTGCCTTCAATCTTTCCCAGCATCCGGGTGTTTTCTAAAGAGTCAACTCTGTTTGGTAGGTGTCCTTGAAAAAGGATTTGACTCCAGTTACTCTAATTCTCTATTGATCCAGCAAACTTTCCATTCTCACATGTGTTTTTAAGCAGTAATTTTATACAGAGAGCTTATAGGCTCAAAGGTCAACGTAAATGAACTTCTCATTTGCATTATCTGTATTTATCTCACATAGACAATGCTTTCTGTCAGTAAGGTACCAGGATAGACATTTTTACACACACGAACACCAAGGCCCATCTTTCGAGACCGCAAAGCCGCTGAGGTTCTGCACCAAAGATAAGGCAAGGGAGATTAGCATGCCTCCCCAAAGCTGACTGGACTGGGACACCTACTGATTCACCCAAGTGATCACACAAACATATTTGGGTCCAAATTTCTACAAGTCCCCAGAATGCCCTCTCCACTTGCTATGCTTCGCATTCCTCTCCCACGCACGGTCCTCTCCTTTTGTGGTAACAACTCACACCACATGGTTGCCATGACAAACAGACGAGGCATTGTTAAGAAAGATGAGAGCTGAGACCTTCACTTCTATTTCAACCTTGCAGTTTATTTTTACTCTTGAGTTCTTAGTATTTTATGACCTGCTTCATTTGCCCATGAACTCCAAATGATTTCCAGAAGGATCTGGACTTTATCAGATATGTAACAAAGGTCCTCCTTTGTCTTCCCTCTTACTCAGCAGTGATGATCAAAGTACCAGAACCATGGGATCTGTGAGCCAATTATGACAGAGTGATCCAAAATTATTCTAAGACAAAGGAGCCACATATTTAGTACTGCTGGCCTTATGTGAAGTGAAGTCGCTCAGTCGTGTCCAACTCTTTGAGACTCCGTGAACTATAAAGTCCATGGAATCCTCCAGACCAGAATACCAGAGTGGGTGGCCTTTCCCTTCTCCAGGGGATCTTCCCAACCCAGGGACTGAACCCAGGTTTCCTGCATTGCATTCTTTAGCAGCTGAACCACGAGGGAAGCCCAAGAATACTGGAGTGGGTAGCCTATCCCTTCTCCAGAAGATCTTCCTGACCCAGGAATTGAACCAGGGTTTCCTATATTGCAAGCAGATTCTTTACCAACTGTTATCAGGGAGGCTGGCCTTATGAAGGGTTGTAAAAATGTTTAATAATGGAGAAACAATTAAGAAGATCACAAATGTTAGTGAAGACTTGGCTCCAGGTTCAAGTAGGGAATCCCAATTTCAATAGCTCTCTCAGTTCCGACCAAAAGCAGTTTGCATGTTTGAACATGTCAGCTTCATTAATAGGATAAAATAGCAACCACGTGGCAAGGCTGGTTCTATCATACCCTCCTTACAGCTAAGAAGTTGCAGTTCAGAGTCATCAGATTACTTGCTCAGGACTGTTCCAAGTGACAACTAGTAGACACAGACCTCCAGACCTGGAGTTTGCCACACTTCAAGGCATTTCCCAGGCTTCAACTATATTCTCCTCCATAGATTAATACTTTACATTTGCTGCAGGGTGGTCTTTTGCCAGCCTGAATGGCATGAGCAAGACTTGCTGCTGCGAAGCCGTCCCTGGGGATGCCCCTGCCATGCAGAGGTGTGATATCACTCTCCTAGTCTGAGTTTCTCTAAGTGCAGCCAGGAAGGACCCTGAGCCTTGCACATTTTACTACAAGTGAAAAGTGGTTCTCACGCTTGCTGCACATTGGAAACACCTGCTAGGATCTAAAAATACTGACTCCTTGATCCCCCACCTCTTAAATTCACATTTAATTGGTATGGAGTGTAGGTTGGGCACCAGGCTCTTTAAAAGCTCCCCAGATAATTATAATATGAAGCAAAGTTGCAGAACCACAGCTCTGAAGGTTTCAAGGCAGGTTAGATTCTATAATAATTTTCTCTAAACCCTGTAGTGCACTAGAATCACCTGGACAACCTGGTAAAATGCACATTCCCAGGTTGGTTCTGTGATACTGATCCAGTGAGTCTGGGATGGAAATTCACTGGGCCTCATGTATTAATATCTAGTTAATGGCTGGTGATCTTTGACTCCTGAAGTGTGGACAATTAGAAAAATGGCTTACTTCAGACTCTAAGAATCAACTGACCTCTCTTAACTACCATGACTTTCAAGTAGGTTTATTTCAAAACTCAGTAACAATTATACGTGCTTCCCTGGTGGTTCAGAGCATGAAGAATCTCCCTGCAATGCAGGAGACCCAGATTCAATCCCTGGGTCAAAAAGATCCCCTGAAAAAAGGAATGGCTACCCACTCCAATATTCTTGCCTGGAGAACTCCACAGACATAGGAGCCTGGTGGGCTACAGTCCATGTGACTGCAAAGAGTCGGACATGACTGAGCAACTGAGCAACTAACACTTACTCATCACAGTTTGGCAGATCTCTTAGAAGAACACCCTGGTGCCCACCAGCCTATTTGAAGAGGAACATTCTATATTGGCAGCTGTCAGGCCATGATGTGTGGTTCATCCAAACCTGGGAAGGGCACAGAATCCACATCGCTGCTCAGAAACTGCTTGGTCTGCAAAATACTTGCTAATTTCATTTCCCCTAAATTTCTTCTTTATTCTAATTATTTTGACAGGGGGACTTGAGATATTAGGTTGATGCAAAAATTTTGGCAAAGATTGTTATCTGCTAACAGCATCTTCCTAAACAAGAATCACTGGCTGGATTGCAAATAAAATGTCACTGGAAACTTGCAAGAACTTGGACAATTAGGAAGGTCTATCATCACCTTCTACTTTCTTTGCATCATTTGTTTTTACTTTTTGGAACCACCTGTGTCCTCCCCTTTCTACCTAATACTTCTCCCCTAGGAACCTGAGGTTAAATTAGCTTACTTCTCTCATCAAATCAAAGCCTATTCCACAGGAAGTACCCAAACCCCATTAGATCCTTGATACAAAATCTTGAGAATAACTTAAAATGTTACTCTCTTAGTGAAGGTCACATTTATACCAGATTTGCAAAAAGATATGCAAGAAAGTAGAATAGAAGTTAAGTATTTATTGTACACCAGCAGGTACTATGTGGGGAACTCAAGGAAGAAGAGTATGACATGGCCCTGACATTAAAAAGCTTCCAATTCTGCAGATGAATATCAAGCCAGTACAAGTCCTGTGGTGACCTGAATAGCAAAAGCTTTAGGAGCTGTTGGGCTTCATCAGCCACACCCCTTGTTTCTTATGCCTTTGTGAACAGTTGGGTCCACACTGTCTCTGGTCCTTTCATCCAGATGAGCTGATTTCTCTCCGTCTAGCACTCAGCAGTGAGCACGTCAAGCTATGGTTACCTGAAAGCTGGCTAGGATCTTGGATCTTTTCTCACTTCAACTTTGCCCCACTTACTCAGGTGTTTGGATTCTAACCCTAACCCAGTCCTGGATCCTGTGGACTTAACATAATATTTGGTACTCCTGTCACTTGCTCCTTGACTCCAATTAACCCCTCATGACTCTGCAGGGAATCCTCCTGTGTCTCCTCCCTTCTATCCTCCCCAGCACTTCCTACAGTACCTGATCACACAGCTGACAGGAATGGGCAGATCTGAGGAGCTCCTGTTTGGGAATTGCTTAGCAGGGCTAGACTGACACTCTTTACAGAGACTAATTACAGGATTTTCTCATTCTCAGCTCAACTCATAAAAGAGGATAATAATGAATATCCTCAAGGAGGCTCTTCAAATTTGGAGAACCTCAGTTCTAAGGCAGATCTTATGGGCAATAAGGAAACATCAGATTTAAGTGACTTCTGCCAAAAACACACTACAGATTTTCCTTGAAAATCTACATATATTGTTATCTTATTGCTTTCTTTTAGATTCGGGACTCTGAGGCTGTATTACTATATCCTATACCTTAGGAATAGGATGATACATGTAAAGAAAATTATAGCTAAAATTAAAATATTTCCTGAGCTATGAGAGAGATGTTATGGGCCTCCTTACCTGTATCAAAAAGTCATATGCTGAAGGCCTCACTTCAGTGTGGTGGTGTTTGGAGAAGGAGACTTCGGGAAATAATGAGGTTCAGAGGAGACCATCAGACTGGAGTCCTCATGATGGGATTGGTTTTCTTATAAGAAGAGACACAGGAGAACTTGCTCTCTTTACCCCTCCCCCAGTTCCATCTGTGTGTGTGTGTGTGTGTGCGCGCGCACACGTGCGTGTGTGCATGCATGAAAACCCAGAGGAAAGGCTATCTGAGGACAAAGCAAGAAAGTGGCCGTCTGCAAGCCAAAAAGAGTCCTCATCGGGAATGAATAGACTGGCACTTTTAATCTTGGACTTTCCATCTTTTAGAACTGTGAAAAATCAGTTTCCACTCTGTCAGCCACCTATGGAATGGTGTTTTGTTCAGCCACTTCAGTCGCTCAGTCGTGTCTGACTCTTCGCGACCCCATGGACTGCAGTACACCAGGCTTCTCTGTCCATCACCAACTCCCAGAGCTTACTCAAACTCATGTCCATTGAGCCAGTGATGCCATCCAACAACCATCTCATCCTCTGTTGTCCCCTTCTCCTCCTGCCTTCAATCTTTCCCAGCATCAGGGTCTATTCAAATGAGTCTGTTCTTCAAATCAGGTGGCCAAAATATTGGAGTTTCAGCTTCAGCATCAGTCCTTTCAATGAATATTCAGGACTGATTTCCTTTAGGATGGACCGGTTGGATCTCCTTGCAAATCCAACCATGCTTATCTAGTCACGCTGGAGTGAACCTCCATCCATAGTTCTTCATAGTTCTATTTTGATGATCTAACAGATGTTGGCAATTTGATCTCTGGTTCTTCTGCCTTATCTAAATCCAGCTTGAACATCTGGAAGTTCACAGTTCAGGTACTGTTAAAGCCTGGCTTGGAGAATTTTGAGCATTACTTTGCTAGCGTGTGTGATAAATGTAATTGTGTGATAGTTTGAGCATTCTTTGGCACTGCCATTCTTTGGGATTGGAATGAAAATTGACCTTTTCTAGTCCTGTGGCCACTGCTGAGTTTTCCAAATTTGCTGGCATATTGAGTGCAGCACTTTTCTCAGCATATCTTTTAGGATTGGAAATAGCTCAACTGGAATTCCATCACCTTCACTAGCTTTGTTCATAGTGATGCTTCCTAAGGCCCGCTTGACTTCGCACCAGGATGTCTGGCTCTAGGTGAGTGATCACACCATCGTGATTATCTGGTGGTGACGAAGTTGCAGCTGCACAGCCCTGGAGTGGCTGTGAGGAGAGACCCCACACCCAAGGGCAAAGGAGAAGCCCCAGCAATAAGGCAGGAACATGAAATCGCATTTAGCATCAAACCCCATACCCACCAGAGACACTCAGAGGGCCCAAACAAACCTTGCATGCACCAGGACCCAGAGACAGAATTGTGTTTGAGTGTCTCCTGCAGAAGTATGGGTCAGCAGTGGCCTGCCGCAGGGCCAGGGGCTCTGGGGGTAGCAGACCTGTGTATGGCATAAGCCCTCTTGGAGGAGATCATCATTAACCCACCATAGAGCCTCCAGAACTTACACAGGGAAATAGACTTTGGGAGGGCACAAACAGAACCTTGTGCATACCAGGACCCAGGAGGAAGGAGTAGTGACCCCACAAGAGACTGACCCAGACTTGCCTGGGAGTGTCCAGGAGTCTCCGGTGGAGGTGTGGGTTGGCAGTGGCCTGATGCAGGGTTGGGGGCATTGAGTGTAGCAATGTGTGCACGGGACCTTTGGAAGGAGGTCACCATTATCTTCATTACCTTCACCATAGTTTGGCCCCAGGCAAATAACTGGGAGGGAACACAGCCTCCCCCTCCCCCAATCAATAGAAAATTGGATTAAAGATTTACTGAGCATGGCCCCACCAATCAGAACAAGACCCAGTTTCCCCCATCAGTCTTTCCCATCAGGAAGCTTCCATAAGCCTCTTATCTTTCCCCATCAGAGGGTAGACAGACTGAAAACCACAATCACAGAAAACTAAGCAATCTGATCACATGGACCACAGCCTTGTCTAACTCAATGAAACTATGAGCCATGCCGTGTGGGGCCATCCAAGAAGAATGGGTCATGGTGGAGAGCTCTGACAAAACATGGTCCACTGGAGAAGGGAATGGCAAACCACTTCAGTATTCTTGCCTTGAGAACCCCATGAACAGTATGAACAGGACACTGAAAGATGAATTCCCCAGGTCGGTAGGTGCCCAATATGCTACTGGAGAACAGTGGAGAAAAACTCCAGAAAGAATGAAGAGAGGGAGCCAAAGCAAAAACAACACCCAGTTGTGGATGTGACTGGTGATGGAAGTAAAGTCCGATGCTGTAAAGAGCAATATTGCATAGGAACCTGGAATGTTAGGTCCATGAATCAAGGCAAAATGGAGGTGGTCAAACAGCAGAGGGCAAGAGTGAACAGTGACATTTTAGGAATCAGTGAACTGAAATGGACTGGAATGGGTGAATTTAACTCAGATAATCATTATATCTACTACTGTGGGCAAGAAGCCCTTAGAAGAGATGGAGTAGCCATCATAGTCAACAAGAGTCTGAAATGCAGTACTTGGATGCAATCTCAAAAACAACTGAATGACCTCTGTTTGTTTCCAAGGCAAGCCATTCAATATCACAGTAATCCAAGTCTATGCCCTGACCAGTGATGCTGAAGAAGCTGAAGTTGAATGGTTCTATGAAGACCTACAAGACCTTCTAAAACTAACACCCAAAAAAGATTCCCTTTTCATTATAGGGACTGGAATGCAAAGGTAGGAAGTCAAGAAACACCTGGAATAACAGGCAAATTTGGCCTTGGAGTACAGAATGAAGCAGGGCAAAGGCTAATAGAGTTTTGACAAGAGAATGCACTGGTCATAGCAAACACCCTCTTCCAACAACAAAAGAGAAGACTCTACACATGGACATCACCAGATGATCAACACTGAAATCAGACTGATTATATTCTTTGCAGAATGGAGAAGCTCTATACAGTCAGCAGAAACAAGACCAGGAGCTGGCTGTGGCTCAGATCAAGAACTCCTTATTGCCAAATTCAGACTTAAATTGAAGGAAGTAGGGAAAACCACTAGACCATTTAGGTGTTTAGTTACAGGAGCCTTAACTGACTAGCATTAAAGGTGAGAAGTTGTTGTTCAGTGGCTCAGTGGTGTCTGACTTTCTGTGACCCCATGGACTGCAGCACGCCAGGCTCCCTTTTCCTTCACTATCTCCTAGAGTTTGCTCAAACTCATGTCCATGGAGTCAAGTGGTGCCATCCAATCATCTCATCCTCTATCGCCCCCTTTTCTTCCTGCCCTCAATCTTTCCCAGTGTCAGAACCTTTTCTAATGAGTTGGTTCTTTGCATCAGGTGGCCAAAGGATTGGAGCTTCAGCTACAGCATCAGTCCTTCCAATGAATACTCAGGATTGATTTACTTTAGAATTAACTGTTTTGATCTCCTTGTAGTCCAAGGGACTCTCAGGAGACTTCTCAAATACCACAGTTTGAACAAATCAATTCTTCGTCACTTATCCTTCTTTATGGTCTAACTCTCACATCCTTACATGACTACTGGAAAAATCATGACTTTCCTGTCCCATATGACAGGTCTGACTTGATTTTCAGTATTCCCACTTATTGGAATTACGCAAAAGCAATGCCAAAGAATGCTCAAACTACGGCACAATTGCACTCATCTCACATGCTAGTAAAGTAATGCTCAAAATGCTCCAAGCCAGAGCTCAGCAGTACATGAACCGTGAACTTCCAGATGTTCAAGCTGGTTTTAGAAAAGACAGAGGAACCAGGGATCAAATTGCCAACATCTGCTGGATCATCAAAAAAGCAAGAGAGTTTCAGAAAAACATCTATTTCTGCTTTATTGACTATGCCAAAGACGTGGATCACAATAAACTGGAAAATTCTGAAAGAGATGATAATACCAGACCACCTGATCTGCCTCTTGAGAAACCTGCATGCAGGTCAGGAAGCAACAGTTAGAACTGGACATGGAACATCAGACTGGTTCCAAATAGGGAAACAAGTACATCAAGGTTGTATATTGTCACCCTGCTTATTTAACTGATATGCAGAGTACATCATGAGAAATGCTGGGCTGGAGGAAGCACAAGTGGGAATCAAGATTGCTGGGAGAAATATCAATAACCTCAGATATGCAGATGACACCACCCTTATGGCAGAAAGTGAAGAAGAACTAAAGAGCCTCTTGATGAAAGTGAAAGAGGAGAATGAAAATTTTGGCTTAAAGCTCAACATTTAGAAAACTGAGATCATGGCATCTGGTCCCATCACTTCATGGCAAATAGATGGGGAGACAGTGGAAACAGTGACAGACTTTGGGAGGCTCCAAAATTACTGTGGATGGTGACTGCAGCCATGAAATTAAAAGATGCTTACTCCTTGGAAGGAAAGTTATGACCAACCTAGACAGCATATTAAAAAGCAGAGACATCACTTTGTCAACAAAGGTCCATCTAGTCAAGGCTATGGTTTTTCCAGTGGTCATATGTGGATATGAGAGTTGGACTATAAAGAAATCTGAGCACTGAAGAACTGATGCCTTTGAACTGTGGTGTTGGGGAAGACTCTTGAGAGTCCCTTGCACTGCAAGGAGATCCAGCCAGTCTATCCTAAAGGAGATCAGTCCTGGGTGTTCATTGGAAGGACTGATGTTGAAGCTGAAACTCCAATACTTTGGCCACTTGATGTGAAGAGCTGACTCATTGGAAAAGACCCTGATGCTGGGAAAGGTTGAGGGCAGGAGGAGAAGGGGGCGACAGAGGATGAGATGATTGGATGGCATCACCAACTCAATGGACATGAGTTTGTGTGAACTCCGGGAGTTGGTGATGGACAGTGAAGCTTGGCGTGCTGTGGTTCACGGGGTCGTGAAGAGTCTGACATGACTGAGCAACTGAACTGAACTGAACTCAATGATAGAATCTTTGCTTGTTCATTTGATTTAGAGAATTTCTTACTTGGAAACCAACGGAACTCTGTTCAGTCATGTTTCACTGCATTCATTCATCACCTGTCCTTAATGAAATAGAAATTTAAGTTAAGTGAATGGTGAGATGGATTAAATTATTCTCAAGAGTTTTGGAGGGTGTTTCATGCTCCCTGGATGGTATATAAATGCCTGAACATTTGTATACAAATTGAGCAAACATGCAAATCAGTAATCTGAGACTAAAGAGATACAGAAACGATCTTGGAAATTGCATTTAAGAAAAAAAAAATGACAGTATCAAGTTGATAGACACAAAAGAACTTTGATGAAAGCAGCTGTTAAATTGTTAATTTAACATAAAGATGGAGCTGATGATTCAAAAATGATCAACTAGGCTGCAGATATTCTGTACTCTGAATAGCATAGACTGAGCAGCTTTCAGCCTTACCCTCTGCTGTAATTGGGGGTTGCATTCTATCTGCATTAGCAGAACTGTTAATAAATCACACAAGCAAGAAATGAGGAATTGAAAATCTCCAGGTGTTTGATGATGCCCCAAATATCCTCCCCACATGTTCCATAGGAGTCATGTGAGTTCATAAAATGACTTGATGATCACTCACTCAGGGTACAGTCTCGTTCATTTGCACAGGATCAATTAAAACACAGGTTAGGATCATTACAACCATTACTCTAGCCTGACACTCAGGAGTTTCTTAAATCCTTTGCATATATTAGATATCTGGTCATTCCTTCTCTGGCACTTCTGTTTCATTATGAAACACACATACACACCCACAAGCTTGCCACAGAGATGGAGGTTTGAGCTATTAGTAGAATTGTTAAGGACCTAGTTATGAGAGATGTGCTTGTGTGAGCTCCACATTTCATGGAGAAGCTATTATGTAAAGGACTTTGCTTAGTGTCATTACCAAGAAAGGATGAGGTGAAGAAATCATTAGAATGTAGACTCAAGACTTGACACCTAGCAGTAGCTGAGTAATTGGGCATCAGAAGTGAAATGGCCTGTCAGAGCCAATCTTATATAGCAAGTATAGTCTTCTATGAGATAATCTGCTAGATAGAGGGCCTGGGGACACTTAAGACTTAGGTTTTGAGCTCTTGGGGGACTTGGCCCTGATGTCTGATGTGTCTCAGTATCAGAGGAACAGAACATTGAAAGAACAGAGGTGAGTCAGTCCTCATACACAGGAGGCCTGACCATAGGGAGGATGCCATTTGTTCTTTTTTTTTTTTTTTTTAATTTTTTATTAGTTGGAGGCTAATTACTTCACAACATTTCAGTGGGTTTTGTTACACATTGATATGAATCAGCCATAGATTTACACGTATTCCCCATCCCGATTCCCCCTCCCACCTCCCTCTCCACCCGATTCCTCTGGGTCTTCCCAGTGCACCAGGCCCGAGCTCTTGTCTCATGCATCCCACCTGGGCTGGTGATCTGTTTCACCATAGATAGTATAGATGCTGTTCTTTTGAAACATCCCACCCTCACATTCTCCCACAGAGTTCAAAAGTCTGTTCTGTATTTCTGTGTCTCTTTTTTCTGTTTTGCATATAGGGTTATCGTTACCATCTTTCTAAATTCCATATATATGTGTTAGTATGCTGTAATGTTCTTTATCTTTCTGGCTTACTTCACTCTGTATAATGGGCTCCAGTTTCATCCATCTCATTAGGATG